>NW_003852499.1:6223928-6272131 GCF_000181295.1 Otolemur garnettii
AAAAAAAAAAAAAAAAAAAAAGAAGAATCGCCATCTTCCCCTTGTTGCTGAGAAACAAAAGAGAGATCCTGCATGTTTGCCTTACCTTCCTCAGTCCGGAGATATCTAAAGCCTGGCTGTGATTCAGCCCCATCCAGCACCAAGGAGGCAAATTGACGTTAGGAAAAGTCCATGAATCCATAGACACCATTAGCCCTAGAAAGGGAGTACATGAGGGGCCAGGTAAACACCCCCCCACCCCCCAGCAGAGCATAGTGTAAGCACCTGTAATCTGTATTGGGTGGTCTTATTGGCAATTTCTGCCTATATCACATTCCATGCTTCTTGAACTTGAGAAGTTGAGGTTTTAGCAACTAAAGCCGAAGCCAGATTGGCAGGGGGACTGTTGAGGGGAAGTGTGCTGTACATTCCCAGGTGGAAGCTGGCTCCTGACAGTAGCCCCAGACCTTTCAAATCAAGTGGCACCTGCCTAACAGCCCCCTCCTGTGGAGGGTGCCCCTCCCCCCAGGTTGCTAGCTGTCCCTTTATTTCAACCCAGCTGTACAGTGTGATCCAAGTACTAACTAAAGGGATCCACAGGGTAGGGGATGCAAGAAAAATCTAAAGGCCAGCTAGTGAGTTTTCACTGAGCTGAGGAACCAAGTTTTGTGTCAGAAGGGACCAGTGGGGGCACCAAATGGAGTTTTAAGGAAAAGGACTTTGACCGCAGTATTGGTCTTATTCCTCCCCATGAGCTAAATCCTAGAGTTTCAGGAATGTATTAGACAGAGCTCTGCTTCCTATACCAACCGTTGTCTCCTCAACCCCGTGATCCTGCCATAGACCCAGCTTGAACCACAAAACCCATTTGGGGAGGGGACTTTCTCTGTTGTAATAGCTCTAACTGCAGAAGGTAAAAACTGAAATACCAAGAAAGTACGCTCTGTCCTATGTGAGGTGCTGGCTCATGGGAGAGCAACACAGTTCCCTCCCACCTCCCCCTTGTCACTTGCCTTAAATCTCAAAGGAGAAGCAGTTAGTGTGGCAGGTGGAAATAAGCACTTGGGACCAGCAAAAGGGCAAGAATGATGTGTTCTTGGGGTCTCACTGTGCTAGATGACAGAACTGAGTCCTCATGACCCCTAGGGGACTGGTCCTTCAGAGGCCAGTTGTAATCTATTTTCCCAGCTTGGCATGGGGGGTCCCACAGATGCAGTTTTAGGATGAAAAAAGCATCACAAAAGAAAGTTCTATCTGCATTTCGAGTTAGAATGTGTGATTCTCTTCTTTGAAATTAATAGTGTATGCCAAGCTTTAAATGACTTACATTGAATGAGCAGGAGTGGTGTGTGTGTGTGCGCGTGCACATGTGCTCTCAGTTTTTTCGTCTTTCTGATTCATACTGATCCTGGCCAATGCTATAACTTTTCTTTGTATTTCTTTTCCTGTGGTGTTTCATTCCCTCCTTCCCTTGACTGTTTATTTTCTCCCTCCTTCCTCCCGTTCATCTCCTCTACCCCCTGAACCTGGTATACTAGCCGGGAACCAGAGGCTACAGCAGATTATAAACCCAGCGGATCCCTTGGAGATCCAGGCTGATGTGCACTGGACACATATTCGTGAGAAAGAGGAGGAGGAGAGAATGGTACCAACCTCTGAGTCCTCTACTTCTAGAGGTAACTGTTTGCGGATCCGAGGTCCCAGAGTGCCTCTGAGCACCTCCAGCCCCTACCTCCCCTCCTGCTACTGCTAATGACCTTTCTGTTAGGGTAAGAGCCAAAAGCAGGAGCCAGCAGTGCATTTCATTTTCCCAATGTTAATTGTGATGACTGCCTTTGACTGTCATTTGAGGATATGTAAAGTTCTCTGTGGACGAAGAGGTTGTAGGCTCTGTCTCTATTGATGCAAAATAGTACAGGGTGTTATTTGGGCCTTGGGAAAAACCAAAAAGTCACTATCTTTCTCCCACATTTCTAGGCAAAGTCACTCTTTCCCCACTTTGTAAGGTGCTTTCTTCGTGGAGTGTGTCTGGGTGTGAATGTGCATTGGCAAGAAGCAGGGGGAACATGTTTTGAGGTAAAACGAACTTTTAGGAAGAAATTTATGTCAAGGAGGCCTGTACAGTAGCTAGTGTAATCACTCCATGCTTTAGGTGTAGTGATCTGGGTTGCACAGTAGGACAAAGATGTACCTCAATCTGGCTTCTTTTAATAAAAGAATAGCAGTAAGAGAAAAAATGGAGACTGTCGAGGAGCATGGTAGCTGCCATGCCGTCCTCCCCGGCAATCCTCAAGCTCACAGACCTGTTTCTCTCTCACTCACGTTCATGTTTTCATCCAGCACCAGTCATGGCCGTGTACCCTACAGGGCTCTGAGCACATAGAAGGAATGGTTCCTGCCATCGTGAAACTTAGCCATTAGTGGGACATCCAATCCTCCCCAGCCCCACATCTTTACCTATAGGCAAGACCAGCTTCTGTGACTGGCTTTTGTGGCACTGTGAACACCCAGCAGCTCTGCAGAGGTTGATAAGAGAGACTCTGCTGACCAGGATGTCACACACTGGCTGTGGAATCAGATACAGAATCTGTATCTCTACACCGACCCTGGACCCTCCCTCGGGTTCCCTCTTCTCTCTTTGTCCTGGATACCAGTCATACAGGCTAACTACTGGGCTGTTACCCGTCACCAGTGTGGGAAGGGCCTCTTGTAATGTCACCTAGTTTTTCTTCTGTTTTGGACAGCTCTCCTCATCGAGAAGCTTATTGCTGTGTAACTTTGCATTTGTTTTGTCATCTGTTTTAAATTCAGTGCCCGACCTTCCCTCCATACGCCGTGCGGCAGTGCAGGCCTGGCTGGAGACGGTCTCCGGAGGTAGTCTGGTGATGTTTGTTCTCTCCCCCTTACTGTAACCTCTCTTTCTAGGCAGCTGTGCTGGTACCTTAACACTAGAACCCTGGGCCTGTCACTAGTGCATGCCAGGGTGCTGGAAGCGGGAGGGGGCACATGCATGCCTCACCCAGGCAGCCATTCTTGCATGGGCCAGACGCACACCCCATGTCCTCAGAGCAGCTCAGAAAGGAATAGCAGAGGCAGGACCAGGGCAGTCATTGATAGAGGTTGGTAGGAAAGGCCAAAACTGAAGGAACACTTTATTATTTTTTTAAATTTCCTTGCTTTTTGTTGTTGTTGTTGCTGAGATAGAGTCCCACCCTATGCCCTGAGCAGAGTACAATGGCATCATAGCTCAATGCAACCTCGGACTCGGGCTGTGAGCATCCTGCTGTCTCAGCCTCTGGAAGCCCTGGGATTACAGGCGCTTGTCCTGGCGCCCAGCTAGGTTTTTTTTTTTTTTCTTTTAAATGAGTCAGGGTCTCACTCTTGCTGAGGTAAGTCTCAAACTCCTGAGCTCAAGCAGTTCTCCCTCCTCAGCCTCCCACAATGCTGGGATCATAGGCATGAGCCACTGCGCCTGGCCGAAGGGATACTGTAGCACTGAGGTTTAAAATCTGTTGAAATTAAGTTAGGTAGCAAGTGAGTGTGAAAGTCAGGGAATCAGACGATACTCCACAGAACTGCAAAGGTACCAGAGAAGGAAACAGTGAAAACTCAGTGGAGATTTATGGAGAAATTATCAGTGAAGAGGGAGAGGAAAGGGTTGGTGAATACAGGCTCTCTAGACCAGTGGTTCTCAACCATCCTAATGCTGTAGCCCTTTGATACAGTTCCTGCGGGTCACGACCCACAGGTTGAGAACCGCTGCTCTAGACTGATGTATAAGCAAGCATCTCTTTAAGCATTAGGCCAAAGAGAGTTGAGAAAATTTATCTGTCCTTCCTGAGTTTTTTTGGAAATACGTTTCTCAATGAGGGGCTACCAGCATCTTGGGCAGGACAGTTTTTCCCTCATAGGGGGTTTAACATCCTTGGCCTTTGCCCGTGGAATGTTAATGCAGCTTCCACCTCACCCAAGTCATGAGGACATCAAAGTCCCTCCATATGTCATCAAACTCCACTGGTGGAGGGCAGCGTCTCTCCCAGCTGAGCACTCTGTTGTGATAGCTGCTTCTGGGACGGGCAGATTGGAGCTCATGGGCCTGTACCAGTGTATCCCCTTGTCCTCACCAGCAACAGGGAGAATAAACAGGTGCACATAAGTCAGGGGGTGCCTCAGACAACTGTGAGGAGAGGGGGAAAGCCTCCTCTGAGCCAGTAATTCTGTGAGCAGAAACTGTCGCGCCCCCCCCCTTCCAATTAGCAAGCATCCCTAGTCCAAGCGGATAGGGCTGCGCTACCATGACTGAAGGGAACCATAGGGCTGTGCTACCGCGACTGAAAGGACCCGAAGGCTCAGTACATCAGCGACTGCTGGCTTCCACAGTGTGTGCGCCTCAACTTGCGTGGCAGCTGCTAGCACCCCACGCTCCATCTTAACCCGGATTTAACCCCAGTTCCATCCTCAAGCTGCCTCTCTTTCAACGCCTGCTGCTGCTGCACTGTTGTTTCTCACTTGTTTGTTTTTTGACACATGTGACAATTGTTTCTTTCAAGGTACTGCCAAGGAGTGCAGACTTCTTACCCTTCTGACTCTACCACAGATGCTTCTTAGTGGGAACTCTTAAGTAGAAGAACCGGGGGGGGGGGTGCAGGGAGGACTGAATCAGGCTGCTTCGGTGTGCCTTAGCTGGGCCAGACTGGGGGCACCTGTGTGGGGTTTCTCCTGGGTACTAGCTTCTAGTTCACTCACCAGCAAGGGTGTCAAGTTACTTTCTCAGTGCCCAGACAAAGCAGGGGCAGTGGGCTCTCTGCAGGACAAGCCCACATTCTGCTTTCACCAGCCTTCTCAGAAATGGTGTAGTGAAACAATGAATTTACTATCCAAAGAGAAAGCTCAAGGAGTGGCCAAGAGGAGGTCAATGATTTTTGGTAGGGTTTTTGTTTATGCTTCCTGGTGTTTGATGAACCATCTTGTTTGAGAGCAACACTGTCACACAAAGGTTTTTTGTTTGGGGGAGGGGGTTGTTTCTTTGTTTTTGAGACAGAATCTCACTTTGTCACCCTTGGTAGAGTGCCATGCATCACAGCTCACAGCAACCTCCAACTCTTGGGCTCAAGTAATTCTCTTGCCTCAACTTTCTGAGTACCCAGGACTACAGGTGTCCACCACAATGCCTGGCTATTTTTTCTTTTAGAGACGGGGTCTTGCTCTTGCTCAGGCTGGTCTTGAACCTGTGAGCTCAGGCAGTCCACCCACATCGGCCTCCCAAGTGCAGGGATTACAGGTGTGAGCCACCATGACTGGCTTCACACAAAGGTTTTAACCTATGGAAATAATTGAGTAGCTTTTCCCAGTGTTTCCTCCAGCAAATACTGTCATCATAGAACAACACTGTGGCACTGCCTGCTCCATGGGCTGCTGTGGTTGCCAGCTTGCCCCAGAGCTCCCCCGTCCCCCATAACCCACGCCACCCATCTGTTCCAATCCAGACCTGTATCACACAGTGCTCCAAAAGCTGGGTTTGAACTGTCTTCTTATGAGCTGTGCATAAAAGATGAGTATACAGCTTCAGGAATTTTTTTCTTTTTTCTTTCTATTTTTTTTTTTTTTGGAGACAGAGTCTCACTTTGTCAACCTGGATATAATAGTGCCATGTCATCATAGTTCACAGCAACCTCAAACTCTCGGGCTCAAGCGATTCTCTTGTCTCAGCCTCCTGAGTAGCTGGGATTACAGGTGCCTGCCACAATGCCCAGCTATTTACTCTTGCTCAGGTTGGTCTCAAATTCCTGAGCTCAGGTAATTCACCTGGCTTGGCCTCCGAGAGTGCTAGGATTACAGGCATGAGCCACTACACCCAGCCTAGTTTAAGGAATTATTAAAGAAACAAGAACTTGAGTAACAACCTTGCAGGTCAAGAAATAGAACACAAACACTTTCCAAGACCCCTTCCTGGTCAGAGACACTTGCTTCCCATCCTACCTCAAAGGAGCTGTGTCCATGCCTTTTTTCATTATGCTCTGACCTCAGTCTCATACACAGCCTCGGGTATTAGGATGCAAGGGCCTCATTACCCAGGCTACCCCCTCCCACTTGAGCACAGCTGTTTTAGACATCAACCTAACGCTCCTCACCTCCCAGCTGGTTCTTCTGTTCCCCCTGCCTTCTTGTAAATATAAATCAAAGCACAACCCATTTCCTGAAATGTAAATCTGAGGGTGGCTGTGCTTAGAACCCTAGAAGAGCCCCTAGGCCCCCTGGCAAATGGGTTCTGTGAGTCTGAGGGGACTCGGGGAACTCGTGGCATCCCTTAGGCAGTGTGTGTTGCTTTCTGAGCTGCGGTGTTTTGTTCTCAGCTGTGAGTGTGAGTTCTGAGTGAGCAGAGATGGGGGAAGGAGTGCGCGGTCAGGGGCAGCTCCTCTGGAAGGAATCGTCTGAGGGTTCTCCTTAGTTCTGTAGCACTGAAGGGGCCGTGAGTCCAGAGAACGAACTTTACATACCCCTCAGGCCCTCCTCCAGTCCTTTAACGAAGTATTCTCAAATTACCCCAGGAGAAGCTGCACCTCTGCCAGCCAATGGGAGTGGGCCCCAGAGTTACTCACTGCATCACCAGCACATTGTTGTGCCTGCTGGATTGAGCAATGTGGCAGGAACATGCCACCTAAAATGCCTGGGCCTGGGTTTTTGCACTGAAAGGAAGGAATTAGAAACGGTCGCTCTAATTGTATTACAGGTTGAGTACCTCTAAAGTGCTTGGGAACAGAAGTGTTTCAGATATCAGATTTTTCTGGATTTGGGAATGTTTTCATATACCCAACAAGTTATCTTGGGGATGAGACCCAAGTCTCAACACGAAATGCATTTGTTTCATACATACCATATTCACATGGGCTGAAGGTGATTTTATATAGTATCTCTAATGATTTTATGCAAAAAAAAAATTCAGATTTTGGAGCATTTTAAATTTCATATTTAGGGCACTCAACCTGAATTATGAGGACTGAATGACCGAAGGCATGTGAGGCAGCCAGCACCGCACCTGGTGTGCAGGGAACAGCACCATAGCTCCATCTTGGGCAGGTGCCTGCCAGTCTGGGCCAGAGCAGTGTTCCCCTCCCATCCTTCTCTAGCTTGAGGCTCTTATAGCAGCCTCTGGAGGAAGAGGGAAAATGACAGGCCTCCAGCTATTCTTCTGCTAGCTCCACTAGCACTGGGAAATGTAAGTTTCCTGCGCTCAGGATGGGCCTGGGCCTCCCTAGCACCACACTGAATGTGGAGAGCTCCCGCAAGTCTGATGACTTCTCCCTTGGCTTGCACGTTACAACCCTGGAGAAAGCAATACCTCTTTGCTATCTGCAGAGGCAGTCTATCTGTCTTTCCTTTCCTTCCTTTCTTTGAACATTTCTGCTTTACAGTCCCATTGGATGAGAATTACCTGGAGGAAGATGTGGACTCGGAGCCGGCAGAGATAGAAGGGGAGGCAGCAGAGGATGGGGACCCAGGGGACACTGGTGCTGAGCTGGATGATGGTACGGCCCAACCTCCCCTCCCCCTGTGGTGACACCTGTTCCCCACTGGAGGCAGGGTCAGAGCAATTGAAACTCAGGAAAACAACACTCTTTAAACCAAAAGGAAAGCGCTCAGGGGAGGTGGCCGTTAGGTCTCCTTGTCCATTTGCCCTGCCCACTGGTGACTTGAGTGCATCCAGTTTCACCCTCTTGGCACCAGTTGGCATGGCCTGGACTCCTGGAGCTGCAGTTGGGGAGCCTAAGAAAATTTGGGGCTCAATGCAGGGGCAGCTCCTCCAGGAGGAGGAGTCTGAGTGTTCTCCCATCCAGTTTCACCCTCTTGGCACCAGTTGGCATGGCCTGGACTCCTGGAGCTGCAGTTGGGGAGCCTAAGAAAATTTGGGGCTCAATGCAGGGGCAGCTCCTCCAGGAGGAGGAGTCTGAGTGTTCTCCCTTGCATGGTAGCCCCCTTGAGTCCAGAGAACAAACTTTACATACCCCTTCAGGCCCTCCTCCAGTCCTTTAACAGAGTATACTGTAAATCACCCCAGGAGAAGCTGTATCTCTACTATACAATGGGGGTGGGCCTCAGAGTTACTCACTGTGTCACCAGCACACCTCTGTGCCTGCTGGACTGGGCAATGTGGCAGGAACATTCATGCTATTGATGCCCTCTGAAAGCTAAATGCCGAGAAGTGGTATGCTAAGAATTTCAGTGTGGTTGGTGGGGTAAGGAAGCGGGGACTGGGCGGAACAGAGATCTCGGCTATAGAGGTGGGCATCAAGAGCACAGATGGTGGGGCCAGGAGTTCAGATCTGCCCTCCATAGGCATACTCCAAGTCTCTCTCTTTGGTGGGGCCTGGTACATGTTATCAGAGACGTATTTAAGAAGAAATGGAGCCCAACAGGCTCTGATGAAACACCACCTTGCAAAGAACAGTGTGTTTGGAGCAGGGAAGTTCTCTTGGCTGCGTCTCTTAGAAGCTGGAGAGGCCTAGCAGGCAGGGTCTGTCACCAGGTAAGAGGCAGGCTCGCCTGGCCCTCAGAGCCTGGCCCAAACCTGAGCGACTGGGATGCATATGGTACACTGGTTGGGCCATTGTCTGAGGAAATGGAAAAGCCACATGGCTTCACTTGGAATGTGCACCCAGGTTTGTCGCTTCCCTCTACCAGATCAGCACTGGTCTGATGACATCCCATCAGATGCCGAGACAGAACTCCGCTTGCAGCGCCAGGCTGAGGTGGAGGCAGAGCTGGAGCTGAGGGTGTCAGAAGATGAGGAGGAGAAACTACCTGCCTTGCCAAAGCAACAAGAGAGAGGTAAGTCTGCTGCCAGCAGGAAACGTAGCTTCCAGAATTCCTGGGAGAACCTTGCAAGCTGAGTGGCACAGAGCACCCGGCCCTGTGGGCAGGCAGCAGAGTGAGCCTCACACTGGCCCCCAGGGGCAAGCAGCTCCGTGCCTCTCCTCCTCCCACCTGTCTCTCTTCTCATGTTGTTTGGGGCAGTGGGAGGGCAGAAGGTAATTTCAAAGCTTTGGATACAGACTATACGCATGAAGAAGGTCGGCACTCTGACAGTGCTGGCAAAGTGCACCACCGCAGGAGGGTACTGGGCTGGATCCCTCACCTCAGAGAGGATCTGTTCTTTCCAGAGATTAGCTGAGGAGCAGGCTCAAGACCATGCATGAGTCAGCTCAGCTCAACCCTCTATCCTCTGCAGACAGCCAGCTGACAGCAGGACGCTCTCACTGGTGTCGGCAGAGAGGGGTGCCCTCCTAGCACAAAGGGCATTCCTCTTCCAAGTCCCTATATCCTTTTCAGATCCCTCCCAAGCTTCCGGCCCCATCCGACCCCCTCAAGAACAAGCCGTTCTGCTCACTCCAGTGCACAGCCCTCTGGCAGAGGTAAGAGTTTGGGGTTCCCCATGGAGGATGGAGAACTAATGGGACCCTGGGGCATGTATAACTGTCTTAGGGCCTTTGGCATGAGGCCTACAAAGACCAAAGCCGAAGTAGCCCACTGGTGTCCTCATTCTGAGGAAGAATAAAAAATGTGTTTGCTCCTTATGCTAAGCAGAGCTGTTTGTACAGGAGCACCCTTGGGGTTCCAGTTGACCATCTTGGGGACAAGTCTCTTTGGGTGGCATCTCCCAGCCTGCCCCACATAGGCCTCAGACCCAAGTTTTCTATCCCTGTGGTACTCTACCAGGTCCACATACTACTTTATGTTAAAAGTAAGTTTATTTGGGGACTGGGCATAGTGGCTTATATCTGTAATCCTAGGACTTTGGGAAGCTGAGGTAGGAAGATCACTTAAGTCCAGGAGTTCAATACCAGCTTGGGCAATACAGTGAGACCCCACCTCTACAAAAACTTAAAAACTTAGCTAGGCATGGTGGCTTACATCCATAGTCCCGGCGTACTTGGGAGACTGAGGTGGAAGCATGGCTTAATCCTGGGAACACAAGGCTGTAGTGAGCTATGATTGTGCCACTCTACTCCAGCCTATATGACAGAGCAAGATCCTGTCTCGTTTTTTAAAAAAAAATTATTTTTAAATTATAGCAATAATATTGACTGGACTGTTGGTTTGATGTGACAGGTAATATTTTTCTTAATATTACGTTAAAATAAAGTTTAACTGTTAAAATTAAAAAGTATGTATTTGGGGCCAGGCATAATGATTCACACCTATAATCTTGGTACTTTGAGGGGCAGAGGCAGGAGGATTACTTAAGCCCTGGAGTTTGAGGTTGCAGTGAACTGTGATTGCACCACTGGACTCTAGTCTGGGTGACAGTAAGAATCTGTCTCTAAAAAAGAAAAAATGTATTCAGATTGCCTGTGTCGTGTGAACCATACATTGAAGAATAAACTGAACATGGGTATGGTTTGGGAAGTATTCTCTGGAGGACAGATCAGAGAGATGGCCAGAAGACCTGGTTTTGGGGGCTCTCGGAAGCAACTATTTGGTGATTTTTTTTTTTTTTTTGAGACAGAGTCTCACTCTATTGCCCTGGATAGAGTGCTGTGGCATCATAGCTCACAGCAACCTCAAACTCTTGGGCTCCAGCAATCCTCTTGCCTCAGCTCCTTGAGTAGCTCGGACTATAGGTACCTGTCACAGTGCTCGGCTCATTTTTCTACTTTTAGTAGAGATGGGGTCTCACTCTTGCTCAGGCTGGTCTCAAACTCCTGGTCTCAAGGTATCCTCCCGCCTTGGCCTTTATTTGGTGATTTTTATCTGTGAAATGGGGGACTTTGTTTATTAAGACGCTTGGATGGGGGATATGTGGGTTAGTGTAGGATATCTGTGTACATCTCTGAGCTTCCTGGGAAGGACAATTTGGTCATAATACAGACAGTTAAATAACTATCTTCAATCTTCTGGCACTGGCCCCTCTGCACAAATGTCGGGGATTATGGTTCGGGGCGTTGCTTTGAGAGTGGCATTTACTTCTGTCCTTTTGAATACTGTTCATATCAGTGAACAAAGAACATAGGATGTTCTAGAGATGAATCACACCTGAAAGCCTACTCTGTTCAAACTAAGTAGGATAGTTCCAAAAATGGACAAATAGAGCATAAAGTGATAAAGGTTCTCCTGGAGCCATTTGAATAATAGTGGAAAGGACATAGGGAGGAATTTATTTCAACAGGCATAAGCCCTTTGAGCAACAAAGCTGCCTACAGCTTTTTGCTGACCATTAAAACCCTAGCCCTCTAAGTGGCTTCTGTCTTTCTTTCTATAGGGGCCCCAGATCCCACTTGCTACCAAGGTGAAGTCACCTGAGGAGCGCTTTTTCCCTGAACCTTTGCTCCCCAAAGAGAAACCCAGAGCTGAAGTCCCCACTGATCCTAATGCTGTGTACTCTCCTATCCGGTCTCAGCCAGTGGCTCTGCCAGAAACCAGGACCCCAGCCTCACCCAGGAGTCCACCACCTCTGTCTCCATCGGCCACCTCTGCACCCCCCTCCACACTGCTCCCCATCTGCTCCCAGCCTCAGCCATCCTCTGAGGCCACCATCCCATCCCCCACTTTGTCCCCCATACGCTTTCAGCCTATTCCAGCCAAAACATCCACTCCCCTTACCCCGCTTCCTGTCAAAAGCCAAGCTGACTCCAGGGACAAATTGGGCAGCCCTCTCCCTGTGGACGAGGCCCTCAAACGGAATGACCTCGTGGAAGAGTTCTGGATGAAAAGCGCTGAGATCCGCCGCAGCCTCGGGCTCATGCCTGTGGATCGCAGCAAGGGTCCTGAGCCCAGCTTCTCCTCACCTGCCCTCAAGCCAGTCGCCCTGAAGGCCTATTCAGTTGAAAAGTCCCCTCAGGATGAGGGGCTCCATCTTCTAAAACCTCCGTCTGTTCCTCAAAGGCTGGGCCTGCCAAAGTCAGAGGGCGACCAGCCCTCCCTGCCAACTCCCAAATCACCATCTGATCGAGAGCTGAGAAGCTCCCAGGAGGAGCGCAGGGACCTGTCCAGCAGCTCCGGTCTGGGCCTTCATGGTAGCTCCTCCAACATGAAGACCCTGGGGAGCCAGAGCTTCAACACCTCGGACTCTGCCATGCTCACCCCACCCTCCAGCCCACCACCGCCCCCACCTCCGGGCGAGGAGCCCGCCACTCTGCGGAGGAGGCCCTGTGAGCACAAGGAAACCCAGCCTAAGGCCTCCGTGGCCCTGCCACCCCCACCTGCCACATTTATGCGACCCCCCCGAGAGCCTGCCCAGCCCCCCCGGGATGAGGTGCGGAAGTCATTTGTGGAGAGCGTAGATGAGATCCCCTTTGCAGATGATGTGGAAGACACGTATGACGACAAGACCGAGGACTCGAGTATACAGGAGAAGTTCTTCACACCCCCCTCCTGCTGGTTGCGCCCTGAGAAGCCCCTCCACTTGCCTCCAGCCAAGGAGAATGGGAGGCTGCCTGCCCTGGAGGGTGCTGCCCAGCTACAGAAGAGGGCACTGCCCTTGGTCTCTCCAGAGGCCAAAGAATTGGCTGAGGAGCGCATGCGAGCCAGGGAGAAGTCTGTGAAGAGCCAGGCACTGCGGGACGCCATGGCCAAGCAGCTGAGCAGGATGCAGGAAGTACAGGTGGCAGCCGGGGCCCCCAGGTCCCGAAAGACAGCCTCAGCGTCCTCCCAGGGCAAGGACCGTGGGGCCGAGTCTCCTGGACGTCCCATCCTCAAAGGCTCTGAGGAGCCCACCCTGAAGCATGGAGCACTCAGTGAGGAGGCCCTCTCCCCACCGTCAGACTCAGGAGGCCCAGATGGTTCTGTCACTTCATCTGAGGGCTCCAGTGGGAAGAGCAAGAAGAGGTCATCACTCTTCTCCCCTCGCAGAAACAAGAAAGAGAAGAAGCCCAAAGGTGAGGGCCGGCCCCTGGAGAAACCCAGCCCCAGCCTCCTGGAGGAAGCAGCCTCCAAGCCCAAGTCCTTGTGGAAGTCGGTCTTCTCCGGGTATAAGAAGGACAAAAAGAAAAAGGCTGATGACAAATCCTGCCCCAGCACCCCTTCCAGTGGCGCCACAGTGGACTCTGGCAAGCATAGGATGCCTCCCGTCATGCGGACAGGTGGGTTGGAGCCAAGGGGATCCTGTGGGCAGAGCAGAAGGATTCTGTCTCTGGGCATTTGGTGTTTTCAAAATAGCCACTTTGATATGCTGCGTCCCAAGACTTCTTAAGTGCTGTGCTGCTGGGGCTGGGGGACCAAAATGGAGGTAACAGGGTCATAGGGCATGTCCTTGCTTAATGGAATCATTCTAAAAATGGCTCGGAACTGAGTAAGGGAGACTTTGAAGGTTTGTGTCCTTCCTGAAGTCACACGACCGCAGGAGGCCTGCAGAGTGCAAGACTGCCTGGGGGACTGGGCAAGATAGTTTGCACTCTGCTTCTACCCAGAGAGTGCAAGACAGTGCCAACATCCCAGCTACTGGCCCCTCAGTATGGGCTAAGAATCACTTAAATTAAAAAGAAACCACCTGTCCACCCCATCTGCCAGGCTGTGCAAATGTAGAAATTGGGAAAGAACCATGTGCTGGCAGGCTGGCCACTGTCCTCACTGGGCCTCTCCTCTCCTTTCCTCCCACAGAGCTGCAGCTCCGGCGCCAGCTGAGTTTCTCAGAGGACTCAGATCTTTCCAGTGATGACATCCTTGAGAGGGCCTCACAGAAGTCCAAGCGAGAGGTGTGTAGTCTAGTCCCCTGGGTTTCCAGGGTCCCAGAGAAGACAGAAAGGGAAATCTTCTCATGGGCTTTTTATTTATTTATTCATTTATTTTTCAAGACAAGCTGTTACCCTAGGTAGAAGGCCATGGCATCATAGCTCACAGCAACCTCTGACTCAGGCTCAAGCGATTCTCTTGCTTCAATTTTTTCTAGTTTTGGTAGAGATGGGGTCTCGCTTTTGCTCAGGTTGGTCTCAAACTCGTGAGTTCAATCAATCCACCTGCCTCAGCCTCCCAGAGTGCTAGGATTACAGGCATGAGCCACCGTGCCTGGCCTTGTGAGTGTCTGGGGGTTTTGCTTCTTTCACAATAGGAGTCCTTGTGATGATAAGACCAGAGGCATTCCATGCTTAAGGTGTCTCTTCACCTTTAGGAAGCCTGGCATTGTCCATTTGTTCTTTTTTTCTTCTGAAAGTCCTGTGTAGTGCAAGTGCAGGGCATCCTCCACCTCCAGAGTGGCAGGGGAAAGGCTGTCAGTGCTTGGGGTTGTGGATGGGGCAACAGGACATGGAGGAGCGCTTCAGGCTGAGGCAGATGCTGAGGGATACACCTGGTAATGTTGCTGCTCAGAGGTTTGTTAATTAGAGAGGAATTTCTGTTCTTAAAGAACCGCTCCAGGAACCCAAGCAGGGTACATGCTGGGTCTGACTTGGCCCTCCCACTACTCAGGGCTCAGGAAGAGGTGTGGAGGCCTTGACCCTGAGGAGTAAGTCTTGGTGTGGAGGCTTTTTTATCACCAGCCTCCCTCAGGTACTTGCTTAGTCTTCTGATTTCCAAGGATTCTTCTGTCCATTGCTATTGGAGGAGGGAATTCTAGCAAGTTCTAGGTGGCACCCATGTCAGAGACGGTGCTGGGATGAGAACTGAAACCCTGGCAGCTTGGCAGAGTCAGGGGAAGCTGTCCCACTCTACTCTCCACCTCCACTCTCCAGCCTTGTGGCACAGGCTCACCCTCCTAGCCAAGGTGAAGGCCCGACTCCTCCTACCTCCATAGGTTTTGTTTTATTTTGAGACAGAGTCTCACTCTGTCACCTTGGGTAGAGTGCTGTGGTGTCATAGCTCACAGCAACCTCAAACTCCTGGGCTCAAGCAATCTTTTTGCCTTACCCTCCTGAGTAGCTAGAACTATAGGTGAGCACCACTATGCCCACTTAATTTTTCTATTTTTTTTTTGAGACAGAGCTTCAAGCTGTCCCCCTGGGTAGAGTGCAGTAGCATTACAGCTCACAGCAACCTCCAACTCCTGGGCTCAAGCAAGCCTTTTGCCTCAGCCTCCCAAGTAGCTGGGACCACAGGCACCCACCACAACGCCTGGCTATTTTTTGGTTGCAGCCGTCATTGTTGTTTTGGCAGGCCCAGGCTGGATTTGAACCTGCCACCTTAGATGTATGTGGCTGGCGCCTTAGCCACTTGAGCCACAGGCACTGAGCCAATTTTTCTGTTTTTAGTAGAGTTCTTCAACTCTTGAGCTCAAACAATCCACCTGCCTCAGCCTCCCAGAATGCTAGGATTACAGGTGTGAGTCACCATGCCTAGCCCTACATTTAGTTTTGAATGTAGAGCTTCCCTAAGACATCACGTACTTTCTTTACGAGGCTTCTCTGGGGTTGGACTTGAGCCTGCCCATCTATTTGTCTTCCAGGGATTCTTGAACTGTTGGTCAGTAGACCAGCCAGGGTAGAGTCATGGTGGACCTCAGCCCCTGCACAGGCCGGCCTGGCGAAGGTGGCTTCTGCAGCCCATTTCCGGTTCCCTCCTCCCAGCCTGATCTAGTTCCTCTTTAAGTAACTTGGCCAACTGGAGAAAGCCAGTCACTTTATTTCTCATCTCCTTGATAGATTTGTCTCCTCTGGCTATGCTGGCTAACTCTGTCCACATTCTTAGAAGGACACCTAGAGCCAGGCCAGTGCTGAGTAAAGGTTTGGGAGTCTGCATTCTTCCCTGGATCTGGTTGAAGGTGCCACTGGTGGAACTGAGCTGAGAATTGCTTCTGGATTTGTGTGGGTCCCTAAATACATCCCAACCCCGAGGATAGGTGTTGCTTTTAGGGAGTCCCTAAGAGAGTCAGAGAAGAAAGGAAAATGTGGTCCAGGATACACTTTGCCTCAGTGGTCACTGTGGTGATGACATTCAGCCAGTTCTTGTATTGGTCAAAAACTTCCACCTGTGGAAGGAAGTTTTGTTGTGTGCAGGTGTCTCTACTTTTCTACATTAAACACCTTCTGGGATGCTGAGCAGCAGCTACCGGAGCTGGGTAGGCCAAGGCTGTTGTCTCAGTCATCCTTTTCTAGGGCCCAGCAAGCATGAAGAACAAGTTATCCCCCTGTCCACATGAATGATCTTGGACCCCAGTCATGGGGGCCTAGAACCAGAGAGGCCTTGGAGGCTCCATGATCCAGGTGTACACACAGAGGAAATATCAAAGCCAAAGTCAGGCCTAGGAGATGACTGACCTCAGAGATGGCTAAGCTAGGAAACAGCTGACCTGACTCCCACCATGGTGTGGAGTCCACCGAAGCAAGAGCAGAGCACTATGTAATTTCAAGATATGAATGCTAAAGCAGAAAAACAAAACAAAACAAAATAGCCATAAAAACTGGGTGTGGTGGCTCATGCCTGTAATCCCAAGCACTTTGGGAAACCAAGGTAAGAGCATCACTTGAGGCCAAGAATTTGAGACCAGCCTGGGTAACATCACAAGACCCTACCTCTTAAAAAAAATGTAAAAATTAGTATGGTAGTATATATCTATACTCCAAGCTACTCAGGAAGCTGAGGCAGGAGGATCATGAGCCCAGGAGTTTAAGGCTACAATGAGCTCTGATGAAGGGACTGTACTCTAGCCCAGGTGACAGAGTGAGACCTGGTCTCATAAAATATGTATTTATATATGACATTTTTAGAACAATTAAGGAAATTTGATCATGGACTATATGATAGGTATAAATATAAGATGAATATTAAATTCCTTGCAGGTGATAAAGATAATTATGTAGGAAACTGTCTTTCTTAGAAGTACATATTAAAATTTTTAGGGAATGAAGGATCATGATGTCTGCAAATGATTTAGGAAAATAGGTTATATAAACATCCATATATACATATACATCTGTATATAAAACGTGGTGAATGTTAACATTTGGCAAATATAGGTAAAGGGTATACTGGTGTTCATTATCACCTTCTTTCAACTTTCATGTAGATTTGAAATTTTTAAAAATAAGCGTGGGAACAGGGTGCCCTCCAGTGAGAATGGGATTGGACCTGACTAGAGCGGGAGCCTCTTGCTCACAGAGCCAGGCCCCCAGGCAGGGCCTGCTGTGGTGACAACAATGGAGGTGATGGCTCTTCTTCCTCACAAGCCCCACCCGGGTCAGGCACCTGGGAGACAAGTGCCTGTGTTTGGTTTTGTTAGGGGAAAAAGAGCCCACTCAAAATATTTTTATTTAAAATGTTCATTAGGGTGGCACCTGTGGCTCAGTGGGTAGGGGGCCAGCCCCATATACCAAGGCTGGCAGGTTCAAACCTAGCCCCGGCCAAATAGCAACAAAAAAATAGCTGGCCCAGGAGTTGGAGGTTGTGATGAGCTGTGCGATGCCATAGCACTCTACTGAGGGCAATAAAGTGAGATTCTGTCTCTACAAATAAATAAATAAATAAATAAGGGCGGCACCTGTGGCTCAAAGGAGTAGGATGCCGGCCCCATATACCAGAGGTGGTGGGTTCAAACCCAGGCCCTGGCCAAAAACTGCAAAAGAAAAAAATAATAATAAATAAATAAATAAAATGTTCATTACAGAAAAGATAAGGCAGATTATCTGTAGCCCTACCAACTAGAGAGAACTTGTTTTCCTCTTTTCTTTGCTTTAACCTGAATTGAAATACAACTAACTCAGCTACTCCTTGAGCACTGTGGTGCTGGCTGTCTTGCCTGGTGGCTCCCACTCAGCTCTTACGCTGACTTTCTCCTCTTAGGCCCACCAGAGATAGGTCAGGATCTCACCCTTCTGATCATCACCTCTGCAAAGTCAGTGCCAGCCTTAGAAATGGGTAAATTATGAAGAAGCCACCACTGTCTCCACCTCTTTTAATTTTGACATCAGCCACAGGCTGTTCCTTAGGTTATAGTTACGTACTTTCTGTGAAGTTTTTTGCATGCTGCTTAGAAAAATCATCTTTTTTTTTTTTTTGAGACGGAGTTTCACTATGTTGCCTGTGGCATCACAGCTAACAGCAACCTCACACTCCTGGACTTAAGCAATTCTCTTGCCTCAACCTCCTGAATAGCTGGGACTACAGGCGCCTGCCACAAGGCCTGGCTATTTTTGGTTGCAGTTGTTGTTTTAGCAGGCCCATGTCAGGCTTGAACCTGCCAGCTTTGGTGTATGTGCCCAGCGCCCTACTCACTGAACTACGGGTGCCAAGCCTTTGGTTTTTTTTTTTTTTTGAGACAGGGTCTTCCTCTGTTGCCCAGGGTAGAATGTAGTGCTTCCCAAGTAGCTGGGACTATAGGTGGATGCCACCACATCAGCTCATTTATAAATTGTTTTCTTCTTTAACATTTCATTGCCAATACTTAACAATTTTTTGTAGAGACAGTATCTCACTGTGTTGTTCAGGCTGGTCTCTTAATTCCTGAGCTCAAGTGATCCTTCTGCCTTAGTTTCCCAAAGTGCTGAGATTACAGGCAAGAGCCACCATACCTGGCCTTTTTTTTTTTTTAAGCTGCCTCCTAATAATGACATTCTTCCTCTATCTGATTTGTGAGAGAGATGGGTAGCTTGAAGCAGGACACACATAGTTAGAGTTGAAGAAGACAGACTTATGTTTCACTAGCCCAATGTGCTGGTGAAGTGTAGGTTGCCACTAGGTTGACTTCACTGATGCTCGGAGAAACAGCAAGGGTGGCTGGGGTTGTAGCCATCCCAGAGCTCTCAAGACCTCTCAGCATGGAGGGCCTCCCAGAGATTGAACCACCACCCTCCCTCACTCCTTTATTGCCTTTTAGTCAGGTAATATGAAGACCAGAAGAGGAAATGGAACTTGCCTCAGTTCTGGGAGCAGCTATGCTCAAGGTTTAGTGGGGTGAGAAGAGGTTCATATTACTGTCTGAAAAATACTTTCTGTGAATAACAGTTCCCTTTCACTGTGCACAGTCAAGAGAAACCCCCCGTGGCCCTGGTCAGGAACACTGCAAGACAGAGCCTTTCAGAAGAGAATGTACCATTCATTGCTTAGTTTTGCTTTGTGTTTGCATCTATCTCTGATGACAGGAACCCCTAACTGTCCCCAGTCATCAGGATGAGGTGGTCTAAACTTCCGTAAGCAAATGGGTCACTCAAGGAGAAATGGCATGTGTAAATGCGTATTTAAACAGTTCTGACCATATACAAAGGAGATAGAGACAAGGGAAGATTTGGGGGTGGAGAGGAAGAAGCCGATCAAACCCAGTGAGTAGAAAAGTGAACCCTGGCTTTATTCAAAACTGAGATTCACTCAGATGCTGCTGCCAGGGTCTTTAATTCCAGCTTTCTCCATAGGCGGTCCTGTGAAAAATAATCATGTGTTTTAGGTCTTGTGTGTTTGTTTTAAACTTCTAACTGATTTTGCTCCATTTCTGTGTTCTATTTTTAATTTTTAATCATTATTATTATTACCATTCTGTTTTGTTTTCCGTTGCCATTCCCTTAAAAGTCGATTTATGTACCACACGCCTTGGCATTCAGGAGATCATATGCATCAAAGGTAGTGTCTCATTCCCATTGACTGGTCACTGTTGCATGCCTGTCTGTGATTAACCACCAAGCAGCCCTGCCCTGGCCCCAGCCACATCCACACTAACTGTTCATCCATGCATGGGGCACAGCAGACATTGGCAGCAGGACTTTGTTTAGCTGTGTCAGGAGAGAGAAAGAGGATGAGGGGCCTGCTCTTCACTGACTGGAGTGCATGTGGTCATTTTGCTCCAGGTGCCCGGGTGGGGTACAGAGCTGCCCCTGTGGGACTGGACACCCCCCGAGACAGGCAGTTTTACCAGTGTTCCACTCTATGAAGAGCTAGGGGAGATGCTCAGGGCATGGAAACACTGCTGAGGACCCTTAGGACCACCTACTCAGTGGATCCCCTATAGTGTGAGCTTTCTGAGTAAAGATTAGGAGTCTATACTCCTGAGTTGTTTAGTTTTCTCAGAGGCAGTAAAGAAGATCTTGTGAGTAAAGGCAAACTCCCAACCTTGGCCTCTCTGTGGTTGCCCAGTGTTTGCTCAGAGTGTCTGACAGTCCTTTCAGCCATTCTTGCCCTGGGTTGGCACATGGACTCAGACAGTTCCATCAGTGGACTTGTGCTGGGTTTGGGCTCTTGCCTGCTCAATTCTTGACGGCACTAAACACAATAACCCTGACCAGGCTATGTCCTTCTTCTGCTCAGCAGCCAACTGTCACCTGTGCAGAGTCCAGAGTCAGGGCAGGTGCACTCTATAGTTCCTTCTTCAGATTGTAATAATTTGGGGCTCACCCAGACTTAACAGAGAAGCATCCCTGTTTTCTCTACATCTGGTGTCACTTCTCAGAAGAACCTTATGAATACCGCACATTTGAAGAAAATGGCTTTTGATACCAAATAAGAAAATAAAAGAATCCTAATGGTTCCTTCTTTCTCTCTTTTTTTTTCTTTCCCTATAAGCTTTCTAGAAGCAGAAGGCTTGGGGAAACATTCTACCAACATTTTTACCCCCACAAAGTCTTAAAAGGAGTAGACACCTTCATTTGGGAAATAGGTGATCTCAGTGATCACCGTTGCTGTTTTAATTTCCTAACAGTCAATCCTCACTCAGCCTCCTGTCCCATCCCAGAGGGGAAAGGTCTTACTTTGTGGATCTGTAGTTGTGCCCTATGGCATTGAGAGCTGCTGCAGGCTAGGGGGCTCTGCAAGCTTCATGCCCTCATCTGTTGGCACCCCCTGCCCAGCTGGCACTCTGCTTGTCAGAGCACCAGCTCCAAATTTGGGTACAGCACTCTCTGTGCCCCTGCTGGCCTGCTGCCCAGGCTTATCTCGGGTGTGCATGCACCTGACTGAGGGGATGTCTCTCGTTCTCTCCAGCCAAGAACCTACACAGAGGAGGAACTGAATGCCAAGCTGACCCGGCGTGTGCAAAAGGCAGCTCGGAGACAGGCCAAGCAAGAGGAGCTTAAGCGGCTGCACCGAGCCCAGGTAAAGCAGCAGAGGGTGGGACCAGGACACACGCGAATGGAAATGCCTCATGGCAGCACCCCGTTATTCCCCCAGCTGGTCCTCATCCACAGCAAGGGCAGGCCAAAAAGACAGAGCACAGGTATTTGGGCATCCTTGTCATCCAAGCTTTTAGGTCCAGAATGCCTTTGGCTTGAGGCAGAGACAGAGGCCCCACCTCTGTGGAGATGCTGGTAAAAAGTGGAGTGGCTCTGAGCGTCCCACATTCCTCAGGCTGCCAGAGTAATCACTGTAAAGTCAACTAGTTCAGTTCTAAGAACCGTTGTCAAGAGTAAGTTTGTGGCCTCTCAGCCTCTGGTAGGCCTGGGACTTTGGGCAAGATGAGAGAGCTCTTCCACTTACCAGCCTCTGTTTTCAGGTACACAGATCATTTCTTAATTAATTTTTTAACTTTTAAAGGCAGGATTTCCACTGTACTCTCCAGAAATTTCTTCCAGCACTTTAGTATCTTCCGGTCAGAAAGATCTGAGGTTACAGTGGTTAGCTCCTTCCTGCGAGAGAGTATGCCCCCTTCCTGTTCTCGCATTGCCCCAGGAGACGCTGGTCACTAATTTACCTGCATTCACAGACCTTGGCGCTGGCTGACCATGGCCGAGGGCCCCGAGTCTGCACAAGTGACAAGCGGGGACCTGATGCAGGAGGTTTCCACACCATGCTCTGAGCACAGTGCCCACAGACTAAAGCCTTTTCCAGAGCTGCAGCATCATTTTTTCCCCCTTTTTGTGTTTGTGTCATTACTTTTCCTCCTGAAACTAGAGGTCAGAGACAGCTGGGTGCTCATGAAGCTCTGTTTGTTGGCAGATCATCCAGCGGCAGCTGGAACAGGTGGAAGAAAGACAGCGGCAGCTGGAGGAGAGAGGGGTTGCTGTGGAGAAGGCGCTCCGGGGCGAAGCAGGTACTGTCTGGCCCCTCGGTGAGGAGGTTTGCTTCTGGAAAGCCCTCCCTCCCCACTGTAGTAGGCTAGTTTTGCATCACCTCATCTGGAGTTTAGCTCCTTTTCCAACAGGATTGTCTGGGTCCATTCATCACTGAGATTTGGGGCTATTAAGCAAAAGAAAAGAAAAATACTTGTGTCTGGGATGGCCCTGAGACCTGGACCTGCTACTCGGCCCCTCTTATAGCGTGCCACTTCTCCACAGAGTGGAATCTCAGTCCCCGGCATCTGCTAATGGCGAGTACTGGGCCTCATCCACCACCGCCTTTCCCACCCCACTCTTCTCTAGGAGAAAATAACTGGGAATGAGGGAGATTGTACTACAAGGAGCCATCACAGAACTGCACTGAGCAGGCCCCCACCTCTTGTCTTTAGGTCCTGGGCCCCTCCTGCCCATGCTGGACAGAGTGCTTAAGGACCCCATCCCACAGAGCCCTCACCATTGCCTATTGGGAGCAGATGGCCACTTTTGGTGCACACAGACTTCCCAGGGAGCACTCAGGCTATGTTGAGTAATGGCCAGTCACTCAGAGCAGGTCTGGAGGCTCAGGGGACTATGACAGGCTGCTGCTGCTCCTGGCAGGGAGGAGCTCAAGTGTGGGGTACAGTCACACCCACTCTTCTGCCCAAGGAAACAGTGGGTTTGGGCTCAGCACAGTTGGGTGCAGAGAAAGCAAGGGAATCCCTGAGTCACTCTGGTCCCAAGGGCCCAGGAAGCCCTGTTGTTTCAGGACTTTGAAGCCACTGGTCCAGCAGCAGCTGTAACCCCAGCCCTAGGCATGGAGTGAATGCTCTCTGCTTTCTTAAGTGTCCACATGTCCAAGTATCTGGTTGGGGAAACCTCCATTTCTTTATAGAGAACACAAGACCCACAGGTTCAGCATTCAACTTGTGAGGACGGGTTAAAAAAAGGTGGAGACCTTTTATTACCCCCTACTCGAATGTGGCAGAGGGGAGCAGGTGGTATCTCTCCTGGCAGGCAGGCTATCTGTGAAATGGAAGAACTGGGCAGAGGCTGCCAATAGCAGGATCAGCTACTACCATCTGATCTTGCTTAAAAACTGACCAATGGACTGACCTCATGGTGTGTTCTGGTGTCAAGACGAGTTTTTGTAGTTCTGTAGGACTAAAGTTCATATCAAAGGGAGTAAGGGAGTCAGACATAAAACTAGGTCTCCTTTTCTAGGCCCTTTAAAGCCTAGAAATTGCAGCTTACTCGTCAACTCAGCATTGACCTTCAGGTGAAGAGATGGGATGGGGAGAAAGATAAGGATGTGGATGTTCTTGGTTTTGCGTCTCATCTGATGTTGGACTTAATACTTGAAGCCCAGGCCACCAAAGGAAATGCAAAAACTTGAGCCACATAGCATCCAGTAAGCCAGAAAGACTGGGATGTGTTACCGCAAGACAAGCATTGTCAAGAAATGGAGATTCAGGTTTGCCTCAGAAGGAGCTAGGCTGCCCAGTGAGCCTGTGGTGTCCCCCACTGTCCTATGGGCCTTCCCTCCCCAACCCTGCATGCTCTGACCCAGCCTCCTCAATTAAGCCTGCCCTAACTCACCAGAGATGCCCGAGTTTGGTTGCACCTTGCCCACAGCCCTGCCCTCTTGGCCTTCCTCTTCCTGCAGAAGGTATCAGGAGGGAGCCTGGGCTTATCATCATTCCTTCTTACCCTTCTTCACCAGTTACTTCTGCCAACATGGAAAGCGATGTATAGATCTCTCCACACATAGTCGGAATAGCACAACAGGTGTATGCATCTGCATTTCATAGTCAGCACCTCCAGGAAGGGAAGGTGGTCCTCCTGTCCTCCTCCTCCCTCCCTGGGTTCTGAGGTTCAGGTGGGACCCACGAACCGCCTACTGGCTGCCATGCAGTTTGACTCTAAATCACTATTTAAATACTTCTGTAACAGGCTCTGTTATTGAAGCTTCTGTGAATGGGTCAGAAGATTATATGGTATTGAAGACTGGCCTAGAATTTTTTTTTTTTTTTTTTTTTGAGACAGAGCCTCAAGCTGTCCCCCTGGGTAGAGTGCCGTGGCATTACAGCTCACAGCAACCTCCAACTCCTGGGCTCAAGCGAGTCTCCTGCCTCCGCCTCCCAAGTAGCTGGGACCACAGGCGCCCGCCACAACGCCCGGCTATTTTTTGGTTGCAGCCGTCATTGTTGTTTGGCGGGTCTGGGCTGGGGATTCAAACCCGCCACCTTAGGTGTACGTGGCTGGCGCCTTAGCCGGTTGAGCTATAGGCGCCGAGCCACTGGCCTAGAATTTTGCCAAAATTCTTTCTCCTAGTTGTTTAAATATACAACCTGAATTTCATCAGAGTCAGTGGTTTTCAAACTTGTTTTTTAGCAGCAGAATTGTTTAAAGTTTAAAATAAAAAGGAATTACTCCAAAATGTTAATAAACGCAGATTTTAAAACAGGTGACAGCAGAGCCTCAGCCTGCAGTTCCTTGCTGGGGTACAGTGCAGAGTATACCCTGATAAACACAGCTGCACTGTACTTGCTATCAGTGGTAACAGGTTTGTTTTTTTTAAACAGCTCACTTAGAAATCGCAGGATATCTGCAGTTTAAATGATAAAGATGCTAAAATGTTAAAAATGGAGCAATAGCATTTTTTTCATAGCTAAATCATAAGAAATGTAATAGCAGTTCATATTCCTTATAAAGAAGAAATCTTTAGACAAGAAGCTCCTAAACATAACCAGAAAAACCCAACTGTGCTGGGATATTGTCATGTAATGTATTACCCACTGGAAGGACCTTGCTGACAGGAGCATGCCCAGGGTGGTATCTCCCTGAGCTGTGACTCCCCTCAGTGCTCCCAGTACACTGTCACACAAGCACTGTATTTGTAGACCAAAACTTGAGTAAATGAAACTTCCTTTTTGCTTATGCATGTCTGGAGAGTTCAGGTACTTGCACACAGAGAGCAGGAGAACCTTGGTCCGGAGGGCCCCACAAAAATGCCTTCACCTGGCAGCACAGATTGATGTGTTAGGTCTTTGGTGGGTTTAAAGTTGGGATTATGTATCATATGAAAGTAATTTATTTAAGTCTTTTAAAAGAGTTAAAAAGTATTTGCAAATCAGGCATTTGGGAGACTCCTAAAATGCCTTTTAAAGAATCCGAGGCTTCCACAGAAGTTTGAAAACCACTGCTAGTCCAAATAACTTCCTTTAGGTAAGTCCTCACCAAAATATCTCAGTCCAAAGACATCTGCTCTTTTTTTTTAAAAGATGGGCTTTGGGATATTTCACCATAGTACATTTGAGAGAGTCTAAGGATATAGCGACTCCTACCATAAGAATGTACTTTCAGATATGTTATTTTCTCCTCTTATGCAAATGTATCACTTCCAAGGCTGGTCCAATGTCAGAACTCCCAGTGGCCCTGCACCTGCTTGGCAGACACCATCTTTGGAGCTCACATGTGCACACTGGCCACTCTCTTCTCTCCTGCATCTGCATTCCTTTCTGCTCCGTGGTCTTCTTGCATTTGGCTGAACCCTGAAGAAGGCAGCCTCAGCTGAGCATGATAGTCTGGAGTCTTCCAACAGCAGGACCCTTCCCTGAGGGCTGTACTGAGCTGCCCAGAACGTGACAATTCTGTCTCACTTGTTGGTCTCAAGCTTCCATCACTGTCTGAGGGCATCAGACTTTGTTAGCCAACCTTTCCTTCAGAGAAGAGATCTGATGCAGACCTGCCATCCTGTTCATCTCAATTTCTCTAAGGTTTATGTATATATCCAGGCCATAAGGATTAGCTCCCAAGCCTTTGAGCCTAGGGCAAGACCAAGAATTATGTGATTTCTGGGGAACCTTTTTGGTCCTGGGGTACCTGGGGAACCTTTTTGGTTTCTGGATGAAAACCACTGGATCAGCCTTGAGCCTGAGTTGAAAAGCCATTGCAGCATTGCCTTCTGCTGTCTAATTCATCTATTCTTTCAGGGGAGACCTTCAGGTAGAACAAAAGGCTGCCAGGATCGGCCTTCAGAGTATAATGTTCGGAGGAAGGGTCACCCAGTAGCAGCTGAATGTTGTGCTCTGCACCTCTGTTGTTCTGGGGAGATGAGGATCGTCTGTTCAAGACAGCCCCTCGCAGTGCCCAGTTCTTACATCTCAGGCGTGGGAGGAAACCCAATACCTAGGCTGAGCTACCAGGCTAGGGGTGCCTGTGACCAATAGACCTCCAAGAGCCTTCAGGCAGATAGTTGGAGGAAGAACTCTGCATAAGCCACAACTCATCTCCCACTTGTAAAGAAAAGCCTGACTGAAGTCGGGGCCTAAACTCAGAGGAAACAGGAGCTCCTTCTTCATCTCAAACCCATTCAACTAAAGTGATTCTGCAAGGAGTTTGATATTTTCACCAATGGGGTCACCTGTGAATTCTTGGGAGAGCTCTGACTGCACTTAAAATAAGGGCTGGCATCCTTGCAGAGCTTTTGTATGATGTGTGCATCTTGCCTCCAGCCCCTCAGCCTGGGGTTTTTGATATACAATAACTAAGGAAGTAAGTAGCCCTGATCTGCCCTGGGCTTTTCTTAAATTTTCTTGGTTAGATACAGTTGAGTCCCAGGTGGGTTGGCGTTTCCAACAACTGATCTGAGGTATAACAGGAATCATATTGATAATGGCTATTAACTCCATCACCAGTGGTTTTACTTAATTTCCCCACCATAAGGCGTGTAGGTGCAGCATGTGTACACATAGAGGATGCGAGGTACTTGCAAAGATGCATGCGTTTCCGTGTCCCTCTCTGCCTTCTTGCTGTATCTCTGTGTTTCTTATGCTTCATGCTTTGGGTATGGGGACAAGAGGGTTATCTGATCGAATAACTCTCTCTTCACCAATTCCTTGTTGTAGACTATTGGGGAGAGTCTTATTACAGTGACCTCATCGACTTGCATCTGGGTGGTATGTATAGCAGCGTCTACTGCTGACACTAACCCCGCTGATACCCTTTCCCCACCTGCTCTCCCCAGTCCTTGCTCATAAAAACAAGGAAAAGTCAACCTGATAACCAGTGGCAAAAGCACAGACCCTTTTCCAGCTCAGAATGGAGCATCATGCCAGATCTCTTCACTACCCACATATATTCCAGGGGAGGGTTTGAGCTAACCCCTTTGGGGTTATTTTAATTTTTTATAATAAAATTTGCCCCATCTTACCTCAACAACATTGCATCTGCATCCTGGTTACCCTAATATGGTTTGGTTGTTTGACAGCAACGCATACACACTCCATCATGACATGTGAATTTCATCTCTCACAGCTGGTAGGTATCGCATCCACTAGAACAGTGGTTCTCAACCTGTGGGTCGCGACCCCTTTGGGGGTCTCCTGCATATCAGATATTTACATTATAATTCATAACAGTAGCAAAATTACAGTTATGAAGTAGCAACGAAAATAATTTTATGGTTGGGGGTCACCACAACATGAGGGACTGTATTAAAGGGCTGTGGCATTAGGAAGGTTGAGAACCACTGCGCTAGAACAATTACTACTAACCACATTTTAAGAAGTAAATATATGAAAAACTCAGCCTTGATCATTTTCATTAGAATGTTCTCACATTGCCCCCCAAAGATCTGAAGGCTAGGGATAGGCTTAACTATAGTGATTTCTGCTGAAATTCACAAAACTTGAGGCCAGGTTGACAGATGGATGCCTTCCTTCCTTGTTTTGCCGAGACTTACTTCGCACTCCTTTGCGGTGAAGATAGGAAAAGCTTAAGGCATGGCTTCTCAAAGTGTGGTCCCTGGACCAGGAGCATTACCTGGGAACTTGTTAGAAATGCAAATTCTCAGTCTCCCACCCCAGAGCTTCTAAATCAAATACTCTGGAGGTAAGACGTAGTTATCTGTATTTTAATAGACTTTCCAGTTCATTTTATGCCCTCTAAACTGGGAGAACCACTAGCTTAAAGGAATTCCACATGTATTTACTCAGAAATGACTGATCCATGAGTCTTGTTTCTAGACTTTGGGCAGTTTTCCTCCTGAAAAGCTGCCATTGTGTCAAGAGGAATGCCAAGAGGCTGACACTTAGATTAAGTAGGGGAGATTCTGGCATCTTCTTGGTGTCCCTGTTCCCTTAGTTGGGTGGTTTGACCTCTTCCTCTTCCCTTAAAAGCTTCACGCCTAGAAGTGGTTTTAAAACAGAAAAGCGAGCAAGGATAGCACTCTCATTTTTTTCTTATCCTAACCCTTTTCTTTTAAGAGAGTCATTTATTAGCCTATTCATTTAAAAACCAAAGATGTGATTCCTACTATAAAATAATATCTCCACAAATCAGAAGGCAGGGCCCTTGCCCTCCTTGGAGAAATGCATCATTGCTGTCTCTGCTCCCCAATTCCAGGCCTCTATGGCTTCCCACCCCATGAAGATGAAGACTCCTTTAGTGTCCCAAAGCTCCTGGTGTGTTCAGGGACCTCTCCACCCATGGCCATTGACGCTGTAAAAGGGCTGCTGCTTACATTCCAATTAACAGACCCCATTCCCTGTCTAATGCTATCCTGCCTCCTCCTAACACTTCCCAGGGAATGTTCATGTGGATTCTAAGTGAATCTCGATGTATTAAAGACTTTTTTAAAATTCAGAATCTCCTAGAAGGAGCTGTCAAAGTCCATTTCTGTGCAGTCATATTTGCCCTTCCCTCCCTACTCAAGACACTGTTGCCACACTAACCATCTGTGTCTGTCTCGTTTGTTTTCTTTATCCCCATCGTTCAAGTGAGAAAAGTGGCAAGCTGTTTTCATGTCTACATCCCTGGACTCCAGCTACTAGTTTTTGGGATTTAGAATCCCAGTGAATTCCAGGAGGAAATTAAATAAATAGAGAAAAGAAGCTCAATGTGCCTTTTGAACTCTGAGACACCCCATCCTGACCACCTCTTGAAGATAATCCTTCTCTACCCCTCACTTCCTCTTCTGCCAGCCCATTAGTGTTTTTAGGTAAACTTGGACTTTTCCTGTGGGTTCTGCTCACCACAGAGAGGCTACCACCACTGCCTACCCAGGAAGTATGAAGAGACACTCTCTTCTTGATGTACGTAAGAGAGTCATTTATATACTCCATACAATGGAAAAAGGGTCCCAGGCCCTGTTCTCATCAAGCCCCAGGAAGAAGACATAGATGGCAGAATTAGTTCCCTTTTCCTTTTGTGCTGATGTCTCATTTCTGGAGCACTTGGTAATATTCGATGTGGGGGCGGGGTTACATTTGGAATCTAGAGCCTGAAGTTTGAAAACTGGGTGCTCCTCTGCTTTTACATCCGCCAAGGGCCACATAGAAGCCCCATTTCTGGGCCACAGCCTGTCCTGTTTCTCCAGAGAGTGAGACAGAGCTCCAGGCAAGCACTTGATGTGTTGGGATTTCCATCTCCTGCCCAGAGGAGTCCAGGCACTTAATCCCTCACCAGGACTCTGCCGGTCACACTGCACGACTTCAGTGGGGTCCTCACATCACTCCCTGTTTCCAAAGTGTATTTTTGAGCCAGAGAGTAGAGAGAAGAATACTTTCCTTTCCTCACATAGCTTGACCTTGTAATTTCAAAAGAAAACATTAAAGGACACTAAATAACCTTCAGGCTAGAGAGGAAGGGTCCCCCAGCAGCCATTCCTCTTCCCTCTTCTTCCCCAGGACACTGAGCAGGCTTGCCACGTTTTTGTTGTACAAGAACAGATGGACTGGAAATCCTCAGAGGAAAACCACATCCCTTCTGAAACACTTGAGATTAAAAATATACGTAATTTCTACTTTCACAGACCTTACCTCTTGATTTAATGTCTCAAAGCAAAACTTAAAGAATGTGAAAGGTTTAGAAATGTAACAGAAAGGACTAGGAAGCAGCCTTTTACTGCTGCTGGTAAGATGGAGGTGGGGGTGCCGAGAGGCTACCCCAGCCAGCCCCTTCCCCACCTCTGAGTGACTGCCTTATTGTTTTTGCTTTCCTTAATTTGAGGGAAGCTGATTTGCCTGCCCAGTCCAACTGGCTCTGGTTTTGCTCTGGAACTTTGAAATCCTTGAGGTTTCCTTCCCAACATTTCTGTGTATGTGCGTGTATGTGTGCGCATGCGTGTGCTCTCAATTCTTATATTCATACATGCATTTGGGGTGGTGGAGTTTAGGGCTGCCTTCATTTTTCCTCCCAATCTGGAGATTCATTTTATACTGAGTTTTTGTAGCACCAGGCATCTCCTCAGCCCTATCGTAGGTAAGCTAGCCTCCCGGACCAGCCCTACTATCATGATGCCCACTTGCCTCCCTGCAACATTGCAAACCAGCCAACTTGGATCCCTATCAGGGCCACAGCATTGGTTATTACCCCCAGGCTTTGGACTGGACCTCAGCCATGCAGTGCAAAGGCTGCCTTGTCCCAGAGCATGGCGTTGGTACGGACCAGCCAGGCTTCCTCAGCTGGAATGTCAAGATAGTCAAGTACAATCTTAGTTAGCAAAACAGTAGATCTTCCCTTGCTATATACCACATAACCTGACAAGACAGAGCAGAAAATCAATGAAGGCCCCATTCCTTATACCCGAACCACCAAGAAATTCTCCCAACCCTCAATGCTTTGCCTTCTACAAGTTTTTAGTCTGGTCTCTTGTGTATGAACAAAAACTCTGTAGTGTCTACAGCAGAAATTATTTGAAAAGGTAGTGGTCTAGTGCTGGGTTTTTTATCAGGTATAGTGGCATTACTGCCAAAAACCAGTGTGATAAGTAAGAGAGTCCACCTTGGCAAGCTGAGGGCTACACAGGGCTGGCCCAGAATGGCAGAAAAGTGGAACCTCAAAATGTTCCTGAGAAATGAGTATGTCTCTTTCCTGTCCCGGACACAACATCTTGCTGAAAGGTCAAAAGGAAGTTAAAACCAACAAGAACGTCTTTATATGCGCAAGATGTTTGAAAAGCATAGCTGTAAGGGAAGTAATCTAACCCCAGGTGCTTTACCAGTGTTTGTGCACCAAGCACACTGCAGTGCATTAAAAGGGGAGACATGTGGCGCCAGTTTCCAGCTTTTGAAAGGGTACTATTCTATAATGTCCTGAGGCCGATGACTTGGAATTCTGTGTTTTCCTGTGGAAATGCAGTTATAAACGGTGGCTCAGCGCAGAAACAGCTGTTTGCCCTCCTTCATGTCTCTGTGTACAACACTAGGCTGGGGATACTGCAGGACCTAACCACTTTCCTGGGGAAATGCAACAATCCAGGCTGGGACTTCTGGGCTCTAGTTGTGTCCTTACCAGACCATCCCCATGGTCTGCTAGGCACTGGCTATAGAGACTGCTCCAGCTCTAAGCCTGTGGTGATGGCACTTTCATCCAGCAAGGAGGAGCCTTTAAAGGGTGAGGCAGATCCTATGACTAGAGTACAGCTCCAGATCAGCTCCCTGGCCATCCCTTTATTTTGGTGTAGGAATCTTTGATACGGGTTCAGCCACTTGCTTTCCTTCTCTGACTGCCCTCACTGTTGCTTCCAGTGGAAGATTTTTCCAGCTTTGGCTCTTAAAAACAGTGGGGCTGCTGCATGGCTAGCTCAGTGCCTGGTGTATCAGAGGGGCTCAATGGACATTCCTTGTGTAGATCATTAGCCTCTCACATTGCCCTTAAAATAAGCACATGTTTTTTATGAAGTATTTCTAATTGTTTTTGATAGTAACACCAATGTAGAATCCAGTGGGCTAAATATAACCCACCAGGATTGAGTGATAGAATTGGAAATGCAGCGCTGACTCGCATCCCAGCATACGCTGTCCCTGGTGGTCATCAGGCTATGGCTGGAGCTGGGCCTTTGACCTGGCCCCTCTGGTCTTTGTGATTATTTCCTCACTTCTCCTTGTGAGAAGGGCGCAGACCCTTCTCTATCCCTGGAGCTCAGTGCTAGGGATCTTGGGATTTTGAATACCTAAAGGACTGCAGTAGGTTTTGTCTACATTTCAGATGAATATCCAAGCTGAGTATCTTGAGGGTTTGTATGTTTGCTTGTTTGTTTTTTCCGACTATACGAATGTTTCATTCAGTTTTAAGACAGGGTGGGAGGAGCGACTATAGTGTGTTGGGATCTTGTGCAAGGTCTTTATGAGGAAGCAGTGGAGGAGGGGGGTAGAAATACAGAAAGAACAAGTCCCAAGAGGGGAGACTTGTCACAGGCTGGTCCATTCTTTTTCCCAGCCTGTCAGCTATTCTACTCCAGACTGGTCAGAGCCAGGTGGTCATGTGGGAGTACCCAACTCAGGGAGGTGAGACCTGGACTTAGGTCCTGCCTTTACAACCTCCCTGGCCAGGTTTCTAATTCTGTCTGAGCCTCTTCAGAGACAAGGCAGGGAGGCATGGTACCCTCCCATGTTTGGGGTGGGGGTTCTTCTTTGAGCTGCTTCAAGTAGCCACCATTTGTTGGGTTTGCTTAGAGCCTCTATTGGCCCTTTAAAGAGGGCAGGCTCTTAGTACAGACTAGGAAAGGAAGATTTCGGTTCCAGTCCAGGCTCTGCTGAATTTAACTCCTTTGAGCCTCAGACCCCTCATTGAAAATGGAGATCTAAGGCTAGTCCAGGAAGCCAATGTCAGGGTCAGATGGAGTAGCTCGAGGGATTGTGCTTTGAAACTAGAGAGCCCTGTGCATGCTGACTTCATGCATCACACTGGAAAACGAGGAGGCAGGCCTCACTATCTGGCTGAATTCTGCTTTTTGAGATCCAGAGAATGTTTTGCTTGCCCCAAGTGTCAAGCAAGTTTGTGTGCTAAAGAGCCACTGTGGGAGGGTCACATTTCAAAAGGCAGTGCTGCTTCAGAGGGCAAGCTCTACCTTATTGCCAAGTGGAAATGGGCCTGGTAAGCTTACAAAGTGTCAAAGGCAGGCAGCAGAGAGGACTCGGAGGAGCATGAAGACCTGCTGGTGAAAGCCTCCAACCTGGTCTGAGCCCTGTGGAAGCCCGAAAGTGACGGCCAGTGTCCAGAGGATGCAGGAGTAGCTTGAGAAGTGAGAGCTACAGTACCTGTTAACAAGAGACTGAAACCCTTTACCCTGAAGTTTAAAAAAGCCAAAAAAATTTCTATTTGTTGTAAGCTTGCCGATATCTCTGTCCTTAGACCCAGTGAACCAAATCATCTGTTTCTCACATCTCCATAAAAGGCAAAGAAATCACCATCCAGAGCAGCACCCCTGGGCCCCACATGCTTGTGGCAGATGATAGTCTGGGGGTAGAACTTCCCTTGTTTGATTGGGGTTTCCCTCCCATTTCTTCTTTTGAAAATTATGTTCATTGGCTGTATTTTTCTGATTATAAAAGTAATAATACATTCGTTATGGAAATCTTGGAGCAAACAGGAAAGTCTAAAGATGAAAGTAGTGGCCACACACTCTGTTGGCTCACCTGACCCCTTCAGAGGGATGCCCTTCTGGCCCTCCACATTCTGCCTTCTACCTGTTGGTTCTCTAAACACTTGCTTCACCTGATATCCCCTTTTTCTCATTTCATTTTCTGACTTCTGTTCTTAATATTCTGTTATCTCTTATTGTCCTTTGTATTGGAAAGGGTATGTGAGGGTGTGGTCTACATAAAGGGAGCTACAAACTATATTTTGTGATGTCCAGAAAGTAGAAACACTTTTTTTCTATTTTATCGCCCTTGGTAGAGTGCTGTGGCATCACAGCTCACAGCAACCTCAAACTCTTGGGCTTAAGTGATTCCCTTGCCTCAGCCTCCCAGGTAGCTGGGAATACAAGCATCTACCACAATGCCTGGCTATATTAGAGATGAGGTCTCACTCTGGCTCAGGCTGGTCTTGAACTCCTGAGTTCAGGCAATCCACCCACTTCATGCTCAGAGAGAGCTAGAATTACAGGCATGAGCCACTACTCCTGTCCCATATTCTTTAAAATACAAGTGCAGGCCCCTGCTTCTTTGTTCTGGATGTTTGCTGGTTGTGTATCCTGGCATTGTCCCTTGCTAATGAATATGGATGCTGTTGTTGTCCCCCACACCACCACGGCCTCTTCAAATGTTAACGTCAGTCCCAGGAAGCAGCAGTGTATTTATTCACTCACTGAGGTGGTATTTGATGGGGGCTATCCAGATACTCTCAGCCTCAACACAGATGCTACATTTTGAAACTAAGAAGGTTGACTATAGATCAGCTTTAAGGAAGAGTATACTTTTTAGGAAAGAAAACGTTCTCCCTTGTCCCCACACATCAGCTGGTCTATTTAGAACACTGGATGTAATTAGCATCGTGTGTGTATACACACACACACACACAGTCTCTGGCTTTAGTTTGGAAGTGTATCTGATTCACTGTGCACAGAGCACTATGCAGAACCCTGGGGGCTTTACAAAAAGAAAAAAAGTATATCTACATTTATTCAGCTGCATAGTAAGGATGGCCTCCGAACCAACAGTTTATCTATTTGCCTTTCTGTTGACTAAAGGAAGGCCCTATTCTCATAGACCACACACTGACCCCCAGATAGGCCTGAGACCCTGTGTCTCCCCTGTGTGTGCTCCTGTAGTTCTGTGATGGTCCCTTGCTACCTTCTCTCCGTCGTCCTTGAGTAGCCATCAGATCCCCTAGAGATGTCTCTGCACACTGTCTCTCTCAGTTCCCCGTCCACCACTCTCACCAGCATTGTCCCTGTAAGTTTTTGGCATGTCCTGTCAGCTCACCTCCTTTTGGTCTCACAGTCCAAAGTATGACAATCTCCCCAGTAGTGGCATTGGAACCTCCCACAGAGATGGCAAGGCTGGGAGAAGATGGGCTTGGTTCTGTCTGCACATGGGGGTCGCGGGATAGTGACAGGACCAGTGGAAGTTTCCTCTGCATATGTTTCCCCCAAATTGTCCTGACTCAGAATTGGAAGCATCAAAGATGTCAGGGCTCCCAAAATCCATTGCAGGGTCAGGCGCTGCCTGCACAGGCTCAGAGTTCCTTTCTACTGTAGGGCAGCCTGATGGCAGATGACTCCTGCTTGCCCCTTAGACTTACCAAGCCTGGTTCTCCCACAGCACTTAGGCCTATGGTGACGTTTTAGAATGCTCCTCAAACGTCTAGATAGTGACCCCAGGTTGTCACCTGCAAACCTAGAGCAGTATTAGCCCCTTATATAATACAGTCTGTCCCACAGAGGCAGGCCCTCCTCTCCAGGGGCTTCGAGCATCTTTGAGGAAGGAGCTTAAGACCCAAAACCAAAAAGCCACTCTATGGCAATACCTGGATGCCACTCTCCCCACCCCTAAGGAATGGAGGAAGCAGGTGTGGCACACTGGGCCTGGGAACCATGGGGGAGCATGTGCGTCTTCTGCAGGAACCCACGCCCCTTCTCTGAGCCCGCGCCTGCCAGTGGCTGCTGCCTGGCACCTCGGTCTGCTCTTGTTCAGTTTCTGTGCTGAAAAAAGGACTTAATTCATTTGTAGACTTTGTTTCCCTTGTTTCTGCCTCTCCATTTCTTGTATTTTTTTCTTTTCCTCCTGTTGTTCCTTTCTCACTTTTTATGCTTTTTGTCCTCTGCTTGTTTTTTATTTCACCTTCTCCCTGTCCCTCTCCACTTCCAAATTCCTCCTCCTCTTTTTCCTCTTCCTTTTTTGTCTTTCTCCGTTTCCTTCTCCTCTCCTTTGTTTGGTCCTTTTTGAAGTTGAGCCCAGTGGCGGGACTCCACGGCGTAGACCTCTCTCCTTCTGCCCTTGCTGTGTCCAGGAAGGTAACGTAACTTCACCACCCTCATCCCCACTGCCTCAGAGGGGCCGTAGCAACATTAGTCAAACAGGGAGCCAAAACCCAACTCTCTCTTTTTATCTCTGCCCCCAATAGCCCTGTTATAAAACATAAGTATGTGGCAGTTTCTTACAAGGCACAGTATCCCTTTGACTGTCCAAGGGGAGGACCGGGGCACAGGGTGTAGCCAGTGCACCTCCAGGTACGGGCCTCTCGAGGCTCCAGTAGGACTTCTACAATATTACCCGACCATTCGTGGTTGGGGCCTTAAGTCTTAAACCCATCAGATAGAGGGACCAGGAAAACAGGTGAGGAGTCCCCCACCTGTGTGGCAGCTATTTGTATCAGCAGAGTCAAGGAATACTGTCCTTACAAAGACTGGTCTGCACAAGTGCCCTCGGGTTCTTTTCCAAAACAACCACTAAAAGCAAACTTCTCTACCTTGTGTCTTGCCGAGTGTGTGTGCGTGTGTATTTTTTTTAAGTTTGTGTGGTTTGAAGTCTGTTGTGGTGATAAGATTATTGTTGAAAAGGCATGTGGGGGGGTGTGGCCATGACTAACCCTGCTAACCTCTTACCTGCCCTCCACGGCTCACACCCAGCTCTCACCTGCTCACCACAGCCCTGCTCATCAGCTGTGTGCGAGCTCTCCCGTGGCTCGAGAGCACTGCTCACTCGTCTCCCGGTGGAATTTATTGTCTCTTCACGTGGGGAGGTGGGCAGGAGGGAGCGCCATCCCAGTGTGGTTGTGGCGTGCCACACTGGACGGCTTGCATGCCTGGGGCTCCATCTTCCATGGCCATGTGGGCACACTGTGCAGAGAGGCTCCAGAAGGAATGCATGGAACTGAGCTGCAGGCTGGTTTGAAAGCCAAGAACCAAGTCTATTGGGCTGGGTGAGGAGAGCTCTGAACTCTGACACGCAGGCACGCATGCTATATAGCAGCAGGCCGGACAGGACAGGCAGGGGCACCTATCCTTCAGAGCAGGGCTCAGGCAGGGCACACGCGGGGAGCAAAACTGTGTGTGCACTGAGACACAGCACAGGCACTAACCCTGCTTGTGTGAGCGCCATGCCTTTCTGCCTCCCCAGAGTGCGACTACCAGGTACAGACTAACTGGCTTAGGCCTCACGTGTGTCAGGTAGACAGTTCCACAGAAAGATGTGTCTGCAGTGAGGAGGGAGCTTGATCGTGAGAGCAGTCTTCCTGAGGATGCACTCCCTATGCTCCAGGGCCTGTCCTAACTGGGCTGCAACACCCCCCGAGTGACTCCCCAGTCCAGTGCCTCTTAACCTGAGGGCCATGGAGGGACTTCAGGAAGCCTGTAAACAGCCTGGGACTCTGTATAAGATTGTTGGTGTGTACTCATAAGGAAGAAAGTGCCTTGCTTTCAGAGATTCTCCAAGTAGTTTGTAATCCAAAATATTAGAGAGCCACTGGCATACTCTGTCTTTTAGGCAGGACCACGCTTTTGCCATGAGCTTCTTTGTGCTCCAAGGAAAAGGAGTTTGTTCCCTCCTTGGGTTCTTTGATCCCTTGGTTCTTCCTTCCACCCTCCTGCTATAGTTAAGCCCAGTGGGTCAGGCCACTGCTGATGGTGAGTTAGATATCAGCCGTGTGTTGGTTTGGGGTAGTCTGAGCTATCAGGCAGGCACCAGCCCCAACTGGATTATATCAGAGCAAACCATAACCACCTGTCTTAGTCTCGAGGGTCTGCTGGTGTTTCTCTGCTCTCGGTGAGAAACCTGGTAGTCATCCTGGGATGTACTGTGTAGACTGTCAGGACTGAGTGGGAGAGTGCCAGAAAGCTTCATAGGCCACAAGCTAAGCAGAAGTATCTTTGTGTCAGGATATAAAGAAGTGATGTAGCAGCGGCCCCAGAGAGGGGCGGCAGCCCAGGAAGGAAGTAGATTAAACAAGCATAACTTAAGGGCAAAACGTAGTTTATAAATTCACATTTGCTTCATTTATTAGACTGATTTCCATAACGAGACTTAGTACACAGCAAGATCCAGATAAATACTAACTGAAGGGGAAAAAAGAGGGCAAAGCAATTTAAGATACAATAAAGGAGAACCATTGAGCAGGAGAGGCAAAAATGAGCCCCCAGGAGGGAAGAGTCACCGTTGGCCGAGGCCACTGACAGGTGAGGCAGGGCCAGGGAAGGACAGATGGAAGGGAGCATAGGCAGCGCCAGACCCGGGAGTGTGTGCTGGGGCCTGTCATTGTCTGCCCCCGCTATGGATATAGGCAAACTTTGGACCTGGCTTGGGAGTGTTCCGGCAGCATCTTGCTCGGCTCTCTTTGCACATTTGCCCCAGTGTGATGACTCCTGCAGGGCCGGGATGCACCTAATGAGAAACTCCCTGTAGCTGACACGTGCTCTCTCTTGGCAGGCATGGGCAAGAAGGATGACCCCAAGCTGATGCAGGAGTGGTTCAGGCTGGTGCAAGAAAAGAATGCCATGGTGCGCTACGAGTCAGAGCTGATGATCTTGTGAGTGGCCTTACGCCAGGGCTCCCAGCCCGGGGCGGGGAGGGGGATGTCAGCCCCATGCCTGTCACAACAGACCCAATGACCCTAATTTGGTAGGGTGAGGGGGGTGGTCCCCAAGTCACTGTTGCTTGTCTCCCTCCCCACCTCGCAACTTCAGTGCCCGGGAGCTGGAGCTGGAAGACCGGCAGAGCCGCCTGCAGCAGGAGCTCCGGGAGCGGATGGCAGTAGAAGGTGAGTGGGAGGATGTGAGGTGCATTGGAAGTCCATGTGGCTTCTGCCTCTGGAGTCCTCACACCTGATGTCTGCCGTTGCTCCCCAGATCATCTGAAGACTGAGGAGGAGTTGTCAGAGGAGAAGAAGATCCTCAACGAGATGCTGGAGGTGGTGGAACAGAGAGACTCCCTAGTGGCCCTGCTGGAGGAGCAGCGGCTTCGGGAGAAAGAGGAGGACAAGGACCTAGAGGCTGCCATGCTTTCCAAGGGCTTCAGCCTGAACTGGTCCTGAGCTCCCACCCACACTTACTGTTGGTACCGTTGGTCTGTAGACATCCATCTGACCTGGCTGTGGTCTCCAAACCACAGGATCCGAGACCTGACAAGCCCTGGCACCTCCGTGGAGTTCACACTCAGATACCCATGTGCCTCTAGAAAAGTGGGGTCAAGTCTCATGTGCTGCGGGGAACCTGAGGTGATGAGGATCATCCAAGGTGACCCTGCCCCCTCTGAAGGGGCCCACCTGGACTTCCGCTCAGGAGTGAGGAGCCTGGCACAGATGACAGAGAATGTGAAGGACCCCGCATACTCCCAGGGACCACGGGCTGGTGCCCCTTCCACATTTGGTAAGAAAAGGAAGCTGTTCCCTGTCTGTCAGAATCACAGCCACCACAGAGCACACCTCCACGGAGAAGGAGGGCAGCTTTCTTCTTCATGCTCCCTGAAGCACCACCAAAGAAATGAAAAGTGCACCACACAACAGCAAGATGTGAATCGAGACCTGGGAGAAGGGGTGGTGGCCATTCAGGGCAGTGTCCACCAGCATTGCACGGGACGCCTAGGAGTGGATAGGCTCCAGAACTTATTATGCAAGTGAAGAGTTGGTAGAAAGGGTCTGCTCTCTGCCCCAACCCACACACTGGACCCCACGTGGCCAAACACCCCAGGCCTCTGTCTGACCTTGGCCTGAGGCCTGGAGTTGCTGCATTTTGCTTTTAGTTCACAACCATTTTGACACTGGAAAATACTGACTTGGGGGACCAGGTGAAGCCCTGGATTTCAAGCCCCCAGTTACAGACAGGCGTTGTCATAGGTCAGCGCTGTATGTCAGGAAAGGGAATGACCTTTTTCCTTGGCATTTTTCCTGTGTTTGCACATTGAAAGGAAGCTGATGACCTGGGAAGACGCTCAGCTGCTTCAGACCCTTTTTGTCAATTAACTTATTTTTTTAATACTTGAAGCAACTTCATTTTTATATCTGTATTAGAGACACACTGATCACCTGGCACCTGGGTGGGAATGACAGCAAGGCCTCTGCTGCATCCCGCACAGCCTGGTCCAGAACTGCCCAAATGACCAGATGTTTGTCACATGCACCCATATTTATTAGCCGCCTTCCTCGTGTTACTGGCCTGGTTGGCATCACGGAGCAGCCTGGGACCTTGATGTGGGTCCTGCTCACAGCTTTCTGTCCCTCGATGGTGTCCGGCCCCCTACTCGGTGCCCTGCTCTCGCTGTGGCACTGGACTTCCCCACGTATGTGACTTGCTCATCAGGGTGCATTTCAGCACTGTTTGGGGCAAGCAGAAGGCAGAGCCGCCACTTGCCTGTCCCTGTCAGAATCCTCACTCTGCAGAACCTATTTTTTCTCAGTGTTGGTGCCAGGGTTTTGCCTTCTTTGGCACATATGTTAAAGTTTGGGAGTGAGCCCTCTTCCTGGCTGGCCGAAACAGTACAGGGTGGGACCTTGCAATCAGCGTGGCTGATGAGACTTCCCTCTGCCTAGCGGATAACCCAAGTAGACAGAAACACATGTGCATTGGGATTTAGGCTGCTATCTCACATAAAGACTCCAGTCCTCCCTTCCCAACGGCGAGGGGAACCTCCGCTGTGCCAGGATCTTCATGGGATAGTAAGAGGTGATAACTAGCTCCTATGGCCAAACTGTTCATTTTTCACTGTTCAAGCTGTGTAGCTCATCAGGCCACTAACTGAGAAAAATGGAGGGATTGGAGTTCTCTTCCTCAAAATAGCACATAGTGCAGGGAAGATTCCCACAGTGCCAACCAGCTTGGAAGGGACATGCTAGCTGCCTCTCAGTGGGGAGAGGTCTATGGGAGAGCAGGGGTCAGGCAGCCCCATTGGCCATCCTAAGGGTAGAGCAGGCCAAGGGTCTATGCCAATCTTGGAATTTCCATGGGGAACCACACTGTGCCTCAAGTGAACATTCATCCTAACTGCAAAAGAGAAAGAACCTGTCTCAGCCATCACCGCTCTGATTTCATTTCTTGTTTTCAGATGAGGCAAAGTCTCCATTTTTATTCTCTTTCCTTAAAACAGGGCAGAGGAGGGTGTTCTAGATTTCATCTTCAAACTCCAATTTTCTAATCAAATTGGACTTGGGACAAGACCCTCCCTGCCCATGTGGCCTTTTCCCTGACCCCCCTTCTCCTCTCAAATGCCACCATAACCAGTCAACCTGGCCAAGCTGCCTCCATCCCTTGTTGCTCTTGCTGACTCCAGAATCTGGGAGCAGTTGGCAAAGTGACTTCTACGGGAAACAGCAGTAGTGATGTGCTCTCAGTGGCCTAATGTAGCAGGAACACCAGGTGCCACCTTTGCCTCCTGCTGCTGTCCAGTCCTGGTCAGCCTTAACATCACGGCATCCTCCAAACACGCACTGCTGCCTGCAGTCACAAGACAGGGGACTGGTGAGTTTGCAGAGAGGCTCCCAGAGTCCACCAGCCTGCACAGTGTTCCCCAGCTCCTGATGGTGTTGGGACATCAGGTTTTAGGAGAGCACTTATTTTTTAAAGCTCCCATTTTGTAACTACTAGTCTGCAGTTGATGTTAGTGCTCTGGTGACTTGCTGCATGAAGTGTTTTCCAACTCTGGAAATGCACGCAGTTCCAGGCAGGTCTTCTTCCTAAGAGTTAAGTCTTCCCATGAAGATAGGGAAGCAGCTAGATTATGCATAAACTATACACACATAAAATGCCAGAGTTCCTGCCATGGAGGGCGCAATTGAGCCCAAACCCGCGGCTAAGTGCAGTGGAGACCCACATCCAGCACACCTACAGGGCACAGAAGGCAGCCTGCCCTGAGTCTGAGGATGCCAGCAACAGAGCAGGCAGCATGCCTCCTGGCCTGTGCCCCCAGCAGTCCTCTTTTGACCAGCAATGATAAAACTATTCTTAACCCTTTCAGAAGAGAAGAAACTTTAATGGGGCAGGAAGGAGAATCTAAAAAATTTTTAAAGTGGTAACATCTTACCCATAAAGCAGAATGGTCGGTTTTATGCGCAATAAAGTTTTGCAAAGAAATACAAATAATATTTCGTAAGTCATTTTACTGTACTTGGCAGTGAGCTGGGATGCATTTCCACAAGAGACATTATGCGTTTAGCATACGTGTGGGCATGAGCAAGGCTGTTTAAAAAACGCAGCTTGCTTTGGTTTTAGTTTATGGTTTCTTTTAGTCCTCCATACTGGCTCAGCCATCAACTGCTATTACTTGAGAAAGTATATGGGGCAACCCAATTTGGGAAGAAGCTGCTCTTCAGACCAAGCCCCGGTAGCCTCTTGAAGTATGTTCTTCAAAGTAGAGATGCTCTAAGTCAGAGTGATCCGATGGTCCTAGTGACCTTCCAGGCTGACCCAGGCTCTGCCCTGTGTTATGACTAACCAGGGAGTCTGTAGCCCCCAGGCCTAAATTATTCCGATGGTTCGGTGCCCCCAAATTTGTCCAGTGTATAGGGTCCTGGGGGTAGCTAGTGTCACTCTTCTGTTGTCAGGACTCATCCCAAGAGATTAAAGGGAACTTGGCCAGCTCTTCTTCTTTTACTGCAAAGACACCGTTAAGACCATTCTAGCTCTCTTCCTGGTTGCCCACAGAGGGACTAACTTCACAAAGTAACAGTAGCCATATGGAGGGCAAGGCCAGCAGCAGATTGTGTGGTGGGGGTCAGTGCCCGAGCCATCCAGCTATTCCAGGTAGGACAGGCCAGGACAATTGTGGATATCTTAGGTAGAACAAAAGAGGACAAAAATGTGTAACCAGCCCCAGAGTGAACATATAGTGGCCTTAGACTCCTGAAAGGAAAGATGGTTGTTGCCCTTGCCTGAAGGAAAGAAAGTCAGGTTTGGTAGTTGGCTGAGCCAGGTTTCCTGTCCCTCTGAGGGGTTCGCCTCATCAGCGCTGCACTCAGCAGGCTTTGGCCACAGTCCACAGCAAGCCTATGTGGCAGGAAGTGATGGTTATTGCTCTAGGGAGGTGATTAGAACAGCTGCCGGGCCAGGTCAGCACCACCTCAGAAGCACACAAGTAAGTCTTCGTTCCCTAAAGCCACCATGTCAGAGGGCCAGTCTGAGCAAAAATGAGACCTACTGGCTCGGCGCCTATAGCTCAACCGGCTAAGGCGCCAGCCACGTACACCTAAGGTGGCGGGTTCAAATCCCCAGCCCGGACCTGCCAAAACAACAATGACGGCTGCAACCAAAAAATAGCCGGGTGTTGTGGCGGGCGCCTGTGGTCCCAGCTACTTGGGAGGCAGAGGCAGGAGACTTGCTTGAGCCCAGGAGTTGGAGGTTGCTGTGAGCTGTAATGCCATGGCACTCTACCGAGGGGGACAGCTTGAGGCTCTGTCTCAAAAAAAAAAAAAAAAATGAGACCTACTAAATGAGACTCTATTATAAAAATAGAAAAAATAAGCTGGGCATTGCGGTGATCACCTGTAGTCCCAGCTACTTAGGATGCTGAGGCAAGAGGATGCTTTGAGCTAAGGGGTTTGAGGTTGAGCTAGGCTGATCCAGGGCCCTTTTGCTAGTCTCTGTCTCAAGGGGAAAAAAAAGTAAAGGGACAGAATGTACCGTTTTTTGTTTGTTTGTTTATAACCTGGCAGACTGGCCCACTTACAGGATTTCCCCCTTTTGTGTCACCTGCTGGGATGATCACCCCGGGTGATGCCCAAGACATTAAGAAACCATCCTCCTAGGGGGGCTTCAGCCCCCTACACACCAGCTGGGGCCAGAACCTCGCCTGACACCTGAGCACTTGTCAGGCCAGGCTCAGGGCATGTAACCCCCAGTGATGCTCCTGACAATCTTTTACTGCAGCTACATCTGCTTAGCCACACTTCTTGTGTCCCCTACCCTGAGGGCTTCCTGCAGCTGGGGCTTAGATGGGGAAGTTAAGAGTCCCGGCTTCTCCAGGTCAGCCATGTGTGCCACTGTCTCTCCCTGAGAAGCTGTCCACTGCCGGGACAAACGTGGAAGGTAACCGGTATCTCTGTGATAGGCGCACACACACACCTCTTCATGCCCACGTGGCCCTTCTGAACCAGAGTGGACATCCAGTTACGAAGCAGGCTGGATTTCGGCATTGGGACCAGCCGTGGGTCAGCCATGGAGGAGGCCCAGGCCCCAGGACTATGCAGGACCTGCCTGAGTTGAGGCTCTCCCTGCTGGGCCCTGGTGAAACTACATATGGTCTTGAGTGGTCCCCGAATTAGGCAGAGGTAGCTTTTTCTGGATCTAGAGAACATCCTTTGTAAGTGCTCAGCACAGCTTGGAGCTGCCATGAAATGAGAATGAGGTTACTGGGTCTGTGCCACCCATGAGAGGGATTCAGGTGGTACAAAGGCCAGGGTCCAGATGGGACATGTGTTCCTGCCTCTGCCAGTCAGGTCAGCCCTGGACACATCACTAACTGGTCAACACCTCTAGTGCCCTCTGTGGGACTGGTAACCTACAGGGCAGGGGAAAGGGGTGGTGCACTGCAGGTTTAGTGCACAGACCTCTCAGGACAGGGACTGTGTCCACCCTGAAAACCGAGGAGGTATTCCCCAGTACTTCTAGCACTTGGGCTTCCTATAACTCTAGGGCAAAATCCCATTTCCTCTCCTGAGCCCTGCAGGCACAGGTCGATGGCTAGATGGTGTTCGTGAAACATTCAGACAGGCCTCACAGACGTCAGCTGCCCACTCCACTGAGGCCAGCTCCATCAGTCTGCTCTCCCAACAGTGGTGGCTCCAGGCCACCTGCTCTTTCACAGGACCATGTGTTTGATAGAAAATGGCAGGCAGGAAATTGTCATCATCCCCAAACTTCAGACCAGGCAGCCCTCCTCAAGGGCATGTCCTGACACTTTCCATCTCTGAGTGGCTATGTGAAGCTGGGATAGCACAGCTTCTCTGCTGGTGGAGAAGGAAGGATGGGAGCGGGGGTGTCTTGAGGGCAACAAATGATGAATGGGCTTAGAACATAGCTGTAGGGTCAGGGTGAAAACACAGGAACCCACCTGCTCCAAGCCAGGATTGTGAAGAGAAGGACGAAGCCTGTAGCAGAAGCGATTGGATTGCTCCTGGTAGGGCATAGGCTCCGGACCCAGCAGAGGCATCAGGTGGAAGAGGGTGTGGCCTGTCTATGCCTGGTGCTTCCCTAGGGCCTGGCCCCTGCCCACCCAGCCTTGGGGTGCACCTTTCTATTCCATCCAGGTCAAGATTTGGAGGGGGATAAAGAACTTGGTGCTCAAAACACGTGGAAGCAAGAGACAAGGCCCACATTCCCTCTTCTCCCTTCCCCCACACTTTCCTCCTTAGAGAGCTAAGGACAGCTGTGCTGTGGAATAGGAGTGAGAAGAGCGGCACCCATGCCCAGACGGCTGGTGGCTCAGAGGAGGCTGACACACCCTCCAGTGGAATGGACCCCGTGACCGTGGGTCTGCCAGCCAAGGGCACTGAGGCATAAACATGTGTGGTTGGATTTGCAGGTGCCAAACAACAGCCCTTGGTTTTGAGAGCTGGATGGTGAGTTCAGCTAGGGAAGGGAACCAGTGACTACCATATGGCACTGAAGCCTGTGTTTTCCCACCCAGGACACAGGGACTGCAGAGCCCCTCCCAGAAAGTCCTATAGGTATCCTTGGCCTCACAGGATCTAGGTGGGTCCATGGTTCACAACGTTCCCATCTTCCTTTTCCTCTAAGCCAAAGGAGGTACTGCCCCTGCCTTTCCCTTCTCCCTCATCTCCTCTGGAGGGGGTCCCAAGACTCTGTGCCAACCCTCCTCCCTGACGGCTACCCTGGCCCTGCCCACAGCATATCCTAGGAGCAGCTCCCTGCCCTGGCCTGTGATGGGAAACAGCCACAGCTGCTCAACTGGTTTCCAGGAAGTCAGAGACTCTCAGGGCCCCACATCTGTGCTGGCCCTGCCACATGGCATTTTCAATCTGTGCATCTTTGGGCAAAATGCCAGATCCTGTGGTTTGCCCTTTGTTTCTCAATGTCCTTTCCAAAAATCACCATGTAAAACATTCAAACTGAGCACAGCCACCCTCACCAGAACCTCATCCCCTTCCCTCTGCGGGGGTGATCAGGCCAATACCCAAAGAGCTGATTTTGGAAGGATACTTGGGGAACCCATGACTAGGCCAGCCCTGAAACGCCAAAGGACCCAGCCCCAGGGAAAGTCCTGCCACCCCTTCCCCTGGAGGCCACCCTGGCCTCAATCAGACTGAGAGGGATGTGTCTGAAGTCTTCCAGCCCCTTGAGCCTAAGGAGTTGTTCCTTTAAAAATCACTCTGCCAATTGGGCACGGTGGTTCATGCCTGTAATCCTAGCACTCTGGAAGGCCGAGGTGGGTGTGTTGCTTGAACTCAGGAGTTCAAGACAACTCTGAGACAGAAAGAGACCCCATCTCTACCAAAAATAGAAAAACCAGCTGGGCATTGTGGTAGGTGCCTGTAGTTTCAGCTACACTCACAGAGGCTGAGGCAGAATGATTACTTGAACCTAATAGTTTGAGGTTGCTGTGAGGTACGACACCACAGCACTCTACCCACAGTACAGAGTGAAACTCTGTCTCAAGAAAAATCACTCTGCTTTGATTTCTTGGGTGGTGTTCTCTCAAGCTCCGTCCTAGCAGCTGTTTGTTGTTGGGCAGGATGAAAAAGGTTCCAGGGAAAGGGCTTCTTACAGCAACATGGGAAACCCCAGACTTTTTTTTTGCAAATGCTGAGTCATGGCAGAGCCAACCTCCCACAACCTCCCACAACCTCCCCAGGGCCACACCCACTCCTACCATCTCAGAGCCGGGAGCCTCTGTCTTCCAGCTTCCACTACTCAAGGGACAGTACTAGCCTTAGTCACGGGCGTGAGCATCATTTTTGCCCAGCAGGCCCTGGTCCTCTCGCCATCTTTCCCCTCTCCTCCAGCAATATTGGCTTTCCTTTCCTCTCTTTGGAACTTTCACCGTCCACTACTGCCCTGCCCTTCAAGGCCCAAGGTCTGGACTCTGCTTGGCCAAAAGCACCTGTAAGGTGAGGGAGCTGGCCAAGCCACCCAGCTAGGCAGGGCCCTTTTCTCCTAGCACCCCTAGCCTGCTTCATTGGCCTCTGTATGTCCCAGCAGGAAGGTAAGTATCCCTCCCTGCCAGCCACTTCCTGCCCTGCCTCCAAGCACATGCCTGCAGCCCTCCAGCAGCTCCCAGACTGGCCTTCTTTAACCAAGGGTCCCAACTATCACTATTTGTTTCCCGAGTGTTGCCTATGCCCACTGGTAGTGATGAGCCCCTGGCCTGGCCCTTCTCTTGAGACATGGGGTTGCTGTCTTTGCCAGGGTCGTAGAGGGTACTGCAATTTTAAGGAACAAGCTGCCACCCTCTGACGTTGGCCAGTGTCAGGTTGGCTGAGAGCCCTGGGGCCATCCCTTTATCTCCAACTCCTACACAGTGAGCCATTATAGAGTGTGAACTGTATGTAAGTGCCTTGTATGGTGCCAGGCCCTCTCCTTCCCCCAAGATGGAACATTGTCACCTTCTTTTTGCCACATGAGGTCTTGGGTAGGAATTTGTTGTCAGTTTCTATTCTGGAGTTGAAAGCAGTGGGGGCGGACAGGATGGAGGAAGCTTTGATGCCACAGATCAGGGTCAGTTCCCAGTTCTGTGGGGAAAGAGGCACCTGGGCTGTGGATACTCTGATGGGTGCCCAGAGAGGCGGGCACTAGGGCAGAGGGGCTGGGAAGTCAGGGGCCTCATGCAGGCCTCGTCTCCTGCAGTTTGGGGGAATGAGATGCCTGTAAGAGAAATGACATCACAACATGTCAGCTCTGGGGCCAGCTATGAAAAGGCCAGCCACGTTCTGCCCTCTCTAAGCTCTGTCCTCAGGCCAGGGGAATACTGGTCCTTCTAGCTTCTTCATTCCTTCTGCTTCCTGGGAGCACCTGAGCCCTACTGAGAGCCTGGTGGCAATGCTAGGCTACCGAGATGAGGTGCAGAGGATGGAAGTGGGGTGGGGGAAGATGGTGGTTTTCAGGTCAGGAAAAGACCCAGTGGTGGCTTGGAAGAAGGGGTGAGTCTAGAATGTAGGTGAAGGGGCAGAGTGTGGCCAGCCCCCCATCCCATGTTCCTCCAGAGCCCCCACCCTCACTCCCTGAACTATCTCCCCTGCACCCCCAGCCCCAAACCCTGCCAAGCCCTCACACCACACAGAGCTATTAGGTGCCTCTGAACAGACTGCCAAGTAATGGCCATGGCTACTGCTTCCTCAGTGCCTACTATGTGCCAGACACTGCCTAAGACCTGTACATGGCTCCTTTATTCATAATGTGACTCTGGGGCATGCATTACCATCTCCCTTTATGACAGGAAATATGACCTCAAGAAAGTCGTGCTGGGGCCTCAGGATGGGCTAAGCCAATGGCCAGCTTTTCTGGGGTGGCCCTGGCATTCTTCTTGGCTACAAACCCAGGGACGCCAAGGTCCTAACACCAGGCATTTGCCAGTCAGGCTCCCCAGGACCTGCCTGGCTCCCTGTGACTTATGCCTTGAAGTGAGTAGCTCCACCTCCTCACTATTTACTAGGTGACAATCAGAGCCTGGGCTCTGCCACACA
>NW_003852499.1:6272211-6274653 GCF_000181295.1 Otolemur garnettii
TCTGAGACCGATTGGGTATTATGCCTACGGCCACATAGCTTGTCAAGGATAGAGCTAAGAAAACAAACTCTGAAGCTTTAACCACCAAGCAGGAGGCCTCCAGGCTTCCCTGGGAGGCTGCCCTGGACCTCTAACCCACATGCTCCTTTGCCCCCCAACGCCCAAGTGCTTCTGCTCTGAACCACACACTGGCTCTCCAGTGTACCCAAGTCTCCCAGAGTTCACCGTTGTGGTGTCCGCCCCATGTATGGGGGGGCATGAGGGGCTCATGCCTGCAGAGGTGCTACATCGGGACAGCCTGGGTCTCAGCAGGCTGAGAGAGACCCTTTGAGGAGACCCTTTGAGGAAAGCTGCTTCACCTGGGTCAGATTGAGCTAGAAATAGACCTTCAGGGGGCCGAGCCCCTAAGTGCTCAGAGTTGGTGACTGTAACACCCATGTTATGCAGTCCTGGAGATGCTTAGATCTCCCTTACACAGGGAACTTGCTCTCTGGCTACGAGAAGGGCCTTAGTCGATAGCCGCTGGAACTTGCCACAGAGGCCACAGCCTCCCCAGTGACACGCGAGCATGTGTGTGTGTGTGGGGGGGTGTCCTCTTCTAACTGGCGTTCTTTGCCCCGAGCTCCCCACTGATGTGGCCGCTGGAGGTCTCTGCCAGATCTACTGCACATCTGCCCAGTTCTCTTCCTCCCTCTCCTCTCCTGGGGATCAGATTTGCATTGTGACCTGCAGATTTTCCCTGTCCAATCCTGCTGCTGCTGCTTTTACAGATGTTACCTCCTCCCTGAGCTCCTCCTAACATCCCTGGGCCTGCTTCAAATCACAATCCCCTGGCCCATGCCTGTGTGTAGGCTTCTAAGGCCAGGGCTGTTTTCCCAGGTCTGGGGTCAATCTGACCTGAAGGCCTAAGGCCAGAACCTGGAAAGGCCTAGTTGTTCCAGAAATTCAGAGGGGCTTTCAACCACCCCCTAAAGTTGGCTGTGCACTGGGTCTATGAGGAGGGTTGTAGGGACTCAGGCCTGGGAAGGAGGGAAAGATCTAAATTTGCTATAAAAGGATAACTTTTGTCTTTGATCATGGGGCAGAAGAAGGTAGACCAGGAGAGGAAGGTCACCTGGTAAGGAACACAGGCAGTGAAAGGGAAAGAAACCCAGCCCCTTCCGCAGGGGACCATGACTCAGAGCAGAAGATGGGTGTATCCGTTTTCTGGAGCCACCATAACTAAGTACCACAGACAGGGGGGCTGAAATGACAGAAACTGATCTCATAATTCCAGAGTCAGAAGTCAGCAACTCAACAGCAGGGTTGTTTCCTCTGAGCTTCTTTCTTCTCTTCTCATAAGGATGATAGTCTTACTGGATCAGGGCCTACCCTGTGATCTCATTTAACTGTAATCACTTCTTTCAAGGCCCTGTGTCCACATATAGTCACACTCTGAAGTCCTGGGGTTAGGGCTTCAGCATAGGAATTGGGGGGGGGGGGCACATCAGCTCATGAAAGTGGACTTTAAAATAATCTTTGAGAAATGGTTTTGAAAAAGTTAGCCTATCTCTGATGTAATAAGAGGAACTAAGGAAGAGGGGCTGGGGTTTCACAGGGGGAGGAGCCAGGCACAGGAAGTGATAGCGAGAAACCTCAGGCAGCTCCTGGCTGTACTTAGCCAGCTGCACCTGCTCCCGCAAAACCTCACTGGGAGCTGTGTTTTGTTTTCCTTGCTAAGAGTGTCATTCTCTCTTATGTATGTATGAACGTATGGATGGTTTCATTTTTAAACTAAGGAATAATTTACATACAGTGAAATCCACCCTTTTTAGTGTGGGTTCTGTGAGTTTTGATGAAAGTGTACAGTCATGTAACAACCACCACAAGGAAAATGTAGAATTCCATTGTCCCCCAAATTTCCCTGTCAACCCGTTAATAGCCAACCAGCCCTCCCACTCCTAGTCCTTGGTGACCACTAATCTGTTTTCTGATACCCCCACTTCCCATTTGGTTGGGTTTTGCCTTTGTAAGAAGCATCATATTCTCTTGTTTTATAAACACTGCAAACATATTTTGAAGTCTAAAGCATAATAGAAGCAGCAAATAAGGACAGGGTACTGGGATGGGTGGGGGAGAAGCTACTGTGACTGCAAGAAGCACTGGGGAGACCTGCAGAAAGCTAATAGCAGATGGAAAGAGTTAGTATAGGTCCTGTCCTGCACGACAGGGCCAGGAGCCTCCACAGTGCTTATGGTAAAACCCCAGCTGCTCACCCAGGCCGCCAAGCATCGCTGCCCTCATGCCCCCACATTTCCCTTTCCCACCCTGCTGGCTGCCTTGAGCTCCTGTCTGCCAGGGATGTCCCCTGAAGAAGGCATTTCCTGTGGCCAGGTGCTCTTCCCCTCCTTTCATGTTTAGGCACCTTTTTGACTTTGATTTTCTTTCTTTCTTTTTTTTTTT
>NW_003852499.1:6275547-6299532 GCF_000181295.1 Otolemur garnettii
CTGGGCTCAAGCGAGTCTCCTGCCTCTGCCTCCGAAGTAGCTGGGACTATAGGCACCCGCCACAACGATCAGCTAGTTTTTGGTTGCAGCCGTCATTTTTATTTGGTGGGCCTGGGCGGGATTTGAACCTGCCAGCTTAGTTGTATGTGGCTGGTGCCTTAGCTGCTTGAGCCACAGGCACAGAGAAAAAATGGTCATATAAAAGACCATTTTACATGAGGAGAAAGAGTATAGGGAGTCAGGGTAGAAGTGAGGGACTTGTAGGTAGCTCAGGACTGTGGGGGGAGGTGGCAGGGGCGGGGCCCATGGGAGGATGCCTATCACTGGGATGCTCTTTCATTGCTGGTGGGAGTGCAAGGTGGCACTTTGGAAAACTGGCAGTTTTTAATAAAAATCAAACATCCCCAAACCTATGACCTAGCAGTTCCATGTCTAGGTATCATACTTAAGAGACATGAAAATATAAGTCCATCTAAAGGATCTGTGCGAGAACATTATAGCAGCATCATCCCTACCGGTTGTACTGAGGATAAACGGGTGGAGGTGTGAGCAGCCGTGCTCTGGGGAGCTGGACCACAACAGTGCTGCCCAGAGCCATAACTTCAGCCCTGAGTCATCAAAAACTAAAATAAAAAATAAACAAACAAAAAGGGAACTGTATTCAGAGTCCTATATGAGAAGGTGGGGAAGTACGCAATTCAAAGTTTAGCAATCAGACGTGGTAAGAGCAAGAGGAAAGCTGAGTGGTATTGAGGTTGAAAGGATTACTAGTTAAATGCATTTGTTAGAAAATCAACTCCTAACAAGAGTACGCAGTGAGAGCTTGGGAACACACTTTTTCCAGAGATGATTAGGTCTGGGTGGTCTACATACAGAGCTAGCATTGCACTTCTGGTCCTAGAAATGTACTCATGTACTAGATGTTGTGCTAGAAGTGCCTTTTTGCTAACGTGGGTCACGTTCTATTGGCATGTGGACCAGGCCTGGTCCAAAGCCTTCCCACCCATCAGACTCAGGCCTGAAGTTACACTGTCCTTCCTTCATGAGAGAGCACGTGAGTTGGGACCTTTGATGTAAGCATTTGTTCTGTGACTTCAGATATCCAAGCGAGTACTGTCCCCTTCACACTAGTCACCATGGGAGGAAGTATGTTTGAATGAACTTGCTTTTGTTTAACTTGAATATCTGCAGTTCACAACCTGTGGGTTGCAACCCACAGGAACTATATTAAAGGGTTGCAGCCTTAGGAAGGTTGAGAACCACTGTTGTAGCTTGTCCCTTTTGACATCTTCTTTAGAGCCAATTGAAGCTGCACATGAAAACCAGAAGTTTCATTTTTCTTTTTCTGTTCTTTTTTTTTTTTTTTTGAGACAGAGTTTTACTCTGTCACCCTGGGTAGAGTGCCATGGAATCATCATAGCTCACAGCAACCTCAAACTCTTGGAGTCAAGTGATTCTCCTACCTCAGCTTCCTGAGTAGTTGGGACTACACGTGTCTGCCACAATACTCTCCTAATTTTTCCATTTTTAGTAGAGATGGGGTCTTGCTCAGGCTGGTCTCTAACTTCTGAACTCACGCAATCCACCCACCTCAGGCTCCCAGATTGGTAGGATTATAGGTGCCTGGCCAAGAAGTTTCATTCCTAATTATGACATGAAGTTGGACTCTAAGCAGAAATTGACACACCCATCCTTTGTGGAATTGTGAAGTTATTAATCTCCCTCTCTCTGCTTTGGCTGCCAGGAACCTCAGAGACAGTCCCATTAAAAATACTATTTGTTGGCTGTGCGCCTGTGGCTCAAATGGTTACATACACCTGAGCTGGCGGGTTCAAATCCCTGGCCTGCCAAACAACAATGATGGCTGCAACCAAAAAATAGCTGGGCGTTGTGGCAGGTGTCTGTAGTCCCAGCTACTTGGTAGGCAGAGGCAGGAGAATTGCTTGACCCAGGAGTTGGAGGTTGCTGTGAGCTTTGATGTTATGGCACTCTACCCAGGGCGACAGTTTGAGGCTCTGTCTCAAATAAATAAATAAAATACTATTTGTTATTTGTTAATTATTTAATATGTAACTCTGATAAATCAATTTGAACTGGGTGCAGTGGCTCACACCTGTAATTCTAGTACTCTGGGAAACTGAGGTGGGTGACTGAGACCAGTCTGAGCCAGAGCAAGGCCTATCTCTAAAAATAGCTGGGTGTTGTGGCCAGTCCCACCTACTTGGGAGGCTGAGGCAAGAGAATCTATTGAGCCCAAGAGTCTGAGGTTGTTGTGAGCTATAAGGCCACATCACTCTACCGAGAGCAACAAAGTGAGACTGTCTCAAAAAAAAAAAAAGAAAGAAAGAAAGAAATCAATCTGATATATAGATAATACTGCTTAAATTTAACAAATTATTCCATTATGTGACTTTCATTATAGTTTTTTTAATTCATTGTAAAATTAGTGCCATCGTTATTTAAGTTGGAAAACACAAAAATGTAGAAGAAAATCACTGATTTTATTATTTTAATGTAACCATGGAATGATTTGCGATTATACTTTAAAATCTTTTTATTTTTTAAATTCGGTGTCTATTCCTATGTTTAGAGGCAGCGACCTTCTTGGTCCTATTTGTTTCTGCATTCTTTCCAGAAACTTGCTTTCCTGTTTCTTTTGTTAGGCTTTTCTGGAAAGAATGCAGAAACAAATAGGACCGAGAAGGGCTCTCCCCACCACACACACTCACTGCTCTCCTCCCCGTGCTCCAGAACGGAGACTATCTGGACACAGGCGCGGGTGAGCAGCTGGAGCAGATTATCTGGCTCACGTGCCCATTGCTAACATTTTCCACCCTTTGGTTCCGCGAGGACTGAGAAATGCCACTCACCAGCTCTTCCAAAAACAGCGTGGGGGATTTGGAAAGCAGTTTCCCACGAGAGAAATATTAGGAATGATCCTAGCATCGCAGGAATAAGTGGCCAACCAACTCCAGTCTGTCGCGAGTCAGGTCAATGTCACTTTACTGTTCTTTCGGCGGCGCTCGTTCCCAGTGTGAATCGCGCGTCGGGCGCCACCCCAGGCTACCCCGACCAGCGCCGGCACCGCCTCCCGTCCTCGTCTGTCTCAGCTTCCTAGCAGGCGGCGACGGGAAGTGGCGGAGGGCGGCCAGGGGCGGGCCGGGGCCAGACCAGCAGGGGCATATAAGGGGAAGCACCGGGCCCGCAGCTGCTTGTTCGGCGCTCGGCTGGAGCTGGTGAGTAGCCTTTCTCCCCGTGCTTCCCTCCCCAGCCTCCGCACTCGCTCCTCCCGGGGTCTGCCCTGGGCCCCGATGGCACCCCTGCCCGCCTGCCCGCCTACCCGCCTCCGGGGGAGCCGGAAGGAAGGCGCAGCTGCGAGGTGCCTGGCGGCCTGGGTGCCGTCGTGCGGCCGCGCCTCGCCCCGCCGGGGTCCTCCTCGCGAGACCCGGACGCCGCGGTGGCCGGCAGAGGAGGCGGCAGCCCGTGCGCGGCTCCGCGTGCCCCGGTGGCGGGAGCTGCCTCCTGGGGAAGGGGGGAAGGCTTGTGGTCTGCTCTTCACTGGGGCCCCGGCTGGCGCGCGGCCGCGGGGCAGGGTGCAGGGGCGTGCGGAGCGCAGGGTGGGCGGCGAGGCTACAGACCCCCTGATAGCCGCCGCGGGCCAACCCACGACGTGAGAAACCGACGGAAGGGACGGGTTCAGATCACAACTTTTTCGCAGCAGACTGGAATCCCACTCAGACGCAGACTTGCCAGCAACTCGGTGTGAAGCTTCTGCCTTGACGTTTAGAGCTCCTACTAGCCAACTGTGGTGGAAGTGGCCCCTCCTGGGCAGCCTCTCTAGTGCCTTGGAACAGTGAAATTATGAGCAGATACTGGCGGTTGGTAGAAAAGTTTGTTGAATGACTGAATGATTCAAGCAGGCCCTGGAGAGCCCTGAAATCAGGTGGCTGGGCTTCTGAGAGTTCATTTAATCTGCCGCTGGTGCTGGAGTTATGATTGGGCTGATGGTGGCAGAGAGTGGGAGGCTGGAGGAACCAGTGAAGGCCTCTGTATAGTGGCAGGTAAGCCTGGGCCTTCTGGAGTGGATTTAACTTCCTCTGGCAGGCTGGGGGGGACCGTGAGGTGCAGATAGACCCACCCAGAGTGCTTCCACCTTCCTAAGCAGCTGTCTGCTCCCAGAACTGAGCTTGCCCGCCCTTCCTGCGGTCTTCTCTGCCCCTGAAGCCTCACCTGGCTGGCTTTGTCTGTGGAAGGGAGCCAGGGAAGCTGCAGAAGAATATGGTTTTTCCACATTCCATCTCCACCCACCAGACAATTGGCAGGCTCCCAAACTGGGTGGGCCATCTTGGGGCAGTCCCCTGGAGTCAGCCAGCACTGAGACTAGATTCTCTGGGGGGTGGGGTTGGGGGCGTTTGGAGAGTGGAAGCAGGAATCCTGTGGCTTTAGGAGTTTAGGTGGTAGAACTCTAGTAAGGCATTTTTGGGAGGAAGATACTGGCCATACCTTCATCTGCAGCCTAGAGTGTGTATGCTCACATCTTTTGCTGTTCCTGCCCCGGCAGTTAGTACTTTATGGCTGGAGCTTGAAGGTGGGCATCTCACAGGCTGGGCACAGGGCTCATGAAATGTGAGACTGGTGACTGACATGATGGAGTGCAGGCTTTGCTTCATAGAGCTGTGGAAACATGAGGTGCATTGCTGGTAGTGCAGCCAAGGAGATTAGAGGGGACAGGCAGAGAAGGCTAGGCTATCAGATGGGTTCTGAAGGATGAGTAGGAGTTAGCTGGATAGAGAAAACAGGGCGTGCACGCTGGGTGGTGCAAGGAGTGCTGTGGGGTGCCTCATGGAAAAGAGTTTTGGTCAGGGTTCCTCACAACCTTAACTGACCCAGCAGCCTGATTGAAGGAGCTGAAGGCTCCACTCATTTGCACATGAGAACAGCCTGCCCGGGGGCTCCAACAATGCCCAGTCCCCTGGACTCAGAAGGAAGAGGATGAGGCATCTGAAGGCAGATGGATGTTTGATGATAGAGCCTTCCAGGCAAGAGTCTTGGCCAAGCATACAGGCACTGAGTGATATTCTCTCTAGTGTGAGGTAGAGGGGCTGGGAACTGGGCAGGGGCTGCAGCTGCCAGTTTTTAGGGCCAGATTTTCATCCTGACCCGGGACTGGATGCATCTTGGTGGTACCCAGGAAACCTGGACAGCAGCCTGTGAGAAGCTTTGCTGTAGAGCTATGGCCCTGGAAGTGCTTTCTGTGGGCCCTGGAAGGCAGTGCAGGCTTGAAGTGGCTGGTCCTGTCTGTCCTGCTGGACCTCCCATGCACAGGGTCTCAGTAACAGGTCCTCAGCTGCCACACCTGGCTGGACACCCCCAGCGGCTAGAAGTTTCCTTGCCCAAAGCCCTTGACAGGTCTGAGGAAGACAGCCAGTCCCAGCTGAAGAGCACAGTGATGGCAGCCTTCACAGACTGAGTTTCCTGTGTGCTACATGCACCCACAGAGGACTTTGTATGTGTTGATTAGCTCATTTGGACGTCGTAGCCTAATCAGAGACTAGGTTGTGCCACATTCTTCACATGAGGAAACCAAGGCAAGGCGAGGTTAAGTAACATGCCATGCTTACATCCAAGGGAGTCAAGTGTCCAGACTCTCAACCATGACTGTCACACAGCCTAGACTCCCAGGCCTTTCACTGCACCATTTCCTTGCCATACCTGCTCAAGGGAGTGAGGAGCAGAGAGGGTTGTTCTGTGGACCCTCTCCCTTGCCAGGCCTTGGGGGGCAAGGACAAAAAGCCCAGGTTCCAAAGCCGCTGGTGTGGTGCAGGGAGAGGAGGGAGCTTTGGGGCTGTGAGATTTCGTCCCGAGAAGCACCCTGGAAGGCTCCCACCACCTCCACCCCTTACACAGTCTTTCTTCCCTCCCTCTCCTCCCCTTCTCTTTTTGCTCACCTTGATCCAAATGCAGAAATTTCAGGTACAAGGCAAATGTGATCATCTGAATAAACACAAAGCGGCTGTTTCTGGAGGTGCTGTGCCTTGCAAGTTGAGTTCTTGGTCGGCTTTTGGGGTGTTTGTTTCCAGGGTCTCTTTCTGTGAAAGAACTTGCCAACTAAGAAAACAAGGGAAGTGGTTTATTTTAAATTACCCTCTCCCCACATGGATATTTTTTCATCTTTATCAGCTTGGCGAGGCAGAAGAGGGTAGGGTTTTACAGGGGAACCATAGGCCAGACCTAAAAGAGAGCTGGTTGCTTTCAGGAACTGGAAAGACCGTGCTGCCTTGGTGGAAGGCGTGGGTGGCCCTGGTGGTGGCTGTGGCCCAGGAGTGGCTGCACAGAAGTGGGGCTGCCTCCACGTGGGGAGGGGTCCTCTTCTGGTCTGGGGTGAAGATCCAGCAGGGAGCTTTCTGTAGAGTGTCTTTCCCGGAACCCCGCCTATAGGTGAGTCCCCTTGCGTGCCAGTGGCTGTGGGCGGTTTCCTCCTCACTTGCTTAATAGTCCCCTTTCTTCAGAGAAAGGAAAGGGAAGGCTGAGGTCGCGTTGTGGCCCGGGCAGGCTGGGCTTGTGTGGGGCAGGGAGAAGGGCACCATGTTGTATCTAACTCTAACCCTCGCCCTCGGCCACAGGCTTTCACCCGAGGCCAGCAAGAATGTCACTGTGTTGCTATTACAGGGAGTCTGTGAATCCGGACTTGTTTTAACTTGCATAACTGCACTTCTCATTTTAATTCTCAGGTTTATTCTGTGCAGTTCTACAGATGTGAAACCTAATGGTGGTGGGTGTTTCTCACATATATGTCATGTCTTGGCGAGTGTTCAGATGATCAAAGCCCTGGGTCCTAGGTGGGGCTATGTCCCAGGAGCTCTTGTGGGGATCTCCATCTCTCTCACCCCTCAAAGCCAAAGAGAAGGGGAAGACCCACTTTAAGTGGCCAAGCCATGGCCAGGTCCCACGGTTGATCAGTGGGAGAGTAGGACAGGAGCAGAGCCCAGTGCCAGGAAGGAGGCAGGGGCAGCAGAGGGGGTGGAGGGGGCACCCATTGCACCACGGCCTCCAGGAGGCAGCTGACATGCGTCCTTCTTGGGAGTAAGTCCAGGAGTGTGACCTGTCACCTAGGAACTCTGGTCCCAGCCTGGATTTGTGTGCCTCATTCAAAAGGTGGCCAGCTGACGGTGGTGACACATAGGCACACACATAGATAACACTCCTGGCCTGGCTTTGCACCAGCAAGCGTGTCAACACAGAGCTGCCATCTGTGACATCAGACCTGGCATCAAAGATCTGGGGGTGACTCTGCCAGCATGCAGGCATCTCATCGGAGACTAGAAGAGGCTCCTGCTAGGGAACCCCAAGCTTGGGTGCTGGAGGTCGTGCGTATGGGACTTCCCCCATGGTGTGGAGGGACCACAGCCTGCTCCATACCCCCCCTGTGCCCGGAGAAGACGAACTCACCTTGACTGGAGCTTCCCCAAGAGCCTCCCAGCAGGCGTCTCCTTGTTTTGTCCTGGGAAGGGTGCTTGTTGCTCTGAGGCTTCTGGAGGACTAGGTGAAGCCACTGGCCTCAAAGGGAGACCTGATGGCTGTCTCATTCCTGTTAGCCTTAAGTCTGACATCCTCTGGGATCTGGACAGTGTAATCCTGGCTGTGAGATGCCTGGTTCTGGCTGTCTCTCTGAAGCCTTGTTTTTTCCCTGAATATCTCCTAGGAACCTTAGAGACATCTTACCCCCAGAACCCTGACCAGGGAGCTAGGCGTAGGGTCCTTGCTGGCTCCAGCAGCTCTGTCGGGTACTCATGCAAGGGATGCTCCATCCTCACATGCCAGTGGCCCACCCAGTCCCCATGCAGGTTAACAGTCCCTTTGATGGATGAAAGAAGGAGCTCCTGCCAGGACTCAGGAGACAGGCCTATGGCCTATGTAGTGTAGGCCCTTCTGTCCAGGTGTGCTGGCTGTCCTTACCCTCCCACTGGGTCAGTGCCCCACCACCTCTGGTTCCAGAGCCCTGCCTTTGCTTTGTGACAGGCTTTTCTTCTACATAACAAAGTTTTGTGACAAGTTTAGAGGTGAGGAGTGGGCCACAGTCTCCCCTGGGCATTTTGGAGTGGTTCCTGGGGTACCTGTCTCCCACCCAGAAGCCCAGCACCTGGGCAGGGGAGGGAGGCAGGAGACTTTAGCGGGGGGCTGAAGCATCTGGGACTTCTGAGGATAGAGTCAAGCTGCAGACCTCTGAGGGGTGGCCTGAGTTACCCGGTGGAGGAGCCCCCACCTCTTTATGCCACCTTCCCTTACACTGCCATTTTTAAAAAAGACTGTTGAAGGTGTGTTTCATGTACTGTAAGTTCAGTGGTTTGTTTCTAGTACATTCACCGGCTTATGCAGCCATCACCAGTCTATTAATAGTTATAGAACATTGCAACACCCCCCAAAGAAGTTTCATCTATATCACCAGCCACCCTCCCATCCCTCTTTCCCCAGCCCTAGGCAGCCCTAATCTGCTTTCTGTCTGTCGGTTTGCCTGCTCTGGACCTTTCATGTAAATGGAATCGTATGCCGTGCTTTTGCCACCAGCTTCTATTACTTAGCATGATGTTTTCAGGGGTCATCTGTGTTGTATCGTGTATCAATCTTTTATTCCTTGTTATGGCCAAGTAATATTCCATTGATATGGATATACCAGATTTTGTTTATTGGTTCATTAGTTGATAAACACTTGGGTTCTTTCTACTCTTCCTGCCATTACGGTTGAAACAAGTTCAACAATCCAGACTCCAATGTTCCTGCTGCCAGGAACATTCATATACTTTTCTGTAGACGCACATACCTTGTCATTTCTCTCCAGTGTTTACCTAGGAGTAGAATTGACCAGTGGATTGGTGTGGTCTTTTCTTGGCTCCCAAAGGTGAATTCCAAGCAGCAGTGGAATTTTTGACTTTGTTCACTTTGTTTCTGTATTTTTTCCTCTGTCTAAGACTGTGTTTTTGGTTTCTGATTCGTACATGGTGGATAAGTTATTCCTGTTGGTGCCTGAGGATCGGTTTATGGTCCTTAGCATTCAATCATCTTTATAGATGGATGACAGAGATCTATTCTCTGTTGACAGAGATGACAGAGAGTCTGGATTGTTGAACTTGTTTCTATGGGTCCATAGTTTCTTTCTCAATTCAAGTTAGAATTTTTTGCCTGCCATGAAGGAAAACTCTCTGACATCTGGACCAGTGAGTTTTCGTGCTTCTGTCCTGGAGCTGAAGGTGTAGAACTGGTGTCGGAGCCCTCTGAGACTGTAATTCAGAAAGGCCTTTGCCTCATTGTGTGAAGGTAAAAAAGTATTCCTAGTCATTAGGTGAGGCTCTAAAGTGTGTTAAATCAGAATAACTCTGTGATTGGCTTATATAAAAATATTTCTAACATTTCCAGAAAATTAAGGAAATTGTACTTCTAGCAAATTATTAGTAAACGCACCAGACTTTAAACTTAAAAATTCTTTCAGAAACAAATTCAGAAATGTTTTAAGAGTCCAAGTTAACATAATTAAGGCAAATCTTTGGCAAATAAAACTGAATTAGTAATTTGGGTCTTAAAAAGGGTATGTCTTTAATCTACAGTACTAAATATAATTCAGGAGTACATTTTATTCTTCTTAGGTTTTTCCTCCCTAAACTTCTACAAGTTTACCTGTCAAATCAGCAAATATTACTCTTGTGTAATGTTTAAAATTATGAAAAATATAAATTCGTGTGCAACTAAATGGAATCATTATTTTGATTATTTTAATAGTATTCTAGGATAAAGCTTAGATAACTTAAAATCTGGGACTGATACTAACTTGAGTTAATTCATGTGTAATACTTATACTCCTACCTAATTCCTAAGTGAGATAGAATACTGAAACATTGGTTATGAGGTATAATGGTAAGTTTTTTTCTATTCCAAACCGCTGCAGCTCAGGAGACTGAGGCAAGAGAATCACTTAAGCCCAAGAGTTAGAGGTTGCTGTGAGCTGTGATGTCACGGCATTCTACTAAGGTTGACAAAGTGAGACTCTCTCAAAATAAATAAATAAATACATACATAAAAATAAAAAGAGGCTGTGTCTTTGGCTAGTGTTAATGTGCAGAGGACAGGTGTGGCTATAAAAAGTTGTGTAACCTAAGTGTTCATGAGTGTCTGTAAAAGTGCTTTTGTTTCTGACAGGCAGCTCTCAAATACCAACCCCAAGGTCTCTGAACATAATCTTTTTCTTTTTTCCTCCAAGCTCAAGCTTTTTGGTCTGCAGATCCTTTTTTTTTGCAGTTTTGGCTGGGGCCAGGATTGAACCCGCCTCCCCCAGCATATGGGGCCAGTGCCCTACTCCTTGAGCCACCAGGTGCCACCCTGCAGATCCTTTTATACATAAAAATTATTGGGAACCAAAAAGCTTTTGATGAAATGGGTTTTATCTTACTGATATTTTTGTGTTAGAATTAAAATAAAAATTAAAAAAAATTTTGTCATTTCATTCAGGATGTATGAAATTGCTTGTTAAATAAGTATTTTGTTAAAAAACCTTTATTTTAGGAAGGTTTCATTATGTCATTTTTTTAAACAAATTTCTTAAATGCCTGACTAAATACAAGATCTCTGGATTCTCAATCTGTTGCAGTGTCCGTATCGTCTAGCCTCTAGGGAGAAGAGAATAAGATTAGTGTCATTAGAAAAGAATTTTTACTTTGTGGATCCTCTGAAAAGGGACTCAGGTACCTTGGGATTTCCTGGACCATATTCTATCCTGAAGTGCTTTACCAATATGTTCTAGGCTATGAGAACAAAACAAAACAAAAAATAATAAAGGACAAAACTTGGGACATTGAATTTTTTTGTAATGGTTTATAATACCAGAGTCTGACAAGAAGCCCTGAAGTGTATTGTGGTTTAGCAAGGTTTGCTTACCTTCAAGGTCTTGGGTTTGCTCCTTCATGCCTTGGCCATCAAAAATAAAAGATCCTTCTTTACTTCCTGTGCAGTCCACTGGGATAGCAGAGGTTCTGTATAGCAGAACAATTTTTGATACTTTATGACTTTTGACTTTATTACGTTCTTGATTACTTAAGGGGGGGAGCAAAGAACAAGGTTCATCAGTTATGAAAGAGCCAGGTCTGTTAGTTTGATTAATAAATAACCAAGTGTCGGGCGACATCTGTGGCTCAAAGGAGTAGGGTGTCAGCCCCATATGCCGGAGGTGGCGGGTTCAAACCCAGCCCCGACCAAAAACTGCAAAAAATAAAAAAACCCAAGTGTAAATAAAAATGAAAGATAATTTCAAAAAAAAGATCATGCCAAATCTTATAGATAATAGAAAAAGAAGAAATACTTCAAAATCATTCAAAGTGTAAGGCTGGCTCACACAATGGCTCACACCTGTAATCGTAGCACTCTGGGAGGCCGAGGCAGATGGATTGCCTGAGCTCACAGGTTGGAGACCAGCCTGAGCCAGAGTGAGACCCTGTCTCTAAAAATAACTGGGCGTTGTGGCCGGTGCCTGTGGTCTCAGCTACTTGGGAGGCTGAGGCAAGAGAATCACTTGAGCCCAAGAGTTTCAGGTTGCTGTGAGCTATGACACCACGGCAGTCTTTGGGGTGACAAAGTGAGACTCTGTCTCAAAAAAAGTAGATAAATAACCAAGTCTAGCTGCCTGGTCACTCACCCCTGTAATACTAGCATTTTGTGAGGCAGAGGTGGGAGGATTGCTTGAGGCCAGGAGTTGGAGATCCGCTTGGGCAACCTGTCACTATAGAGATAGTGAGACCCTATCTCTCTCTCTCTTTTTTTTTTTTTTTTTTGCAGTTTGAACCCGCCGCCTCCGGCATATGGGGCCGGCGCCCTACTCCTTTGAGCCACAGGCACCGCCTGTGAGACCCTATCTCTACAAAATATTTTTCTAAAAAATTAGGCAGGTGTGGTTGTATATGTCTGTAGCCCCAGCTACTCTGGAGGGTGGGGCAAGAGGACCATTTGAGCCTAAGAGTCTGAAATTGCTGTGAGCTGTAATTGCTCCTCTGCACTCCAGCCAGGGCAATAGAATGAGACTTTTTCTCTTAAAAAAGAGAGTCTTGTCTCTCAGGCATCCATGATCTTACTTTAATGTCATGTCCAAATTACCTCTGACAACATTTCTGATGTGCTTTCTAAAGATTGGACCCTAAATGTAGAAAAAAAAATTTTTTTCCCCAAATATTTGTGATTTTTCAGGGGCGCTCAGGGAAGTCTCAATAATAGTTTCAGATGTCAGACATCCTAAAAATTTTTTTTGTGATTTTGGTCGTGCACCTTATTAAAAGGGAAATGTTATAAAAAGAATTAGATTTAAGTGTTGCTATTTTAAAAGCTGCCTGGAAAGAGTAATTGTCCAATCAGAAGAGGTGCTGGCTGGGACTTTCTCCTTGGTTAAATTTGTATGGGTAAATGTGATTAGTATAAATATTCCAGATTAATATAAATATTCCAGATGTTGCGGGCTTTAGGGGAAGGTTCTTGCTTGTATATAATGTATACCTTGCTGTATATAATGTATTTGCATTCTCAGAGGAAACGATGATCAAATTTGTTATGAAATAGGTATTGTACCATACCCCAAAGATAACTTAAACTCTCCTGATACTATTGATTGGAGAAAAAAAAAATTCATCAGAACCAGTAAGTCTCTGTCATGTATAGATAGGTTTAGGAGTTCCATCTGTGTCTTCAGCAGAAGACAGAGCTGTGGGACAGGATTGTGCCAGGTGCTTTAAATGAATGATAATTCGAAGACAAGTCTCTCAGGTCCAGGCTTTTGAGCTAACATCTTCAGCACTTTCCAGACCACACCAGGCTTCTGGATCAGGATTTCCAGGGCTCTGTTTTTGGAAGCAGGTGGCTTCGTGACAGTGGACTGCTCGGGGAAATAGTGTTATGGTGCTTTGCTTGGGACATTGCTGATGTTTTAATTTCTGCTTTCTAGAGCTATGAGAGAACTCCTTTCTTAAGCTGTATGCAACTCACAACAATTTAGTAGGCTCTGCTCAATGGAAAGGGAACATTTTAAAATATCTATTTCTTGCTGATATCCTCCCCCCATTTTTACTAAGGCTCCTTATTTTTTGTGGTGATGGTTATTTCCATAGATTCAATAAGAAGAATATGTCCTTTTAAAAATTTATATTTTTCTTGTTGTAAAATAGATGTAAGATTTAACCATTGTAACCATTTTTAAGTGTACAGTTCTGTGGCATTAAGCACATTCACATTGTCATGTAGCCATCTCCACCCTCCATCTCCAGAACGTTTTCATCTTTCTAAACTGAAACTCTCTGCTCTTTAAACGCTAACACCCCCCCCCACACACACACACACACATCCATTCTCCCTGCCCCCAGGCCCTGGCAGCCACCATCCTACTCTGACGTCATGGTATCTGTCCTTTTGTGACTGGCCTATTTCACTTGGCATAATGTCCTCAAGCTTCATTCATATTGTAGCATGTGCTAGAATTCCATTCCATTGCGTATAAATACTCAATTTTATTTTTGCCTTGACGGACATTTGGCTATTTTAGCCTTTTGGCTATTGAGAATAAGGCTGCTGTCAACGTTGGTTTACAGATACCCGTTTCAAGGCCCTACTTTCAGTACCGCTGTGGCTATACCCAGGAGCAGAATTCTAGGTCAAATGGTAATTCTGTGTTGGATTTTTTTTGAGGAGAAACAAAAACAAAAAACAAAAGCCTAAAATAGAGGATTGGACAAATTGAGAGTAAGTGGAGCCTTACCTGATTGCCTTATTTGTGAATGATGCTCACGTAATCAGCTGTGACAAGCCACTAATGAAGGAGTCAGGTTGACTCCATGGAACTGACAGGGCCCTCCCAGGAAAACTGGCGGATCCTTGGCTCTCAGGTTCCTTCATGGCAAGCCAAGGAATTTAAGATTTTGGAGGGACCCAAATAAAAGAGATAAAAGACTGAAGATATAAATGGATAACGGCTGGACCCTGTACAAAAACAACACAATGCACCACAGCCTGCAGTGGCTGCCCCAGAAACCCACCTCTTATCTGTAGTGAGCAGCCCAAGACGGCAGCCTACCAGGGGCCACCTGCAGGAGGCCAGGTCACTGTCTCCAGTAAGGATCAGGGGGCCAAGCACTGACTACTGTAACTAGCAGCTCAAAGTGGCCAGGATTGATTAGTAACTGACAGTTTGCCTAATTTTTGTCTCTGCTGCCTTGGGACCAACCAGAGAAAGCCAGATGTGCCCCCTAATCAGTCAGCGGAAGGGCCTGCTTCTGGCCAGCCACCTTTAGCCTCCTGGGCCAGAAGCCTTCCCAGGGCACAGGAGAGCCCCCCTGGTTTTTCACTGCACAGCCTCCCCTGCTCTGCCTGCCCCCACGTCCCTGCCAAACACCGGAGCCGTGGCCAACACTCTTTCTTACTGTAGTGATCTCTGAGCACAGCCTTTGCTTCTCTCATTTGGATGGTCTTCATTTGTTTCACAGAGGAAATTGCTCACATTTCTGGGTACCGCAGGTAAAACCTTGTGGAATTTCTCAGGCTTGATTTCCTGCCTTCAGGATAGCAAATAATAGATGGTTTTCAAAATTCAGTCTAGGATTCCAGGCAGAAGTAGATTTTGTGGCCTTCATAATTGTTCAATACTGTATGGCTCTAAATTTGCAAAAGAAATAAATGTAAGGAGGCTTAGTTGGCTACTTAACACTCTTGGTGCACCTGTGTAAGTTGCCAGCCAGTCTCATGGCTCCAGCCCTTTTTGTGTATGTTACAGAATATATATCTTTGAAGCTGGGTGTAGTGGCTCTCACTTGTACTTTGAAAGGCTGAGGCAGGAGGATTGCTTAAGGCTAGGAGTTCCCCTCACTACTGAAGACAGAAAAATTTAGCTGGGAGACTTGGTGCAGGCACCTGCTGTAGTCCTAGCTACTTGGGAGGCTGAGGCAGGAGGATCACTTGAATTTAGGAATTTGAGGTCACTGTGAGCTATGCAATGATGCTACTGCACTCTAGCCTGGATAAGGATGAGATTCTGTCTCAGAAAAAAAAAAAAGTAAAAAAAGAAAAAAATATCTTTTGAGATTATTCTCATAGGCAGAAAGACCATTAGGTAAAATTATAGATGACTCTGAAATAGGTTAAAAAAAAAAAAAAAAGCCCACCCCGTTAGGTTTTCTCTACCTTCCATTGTCTTTAAGCTATTTTATAACTCCATAGGTGGTAGGAAACTGATATTAATAATACAGATGATTCTGTCCATAGAAATGGAGATGAGCTTTGCCCAGTGAGATGCAGCTGATTATTGCCTTGTCAATACTGGCCACTTTTGCATCAATTTGTAAATTCATCTCTGATTTCTTTGGCTCCTTTGAATGCTTTACTGTTTCCCTCTCATTAAACAATGAGTTAAATAAGATCTTTGACATGTATTTATTTAAGAAGAAGAAGAAAAAAAAGGAAATTCACTTTCTCTAGACCTTTCATTTTTCTGATGATAACACCAAGGCACAGAAAAGTGAAGTGACTGCCCTCTGATTTTCTGGTTATTGCTAGGGCATTCTTCAGCCCTATGCCCAGAGGGCACTTCCTCTTCTCTGGGTCCCAGTCTAGGTCAGTGACTTCACTTACCCAGGTTGGAGCTTTCCCTGGCACCTGGCACTCAGCAGGCCTGGGTGTTGGATGGATGGATTGATGACTGACTGGGTTCTGAGAGCAGTATATGTTTATTTTCCTGATGGGCATCATATTTATAATGATACATTTGTTGTAATTAAGCTTCCCTAGGACAAGGGTGTGGTGGTCCCCCAAGCCCAGCATGTCTCTTGGTGGAAGAATGGGCTGGCCTCTCCCAGCTTCAGTCTGTGTGCCTCCCAGGCAGTGTGAGGGTGACCTCGAGGTCCTCATGGTGCTTAGGAGATAGATGTGGTAGGGGACAGTTTGTCACTTAAGAAATTCAGTGAGTTGACAGTGACCCAGAGCTGCAGAGCTACACAGCATTTGGTGCAGTGGTTATTGGATGTGGCTACCAGCTCCCCATTGCCCCTGCTCACTGAGCTGGCATCAGACTGGGGACAGCAGAGCAATCAACACATCTGTGCGACTAAGTGTCCCTGTGGCACACCCTGTGGTGAGAGTCAGGAGGTCGAGACTGGGAGGATAGGCCCAGGAAAACAAAGAAAGGGAGCCCCCGTGCATCTGGAATGGAGAGGAAGACTGCCATTTGGGAGGAAGCAAAGCCCTCCCCCCCATGCTGCAGGAAACAGTAGACTAGGGCAGGCTCATGGACTTGCCCTAATTTTCAGTGGGCCGTACCCAAAAAGCAGGTCAATGATGGAATGGGTGGAGATGGGAGATGGTATGGAAATGTTCGTGGAAGAGATGAGGGAAATCAGGAGAAAACTTAGGGGACTGCAATTGAGGAATTCTCTGCATGTCCTCATGGAGAAGCTCTCCAATCACCATGATGAATATTGCCTTAGGCCTTGACTCCCGCGGTTTTCCATGAACTTAATATTGTGATTCCTGCTGATACGCCTTTACTGATCTGTTTGCTGTGAACCTTATGTTATTTCCATGTGTCAGGTGGGTCTTATGTTGCCAGCTTCTAATAGGAGGTTACTTTTGCACCCCGTCTATAGTTCTGTCAGTAGCAGAGTTTCACCCATTTGCATGGAAAAAATGTCAAGTGAATAAAGCCACTAAAAAGCAAAAAGAGAGAGAAAAAAAAAAAGAAATTCATTGAGTGAGCTGTCATCCACGAGTGGGACCAGGAGGTCTGGAATAGCCACACACTGACTAAGGAGGGAGCTATCCTACTCAGGGTAAAAAAACCTCCAAAAACTTTTTCCTCCCAGATGCACCTGTGCATTACTCTGCCCCTGTGCAGGGCCACCGTGTGGTATTGGGCAGATCTCTTGTGCATTGTGAAGTTTTCAGGGACATTTGGCCTATAGGGTGTGAGGGAGGCTCTGGGGCTTCAGGAAAGGGGTCTGGATTGGGCTCCGTGGCTCACACCCAGCCCTTGGGAGGCTGAGGTGGGAAGATTCCTTGAACCTGGGAGTTCAAGACCAGCCTGGGCAACATAATGAGATCCTGTCCCTAAAAAAATAAAGAATTAATGAGGTGTAGTGGTTCACACACCTGTAGTCCTGACTACTTGGGAGGCTGAGGCAGGAGGATCACTTGAGCCCAGGAATTTGAGGTTGCTGTGAGCCATAATGATGCTACTGCACCCTGGGCAACAGAGCGAGACCCTGTCCCTAAAATATAAGAATAAAAAAGGGAGTGGGGCCGGAGTCTGAGTAGACACATGAGTGATCTGTTGTCTGCAGGTCTCACTCATGAACAATGGGCCTGGGGTGGGCTACAACTTGTCTGGCGCCCACAGCTTGGGTGCTAGCAGCTGCTGAGGAGTCTCCTGCCCTCTCTGGGCACTCTGGGGCCTCAGCCCTGTCTCTGAATCCTAGAGCAAATATGCCTTCTTGGCAAGGATGTTGTAAGAGTAGTGAGGAGTCCACAGAGCCAGGCCTGGCATGGTTGGGCATGGTGAATAGCGGGTGGCTGCGGTCTTTGTTGTCAGTGCTAGTTCCTGCTACACAGAGTCCTCGCGCCACTGGGGAAATAATGCCTAAAGCCGCTGGTGAGATCCTGGCTGTGAACACCCTGGTGGTGACTGAAAGCCTTGTTCTGAAGTGAGGTGGAGGCAGGGGAGGAAGAGGGGGCAGGAGATTGGTTGTTATTTGCCCCCTTCCCTGCCTGCCTGCCTGGCCGGCTTCCCACTGTCTCTCAGAAGTGAGCAGCTCAGAGTTCCTGTGGTTGTAGGAGCCCAGGGTGTGGGGTCCCCCTGGTATGGGAGTCCAAGGAACAAGAGTCCCCAGGGTGCAGGGCGTGTGGCCTGGAGGGCACAGCCCAGGGGAGCTGCTCTCACTCTTGACCTCTCTAGCTACTGCCATGTGCCTGAGCACAGAATGGCCCACCGTGTGTTCACATCTCTTACAGTCCATTTGATGCTGGGGTTAATGGGGGAAATGTCACACCAGAGCATTCGTCATAGTCCTAATTTTAATGATGAAAAATTTTTAACTACTTCAGTGTCCAACAGTAGGGGGTTACTTGTATTCTGGTGTTTACATACACACCAGAACAGGGTTTTCAGCTTCGGGCACCAGTGACATCTTGGACTGGGTTAGACACCAGAGTGTTTTGGAAGACTATTTATTGGAGTGAGGAGGTGGTCACAGGTCTGTGTGTAGATGTGGATGTGTGTAAGTCTGGAGGGACGTCAGTTCAGTTGTTCTTGGGAGCTATCACTTGAGTGCTGGGCTGATAGGTAAACCTTCCCCTCACATACATTTCTGAAGCTGTTTCTGGAAGAACATGGTGGTGAAGGGGAGGGGGCATTGTGCCCTGAGGCAGAGACCAGGGCTGTGGGGCACTGTGCTATGACCTTGGCAGTGGTTCTGGGAAGGCAGCTGGGCTTCTGTGGCCTGCTTCCTACGAGGCATGTTCTGTTTAGTCCCTTATCTTGGTGCCCTATGTAGGGCCTCTGGATGGCCCTGGAGTCAGGGTCCTACAGCTTCCGCCTCTGGCCATATATACCTGAGGCAGCTGCACCTGGCCCCCTTCCTCCTAAACACCCAGCCAGGGAGTGGGCTCTTCCAGACTACCCAGATGGAAGGCCAGGGTGCAGCTTAAAGCTGTGCATGATCTCCAAGGCTGACATGAGCCCCTCAGCCAGGGAGGTGGCTGTACCAAGTATGCAGTTGCACCCAGTGAGGCAGGTGCCCCTGTAAGGTGGAGGAACACACCTCCATTGGTGCTGGCCTCATTCTGGCCCCTCTTCACATAGGGCTAGGAGCCCCCTCCTTTCTTTTTGGAGACAAGTTGACTGGCTGTTCTTCTGTTTGTGTGTATTTCCTATGTGTCCAAGAACCATATGAAATTGGTGATGTTTGGTTTTGCCCTACAAAATGACTGTTTCATTTGGTTCAACCTAATATTGTGTGTATACACACCCACACAGGTTAATGCTTTTTGAAGTAGGATCATTCTATTCAGACCTTTCTGTGAGAATTTTTATGTAGTGTTTTAGACATCTTTCTGAATAAGACCTTTCTCTCTCTTTTTTGTTTTTGTTTTTCTTTTTCTTTTTGTTTTTTTTTTTTGAGACAGAATCTCACTCTGTTGCTCAGGCTGGAATGCACAGATATCATCATAGCTCACAGCAACCTCAAACTCCTGAGCTCAAGTGATCCTCCTGCCTCTCAAGCAGCTGGGACTGCAGGCATGTGCCATGACACCCAGCCAATTTTTCTGTTTTTAGTAGAGACAAGGTCTTCCTCTTGCTCAGGCTGGTCTTGCCCCCCATACCTGGGGGACACCACACCCTGGGGCACCTGCACCCACATGAACTCCTGAGCTCATCTTGGCCTCCCAGAGTACTGGGATTATAGGCATGAGCCACTGTGCCTGGCCCCTCTCTTTTTAATGGTTGTATATATTTCATTGTTGGTTTTTTTTTTTTTAAACTAAACTCAATTTTCAAATGGTTTTTGTCCAGTTGTTTACAACAGGGTTATTTAATTTGGTAGATAATGTCATATGGAAGCTTTACTCTTTTATGTAATTACAGTTGACCCTTGAACAAAGTGGGGGTCAGGAGTGCTGATCCCTGCAAAGCCAAAAATCCACATATAACTTTTGACTTTTCTAAAACTCAATAATTAATAGCCTACTGTTGGCTGGAAGCCTTTCTGATAACATAAACAAGTCTATTAACACATATTTCATATCTTATGTGTATTATATACTATTACATGTACTATATACTTTCTTATAATAAAGTAAGGAAAACAATGTCAAGGACAATCATTAGGAAGAGGAAGTGTATTTATGTTCATTAACTGGAAGTGCGTCATCATAAAGGTCTTCAGTGTCATCACCGTCATGTTGAGTAGGCTGAGGAGGAGGAGCCAGAGGGGCTGTTCTTGCTATCTCAGGGCCATTCAGGCCTGTGCTGTTCAAGGGCCAATTGTGCGCTCTCTTTTTAAATAACCTTTTATAGGAGATCTTTATTGATGAGTGATTTCTCTAGTCTACCCATTGAAGCCTCTTGGCCCAGTGGAGAGAACTGACCTGCTGGATGGTCGTTTACTAGTCCTGGCTGTCGCTTACTAGTTGAATGTCCTCAGAAAATTACCTTCTGAACCTTTCTCATCCATTAAGTCAGAATTCACACTGCCCATTGTGTAGCTGTGTGGAACAGAAGAGACGATCAAGTGAGGTACTCTGAGCACTGCTGCACTCTGAAGAAATGGGCTGTGGGATAGTGGTGGTAGTGGTGATGGTGTTTGTTTTTAAATAATTTGTAAGCCATACTGCCCACTGCTTGCCTGATCTGGGAAGTTTTTCTGGGCTTAGAGTTGGGAGGTGAGCCTTGAGGCTGTGGGACTGACCTGGGAGACCCAAGTACCTGGGCAAGTGTCTGAAATGTCCAGAGCTTGCTCCCTGGGCTGCCACACATGGCTCTGTGCCAAGGAAAAAGAAGGAAACCCAGGGTGTGCAGGGCTGGGTTGGTGGCAGCGGGCCGTGCTGCTATGAGCCAGGCCGGTTTCCTCGGCTTTCCTCAGGGGCCTGCGGGGTATCCTTGTAGGGAGCAGCCACCCACTCTGTGTATGTATCCTCTTCCAGGCTGCTGACCCGGACACCTGTGTACCAGAAGTGAGTTGGAGCTGCCTGTGCCATGGACTATGAGGTTAGACTCTGAAATCCTTGGGAGGACTGTCTTGGGGGGCAGCTGAGGGCCTTCATGTCCTCCACGTGTGTACCTTTTGGTGCAAATCCTGCCCAGCCCTTTACTGACAGCTCTGCAAAGAGGAACTTCAGATTTATAGTTTACTGGAGCAGAGTAAAAGAACATGTTGACAGGCTCGGCGCCTGTAGCTCAGTGGCTAAGGTGCCAGCCACATACACCGGAGCTGGCAGGTTCAAATCCAGCCTGGGCCTGCCAAACAACAATGATGACTACAACCAAAACAAACAAACAGAAATAGCTGGGTGTTATGGCCGGTGCCTGTAGTCCCAGCTACTTGGGAGGCTGAGGTAAGAGAATTGCTTATGCGCAAAAGTTTGAGGTTGCTGTGAGCTGTGACGCCACAGTACTCTACCCAGGGTGACAAAGTGAGACTCTGTCTCAGAAAAGCAAACAAACAGAAAAACAGACCAGCAAGGCTCACCCCTTCCCTGTTCCAGATCCTCTCTTTCCCTGTCTGCCCTCCATAGCTCCTCCTGCATGCAGTGCTGGGAGGCTGGCTGGAAGGGGAGGGAGGCTTTTGATTTACGATCTCTAAAAGCTATAGGTTTTGGGGAAGGAGTCACCCTGAGGTTTTCTGGACCTAAACTATTGTGCTACCTAAGTTACCACTTGTCAGTACTTTCCTTTGAATGATCTTTTTTTTTTGAGACAGAGCCTCAAGCTGTCCCCCTGGGTAGAGTGCCGTGGCATTTCAGCTCACAGCAATCTCCAACTCCTGGGCTCAAGCGAGTCTCCTGCCTCTGCCTCCCAAGTAGCTGGGACCACAGGTGGCCACCACAACACCCAGCTATTTTTTGGTTGCAGCCGTCATTGTTGTTTGGTGGGCCCAGGCTAGATTCGAACCCGCCACCTTGGGTGTATATGGCTGGCGTCTTAGCCACTTGAGCTACAGGCACCGAGCCTCCTTTGAATGATCTTGGGAGAGAAAAGTACAGTATATCCAGTCAGAAGCACTTTTTAAAATCTATTTAGACTAGATATAGGATGTTAATGTCCTTTTTTTGCCAAGTTCTGTGACCTCTTCAGGGCATCCAGTACTGGAGCTTTCCTGCAGCCACCAGCCACCTTTTGTCCTCACCAGTCACCGGGGAGGTGTGTGAGAGTTCAGTGGTTTGGTGTTTTGTAAACTCAGTGGCCACAGTGCCCCAGTCTCTGAGCCAATAGAGCAGCATCTGGTGCGTGGTAGGCTGTCTGGATGCATTTGTGGGCTATCCCTGCAAAAGTGTGGGCCCCGGGGCGGCACCTGTGGCTCAAAGAGGTAGGACGCCGGCCCCATATGCCGGAGGTGGCGGGTTCAAACCTAGCCCCGGCCAAAAAATGCAAAAAAAAAAAAAAAGTGTGGGCCCCAGGTGTGGCTTTCAGTGTGGTGGCTGGAGGGACTGAGACATGCAGACTCAGGGCAGATGTTAGCTTTAGGTACAGGACTGGAAAAGGGCCGTCATCAGTGTCTGAACGAGTGTTCTGTGCGAATGAGCATTCTGTGCAGTGGCCCAGGAGCCTGCCTTCTCCTTCCTTCCCCACTGTGGCAACAGCTGCAGGTCAAGTAAGATCCTATGTCCTATGGATGCAGCACTCAGTCCTCCTAGGCCCTTCAGTGGAGGGGGTGGATAGAGTCACTCCCTGGGCTGCCTGCCTTTTTACCTACCAGGTGGGGGAGCTGAGACAGGGAAGTGAGGTCCTTGCCAGGGCCCTGCAGACTAGGGCTTCACAGTGCAACACCAGCAATTTTCTCTGATGTTCCAGGACTTCCCTTATACCCCCATCAGAACTCTTTATCCTCTTGTAGATATTTCTGACTTACTTTAATTTTTTTCCCCAGCTTTTAAAAAATTGTGGGAAAGTAGCTAGGCAAGGTGGCTCACGCCTGTAATCCTAGCACTCTGGGAGGCCGAGGTGGGTGGATTGCCTGAGCTCACAGGTTTGAGACCAACTGGAGCCAGAACAAGACCTGTCTCTAAAAATAGCCAGGTGTTGTAGTGGGCATCTGTAGTCCCAGCTACTTGGGTGACTGAGACAAGAGAATCGCCTGAGCCCAAGAGTTTGAAGTTGCTGTGAGCTGTAACACTGATACTGGAATTTCACTCTTCAGGAGGTTCTTGGTCTCAGTGATTCGAAGAATGAATCCACAGACCACAGATCAGTGGTAAGACAGGATTTATTTACAGAAAAGAATACAGAAGTGCCAGAGCTCCTGGCAGAGAGAGAAAACTGGAGTCAGGAGAGAAAAGTGTTCTCTCGCCCTCTCTGTCCTCTGTAGGCTCTTTGTCTAGGGGCATAACAGTGGCATGGGGCCCTCAGTAGGGCTAGGTAGTTACATTTAGGGTGTCTAGGACATTGTGTCTGAGACATGTCTGGGACAATGTGTCTGGGGCATGTCTGGCCCTTGGTAGTTACATTTAGCAGGGCTTGGTGGGACATAGTGTCTGGGACATCTGTCTGGGACATGTCTGGGTCATGTCTGGGTCGCAAATGAATGGCTGCAATCCCTTTCATTCCCAGGCCTAGGAAATGGGGACCCCCTGCCCACCCTCCAGCCCAACATTGCCAAGGTGGAGGCAGCAGGTCCGTGCCCCCCAGCTCCACGAGCTGGCTGGGATGCCACTTGTCCTGTATCAATACCATGGCACTCTAACGAGGGTGACAGAGTCAGACTCTGTCTCAAAAAAAAGAAAAAAATTGTGGCAAAATACACAACACATAACATTTAACACTTGACCTGTTTCACAAAGTGCAGGTGCAGGGCTGTGCAGCCAGCACCATGGTCCTCTTCACAGCTTTCCTTCTTCCCAGACGGAAACTCTGTTCCTATCCAACACCAGCAGCCCTCACAGCTACCCTCTATCTTCTATCACTTTGAACTTGGCTACTTTAGGTGCCTCATATCGTGGACTCACACAGTGTTTGTCCTTGTGTGTTTGGCTTATTTCACTTAGCACAATGTCCTCAGGATTTGCCATCGGTAGGTAGAGTGCTGTGGCATCTAGCTCATAGCAACCTCAAATCTTGGGCTTAAGTGATTCTCTTGCCTCAGCCTCCCATGGAGCTGGGATTACAGGTGCCCGCCACAACACCCAGATATTTTATGTGGCAGTTGTCATTGTTGTTTAGCTGGCCCAGGCCAGGTTCAAACCCGCCACCCTCAGTGTATGTGGCTGGCG
>NW_003852499.1:6299699-6310073 GCF_000181295.1 Otolemur garnettii
AAAAAAAAAAAAAAAAATCAAAAAATATTTCCAACATTTCTGTGTTGAGTTTTTGTGGATTGACTCCTAAAGGGCATATATCTTTAAATTTCTCAAGAGATTCAGTTTGTCTCTTAGTGACTTTAATAAGTTGTGTGTGTTGCAATTACTGATATATTTCAACCCATTTTTCCAACTTTTGCTGTTTCCCACCCGTTGTTTCTTTGCCTTACCCGGTATACTCGTCCTTCTCGAGCATCTGTTGAATTAACCACATTTTCCTTTTCTAGTCTATTTTTAAAATGCCAATCAGCATTCTTATGTTCTTAATATGAAATATTGATCTGTTTTTTTAAAAGAATGGTCCTGTTTTTTCCCCATAAGAAAGTATGGAGAATTTGGCCCCTTTTTGCTTTTTATAGGATTTTTCAACTTTGGTGTCTTTTTGATATTTGGAAAAACAAAGACAATAGATAAGATCATTTTATTTTCATTGTTTGTTTGGGGCTACATTCACCAGGTTTGGCCACCAGGATTATTCTAGTATATCAGACATATTGGGTAGCGACCATGTTTTTCTTTGCTGTGGAACTGGTCTTACGTCATGAGAAGTAGACCAGTTTTCTAACACATCCAGCAGGATTTCCTGAGTCTTGATCATTTCTCTTAACATCCTTTTCCCCTCTGTGGTCTAAACAGATAAACAGTTATCAACTTTTCTATTTTCTGAGACACTCATTTCAACTTTATCAGACGGGGTCTAGAAGGTTAGAAAAGCTCATGGCTTCGTATTGGCAGGGCACAAGCTCTGTTTGTCTTGGAATTAGATGCTGCTGTCTCCTGAGCCGGCCTCGGGTGCCTCTCCCTCCACCTGTTGCTTGGCATTCAACCCATTCGAGACTTCTGGACCTGTCCTCTGACATGTGATTCTTTCCTTTCCTTCCCTGTCAACTCTGCTCATTTTATATGGGAGAGACACAGATCACTGAACTTGAATCTGGTAGCCTGCTCTGGCATAGGGCAGCTGCTACTCACCTGTTCATCAGCCCGTGGCTCAGGAGGTCTTTGGGCAAAGACAACCTGTATTAGTTTCCTGGGGCTGCCATGACAAATTCTGTCACCCAGGGTACAGTGCAGTGACATCATCATAGTTCATGGCAACCTCAAACACCTGGACTCAACTGGTCCTCCTGCCTCAGTCTCTGAGTAGCTGGGACTAGAGGTGCCTGCCTCAACGCCTGTTATATTTTTCTATTTTTAGTAGAGACGGGGTCTCACTCTTGCTCAGGCTGGTCTCCAACTCCTGAGCTCAAGCAATCCACCCACGTCAGCCTCCCAAAGTGTTAGGATTACAGGTGTGAGCCACTGCACCCAGCCAGAAAGAGTGGCTCTAAACACAGAGGTTTATACCTCAGAGTTCTAGTAGGCCAGGAGTCTGAAGTGAAAGTGTTGTCAGGATTGGTCACATCTGGGGGCTCTGAAGGAAGGTCTGCTCCAGGCCTCTCTCCTGGCTGCTGGCGGTGGCACTTGGTCCCCGAGGGCTCTTGGCTCGTAGGTGCATCACTCCAGCTTCTGCCTCTGTCTACACAAGGTGTTCTCCCTCCTTGTCTCTGTATCTCTGTGTAAGTCTCCCTCTCATTTCTCTTACAAAGATACCAGTCATGGGGTTTAGCACCTACCCTAAGCCAGTATGCCCTCACATTAACTCAGTTATACCTGTAAAACCCTCTTTCCAGATAAGATCACATTTGGAAGTACTTGGATTAGGACTTGAGCATTTCCCTTTGCGGTGCACAGTTTAACCCATGACACTGCCTCAGTCCCCCTTTCCTCTCTCCCAGCCAGGACGTTTCCTTGAGGCAGGAACAAAACATGTTCTTGGGCATCTAAGCCATCTTGTATCACATGGCCTTTCTGTACAGGAATTATAAGGATTTGATGCATTAGAACTTTTACATTAAAATGTTCCATTTTTTAAAAAAGAATGTGAGTGCCAGCCCCATATACCGAGGGTGGCGGGTTCAAACCCGGCCCCAGCCAAACTGCAACAAAAAAATAGCTGGGCATTGTGGCAGGGAACTGTAATCCCAGCTCCTCTGGAGGCTGAGGCAAGAGAATCACCTAAGCCCAAGAGCTGGAGGTTGCTGTGAGCTGTGACACCACAGTACTCTACTGAGGGCAATAAATTGAGACTCTGTCTCTACAAAAAATTAAATAAAAAGAACGTGGGAGAAGTGAAGGTTGAATAGCAATACCCCAGCACCTTATTTTAAGCATTTTATTTATTTGAAACCATTTGCCCTATGAAATCTGTCCGCTAAAAGTTTTTTGGCTTTTCTAATGAAAATTATGGCCTGAAGGATAGAGGATGGAAATACATTTTTACCTGCACTTTCATCTTCCTCTTTCGACCTTGTCTAGCCAGCCCAGGATGACTGTTCTGCGTTTATCTGAGCAGGTCTCAGTATCCCTGGCCTTCCAACTTGTTCATTCCCTCTGACTGCTCTGGGCACACATACCCAAGCTGTGAATGCTACAAGTGCACCCCTTTGTCTGCCAAGAATACAGATGCAGTTAGTGCACTGCAGCCATCCCCCCAGCTTCCATGGCACAGGTGCTGGTCTGAGCTGCTGCTCGTGCAGATGGAGAGCCAAGGGGCCTGAGAGCCTCCGCCATGCTGGTGAGGGTAGGAGCCATCCTCATGGCTCTTGGAGGGAGAGGGGTTGGATTAAGGGTACACACACCTAAAGTAAACCAGGCTTGGCCAGAGGCAAGTGTTTGGCTGTGGTTAGCACTCTCTAGTATTCATAGAAAATCTTTTGTTTGCCTAGTTCCATTCTGGGCCCACAAAGGAGATCATGGAAAAGAAAGAGCTTCTAACTGCTAGAAAGGTGGATGCAAGTTGGTAAAGGATACATCAGACTTGGAAAGAAGCATGTGATGTATGGGTGGCATCTCAGTGATATTTACTTGTCTTCCCTAAAGCAGCCTGTGGACCCTCTTGCCCCAACAGGAAACTCATCCCAGAAAATGGTAGAAGAATCAATCCCCTTCTGCAGAACTGGAGCTTGTTCTTTGGCATCTGCAGGTGGTATTGCTTAAAGCAGGTGCTGCAGACCCGACACCCGTCTGCTGAGACCTCCTGCAGGGCTCAGACCCACAGGGCTCTAAAGGTCTCATGAGGCCCTTTCAGGCCCAGCCTTGTTTGGAGCTGTCTGCCAGCTCAGCTGTGGGAAGGGTCTCTGGCCTTGGACCAGGTCTCTCAAGTCTCCCTGCCTCTTCTTCCGTCTTAGGTCAGCAATGGCTCAGGCCTCAGGGATGAGCATCTCACAGGCTTGCTGGTATATGGCTTCCTCCAAAGCTGCTCCAACAGTGGTTTCCAGAGAGAGCTGGAAGAGCTGGGCCATGAGCCGTTTGTGCGTACTCACCTGCTTGTGCGTACTCACCTGCATGAGGAACTTGATGAAGACGAGCTTCAAACTGATGGTAGCAGGGCCAGCCGCTTCTACGCAGAGAGAATAGAGGCAGGTAGGCATTTGGGCCTGCCCCTTCTGCCCCAAATCTGGGCTTTGTTTTTTTCAGTAACATTAGGGGACCCTGAGGGCTGGGAGGAACCTTTGGGCCCAGTCTTTACCTCTGCAGTTTCAAGCCACAATAAGGGTTTGTGTCCTTTGGTGGTTTGTTCTGTACTTGATTCCCTCCAGGGATGCTGAGCTCCGTTATCTTCTGTTCTTGGATGAGTCCGAGAAAGTTTTTCCCTTTTGATGAGCCAGATTCTCCCTTTATGTGCTGGTCCTGATTCTCCTGTCTCTACCAATACAGAATAATATTTTTACCACACCTCCCAAGTGAGTCTGATATAATCCAAGATTGTTGTATCAGAACCACTGATCTGGATTATAGTATAACCCAAGGGGTTCTCAAACTTGAGTTTATATAATTTCAGGAACGTAAGGTGCTTTAAAAAATACTGGTGCCTGGGTCTGGCCTCCAGGGATTCTGATTTGATGGGTCTGAGGCATGGCTGGGCCTGGGGGAAGCCATGCAGGGGGTTCTGCTCACATGGGCTCACATTCCTGGAGCAGCCCAGCCCAAATCCCAGTCAGTAATGTTTGCGTCTGGGTAGCACCTTACACTTTTATTATACTTTCAGGTATATCATGAATTGTGATTTTCTGTAACAGGACATTTTAGTATTCTGAACCTCATTTCCAGTTGAGGAAACTGAGTCCCCGAGAGGGGTAAATGACAAGCCCCAAATCAAAGAGCTGGTGGATGCTGCCCTACCCCCTCCACGGTGTGGCGCTGTCTCCAGTTCATACCGTTGTAGGCTTGACCCACGCTCCTGTCCCGATCCCTGTACCTCTCCCCTCTGCCACGGGTGTTGCTGCAGCTGCGGAGACTGTCCTGAGTGCATGGCTTGGGTGTCCACACTGGGACGGTGGTTACAGTAGTGTGCACATTAGAATTACATAAGGAACTTTTTCAAAATGCACCATCCCTGGGCCCTACTTTGTCTGCCAAGTCAGGATATTTTAGGGCCCAGTCTTACCTCTGCAGTTTCAGGCCACAATAAGGGCTACAGGGGATAGTCCACTGGTCCTGATTAGAATTTCTACCCCTCATGCCCCAGCAAGCAAGGCCTAGAGTCCACCCCGGCTGTCCAGCACAGTGGGCTGCACTGCCCCCTAGTGGCCCTGGCAGGACCAGCGCCGACCCAGCCTTTCGCCCTCACCATGGTTTATATGAGGCAGGTGGGGCTGGGGCCAGGAAGGTTCCCCACAGCCAGGCTGTGCCACAAATGCTCTCTGCTGGTGAATCCAGCCAGCTTATCTTCTGGATGGCTCTTAACTGAAGGGAAGCCACTGGTCCCCTTTCTCAGGAGGAGCCTAGTTCTCCAGCCAGTCTTCTGCTCCCTCTGGCCATTGCCCTGGACCCAGTCTGGCCCAGTGGGGCTGTGGAAGGAGGGCTGCCTGGCTTTGTCCTTTCCTGGGGTGGGTGGGCTGGTGTGGGGAGGCGTGTCAGAGCCCTTGTCTGAATCTGCTTTATCTCTGCCACTCCCTGCCTGAACATACAGATTCTGGAAGTCAAGAAGATGTCATCCAGAATTTTGCCAGGCGACTGGCTCAAATAGGGGACAGTATGGACCGCAGCATCCCCCCAAGACTGGTGAATAATCTGGTGCAGCAGTTTAGGAATCCCAGCCTGTCGGAGGAGGTAAGTGAAGGATGACATGGGGTGAGTGGGAAGGGTGAGGACTGTTTCAGTGACCAACTGAACCAATACAGTCTGTTCTCTGTCTCCTGTCAGGCCAGTGTCTGGTGAGGTGGCTCAAAATAGTCAAAGCATGGTTAATTATTTCTGAGAAGCACTAAGTCAGTTGACATTTAGGAAACTTGAACCTTAAGTCAGAGTCAAGAGTTTAGGGATAAAAGCCTCAAAAAGATTTACAAAGTGTATGTGATGCCCCCGGAGATGACTTACTCCTTCCTTAGTTTTAGGGAGTTGAATAAAGATGCCGATAGAGAACTTTAAATCCCTCATTCACGTGACAAAAAGTGACAATTTAGCCTGGTACTCTTCTTGGCTTGGTGGGTGTAATCCATACACAGACACTTGCTGGACACCGTGGGGACAGAAGACTGGCCCAAGGCACTGTGTCCTTGCCAAGGACACTTAGCAGGAAGGAGAACTACATACTCCAAGGCGTCAAATACGTGTCTGTAGCGACAGTTTAGAGAGGGGAAAGGTTCCATTCCGTTACTTCTGCCTGCTGAAAACGCAGGTGCTCACTACCTGGAAACTTAGCCAGGCTTCAGGACTCAGCAGGTCCGGCCTGCCATCTTCCCCAGGTGTTGGGGTCCCAGCACCCCCTCCCACAGGATGTCCCCAGCAGCACTCAGGCATCGAGCACTGCTCCGCCCTGGGACCTCTCCCCAGCATTAGCTTACTTCTGCAGTGAGTCGTGAGCTTGGGGATCCTTTCCAGCCCAGCAGATTCTGTCTGCTCTCTCCTCACACACTGGGGTGTCGCGTAGAGCCCCTCCCTGCACCTCCTTTAGCCAGGCCTGCACCAGGAGGACCGGCCTGGGATGTCTTAGGCAGTAAACTGCTCCCTGAGTTTAAGTGCCTCCGGGGCAGGGGTGACTTGCATCCTCTCAGTGTCTCACGGTGGACACACTAACCTTCCCTTTCCATTGCCCCAGGAAACAAAGTTGTTTCCGGTTCTCTCCACCTGGCACCCTTAGCTGCTCAGTACGCGCCGCCCTCTGACGTGCTTCTGTGTGTTCATCGAGGGGCTGTTTTTTCTCTGAGAGGGAAAACTGTTCAAGCCAGTTCTGGGTGACCCTCTGTCCCCTTCTTTCCTCGGTACAGAACAGAAGGGGGCACCTGGCTGCCGCCTTGGAGCAGGTGATGCAGACCTGCCCTGCAGACTTGACGGAGGAGAAGGCCACGCTGCTGCTGATCATGCTACTGGCCAAAAAGGTGGCCGATCACACGCCATCTTTGCTCCCTGTTGTCTTTCGCACGACAGTGAATTTTATTAACCGGAACCTGCTCGCCTCTGTGAGGAACTTGGCCAGAAACGTAAGCACCGGTGAAGTCGGCCCCTCGCCATTGCCCTGAGCTCTCGTCTGCTGCCCAGGCCACTTCCGTCTGAGGTGTGGACACCCAGCAGGGCCTGCTGCCGCAGCTCTTCTCTCCCTGCTGCTGGTGGCCGCCCCGGGAAGTGTCACAGACCTTCCTGCTCTGGTAGGAAGGCTCACGGCTTTGGCTTCATGGGCAAGAAAGCTGTGCGGTAGAAAGTGACATCAGACACCTCATGTCCTTTTGTGCTTTGTCAGCTGTATGCATGAGACGCACTTCTCTCAGAGGGGAGGGGAGGGCCACGTACTCTTGCTGGGATCCTGGCAGGTGGTGGGCGGCCCCCCCCCACCCCCCGCCCCAGCATGGCAGGAAGTAGGTGGCTGGCCCCAAGCTGAGCTTCCTCAAGCCACTGTCAACCTCACCTTGACACAAAAATCAGTGAGTGTAAATTCTTACATCACATGCTTATTAAGGATGAGGGGTAGAGAGACCAAAGGAATAGTCAAAAAAGGAGAGGAACCTAAAATCTTCCCCTGAACACATCTGTCCCATAACCTGGGTATTAAAAGTCACTTTTAATAACCAGGGTTTTGGAAGTGACGCTGCTGCCAGGAAGGCCCAGTCCTCAGAACCTGGTGTTTCAGTTTCACACATGCAAATGGATGTCACATGGATGTGTCTTATTTGTAAATTTAGAAATATTAGGGAATGTTTGAGATGTGTCAGAAGGATTACTCAGGCTTCCTTAGCCTTTTTTTTTTTTTTTAAAGCAACTAATACTCTTCATGTTTACTGCTAAGCCTTGAAAAAACATTTCAATGTGCCATGGTCTTCAGTTACACAAGGCATTTTAAAAACAGGAGAATGGGCAGCACCTGTGGCTCGAAGGAGTAGGGCACCAGCCCCATACATCAGACGTGGCAGATTCAAACCCGACCTCTGGCCAAAAACTGCAAAAAATAAATAAAATAAATAAAAACAGGAGAATGAGTATAAATCTTAGATCAAGCTGAACTATTGGAAGGAGGTGGACAAATTTTCCCAACCACCAACTACAGGGAACTAGTGAGCAGATGTCCACAGCAGTCTGCACTCACAGCCCAGCAGACACTATCAGGCTAAGACAGTCATAGCTCCTCGCTCACCCACTAAGACACTCTTGACACGGTCAGTGATTTGGGAGATGCACAAGCCAGGTCTCGGCGCCTGGGGACCCTGTGTTTTCGCAGCTGTTCCCAGGTAGCAGAAAGCAGGATGCAGGGATGGAGGGCTCTGGAGAAGGCATTTTTGCACAAGCCCCAGCTTTGCTTCTGCTGACTGTGGCACTAGAGTTCTGAAGCACCAAGGCCCGGCTGTGAATTCTTCTGGCTGATTCTGGCTGTTTCTCCTTTCTTGTGCTAGATGGACTGAACAGAGGACAGCAGAAGCGTGACTGGCTAAAGCCTGATGTGGTGACAGCAGTGCAGCTGCCTCCAGTGGAGATGGAGCCCCGTCCTTGTAGAGAAGACAGGCACTGAACAATAGCTATTTATTTCCCACTATTTGAAAATAGTGATCCATTTAGAAATTTCCACATTAATATACTTGAAGGAAAATGTCAACTTGCACATACTTGAATGGGTTTCATACCATCTCCTCAGTCTACACATTGTGCCTTTATCTCATTTCAGCTGTTAATTTTTAGATAAAGCTATTTCTTGGTCAAGAAAATTACATTTAAAAGCAGGTTTTAAGACAGAAGAACAAAACACAATGTCTATTTATTAAAGTATACCCTTGGGGGATGTTCTTACAGCAGGCAGCCTCCCGTCTGAGGAGAGCAGGGGGTGGGGAAGAAGTGCACGAGCTCCTCACAAAGGGAAAATTACATTGAAATCAGAACATCTTAATATAAGGAAGCAACAGTTTTCCTGTTAGAAACCAAATGGCACAGGGGCCCTGGACTAAACTGCTGTATCGAACAGTGAGAAGCTCCAGCCTCATTCCAGGTCAGCCGTTCTCAACCTGTGGGTCACAACCCCTTTGGACTGTATTAAAGGTTTGCAGCATTAGGAAGGTTGAGAACCACTGTTCTAGGTGTTTGACTTTTTCAACTTGGTGTCCTTTTGTCTGAGTCAAGAAGAACTGTAGACTGTTAAAAGGTGTGAAGGTGATTTAAGGGCTCCTGTCAACCAGTGTTTCTTGTATCTGGTAACTAAATGTACTTTTTTTCTTTCCAAGAAGCCAAGGTTTTGCTTTTTTTTTTTTTTTTGAGACAGAGTCTCATATGTTGCCCTTGGTAGAATGCTGTGGTGTCACAGCTCACAGCAACCTCAAACTCCTAGGCTTAAGCCATTCTCCTGCCTCTGCCTCTCAAGTAGCTGGGACTACAGATACCCACTACACGCCCAGCTATTTTTTGAGATGAGGTCTTGCTTTGGCTCAGGCTGGTCTCCCTCCTCTAAGCTCAGGCAATCCTCCTGCCTTGGCCTCCCAAGTGCTGGGATTATGGGCCTGAGCCACCGTGTCTGGACTCCAAGGTTTTGCTTTAAAATATTTTTTTTTTCTAAAAATTTCAAGCTGTGGGCAATCAGAAGCTACTGCATATGTCCTGTGAGTAGCCTGTGGTCTCAGGTTCCAGTCATGCCCCCACCTCATCCTTGCCCAAGGAGCTGCGTCTGGAGGAAATAGATTTCTGGCATGAAAGATGAGAGAGCAGTTAGATTTCTGAAAATTCAACAATTGAAGGGGCTCCCTTTCCTAGGGACATAGTCAAACCCAAGTCACTTAGGTGGTGCCAACATAAACAAGGAAAATCTTAGGTTTAGAAACAATGCAACACTAGTCTATTGTTCCCAAATATCAGCTATTTCCACGTTCCTTTTGGAAAGATGTTTGGATAACACTTAGAGATCTAAAATTAGACCTGCCATTCGATCCTACAATTCCTCTACTAGGTATATATCCAGAAGACCAAAAATCACATTAGAACAAAGATATTTGTACCAGAATGTTTATTGCAGCCCAATTCATAATTGCTAAGTCATGGAAGAAGCCCAAGTGCCCATCGACCCATGAATGGATTAATAAATTGTGGTATAGGTACACCATGGAATACTATGCAGCCTTAAAAGAGGAGATTTTACCTCTTTGATGTTTACATGGATGGAGCTGGAACATATTCTTCTTAGCAAAATATCTCAAGAATGGAAGAAAAAGTATCCAATGTACTCAGCCTTACCAATTTATAGCTTTCATATAAAAGGTATAACCCAATTATATCCCAAGAAGAAGGGAGGGGGGAGGATGGCTGGAGGGAGATTATTTGGTGGGACCACACCTACAGTGCATCTTACAGGGGTACCTGTGAAATTTACTAAGCGTAGACTATAAATGTCTTAACATAGTAACTAAGAAAATGCCTCAAAAGCTATGTTAACCAGTTTGATGAAAATTAAAAAAAAAAAAAAAAAAAAAACACTGGGCGGTGCCTGTGGCTCAAAGGAGTAAGGCACCGGCCCCATATGCTGGAGGTGGCGGGTTCAAACCCAGACTCGGCCGAAAAAAATTTTAAAAAACCCTGACGCATGGGTGCTGGGGTATATCTCAGACATTTTCTTATTAAAGGACACTCTTATTACTGTGAAGATGATGTTTTTGAGGAAGCATATGAACAATAAATACTTTCTTGTTACCCAAACACTTCTGTTTTAAATCTTAAGAGTTTAAATTTGGCTCGGTGCCTATAGCTCACCCGCTAAGGCGCCAGCCACGTACACCTAAGGTGGCAGGTTCGAATCCCCAGCCCGGGCCCGCCAAACAACAATGA
>NW_003852499.1:6310288-6312775 GCF_000181295.1 Otolemur garnettii
ACACAACACAGTAGGGCTGGGTCTCAATCTGATATGGGCAAAACGTTAGAAATACTTGACGTGCAGTAGGAAGGCCATCACTGGGAAATAAATCTTCCAGTAATGCTATTACTTTTAATGTTTTGGAATGGGTTTTTAAGGATTCATATTACAATGGAAACAAGTTGAATCACATATAAACATACACACTTATCCATACAGATTATGAGTTAATTATAATGAGACTCTCATGAAGGGAGGGTATATGTCTTCCAAAAGGAGCAATTTAAATATAATCAGCAACTCTAAACTAATAGATAAGAGCTATAAAACAGCAAATAATTCCAGACTACCTCTTATACTTTTTTTTTGTTCTGAAGACAGGGACTTGCTCTGTCACCCAGGCTGAGTACGGTGGCATCATCATAACTCACTGCCCATCACACTCCGCTTCCTGCTGAGGCTCCCAGGTAGCTGGGACTACAGACAGGTGCCACCATCCCCAGCTAATTTTACTTTTGTAGATTCCAGGTCTCACTGTGGTGAGATTGGTCCTAAACTCCTGGGCTCAAGCGATCCTCCTGTCTCAGCCTCCCAAATTTCTAGGATTAAAGGTGTGAGCCACCATGCGTGGCCTCTTAAACCACTTTTCATCCTTCCCAGCATCTTTACCTTCTGTTTCACTTAAATAGAGTAGGCTACCATCTTTAAACAGTTTATAACAGATATTGGCTGTAAATTCTTCCAGACCAAGTACAGAAAAGTACTTTCTTGGCTGTAAAGCTAGATTGTCACTCCTTCCCAAACCAACATTATAAAAAGACTCCACTGTATTAAAAACAAACATGAACCACGATGACTCAGGCATATCCTAGAAGTTGCGGATTTTGCCCTGGTAACATCATCCTCATGGATAGTTGAGAGGTGGTTTTAATTTAGACAATGCGTTTGCCATTTGGCTTTTAAAATATTTGCATTATTCAAGTGATGGAAATTTCTTTGTTAAAGATAAAAAGCTCTCTTCTCTAAAAGATGCTTGGCATATCTGAAAGTCAGTGGGATATCTGGTGCCTTCAGAAGGTCAAATCCATCCTGACCTCACCTCTTAGAAGCCAGGATTAACTGTTAACTGCTGGGATCCTTAAAGGATCTCACAGCAGCACAGCCTGCCTAAGAACTAGAATATGGAGTGTCCTTTGAGTGTTATGATCTGGTTATAAGACCTGAGTCAAATGGGTATGTACTTGCAAATACTATGCTATTAATTATCCCAAGAGATCCCACCTAAGTTACCTCATGTATAGAAAGATGGGTCCATCAATTATCTTCCAATCTCATTGCAACTCCAGTGTGTTCTTCCCAACACATTGCTTCTTACAGAAAGCACAGATCATAGATTTGAATTTTGTTCCTTTCTCCTGGTGAAGGGCGGATTGGCCAAATGGCAGACAACAGGATGGGAAGGAGGAGCCTGGGTAACCCACAGCAATGAAGGAACTGGCGATCTGAGCTTGGCAAGGAGTGCTAGTGGAACCTCATGCAGAAGGAGGAAATCAATGCTGTTTAAGCAAAATGGTTAATTACCAAGTGACCATTTAATTCCATTATTTTTCGGGAGACAAAAACATTAGAATGTATAATAAATTGAGGTTAATTAAGGAATGAGTTAGGTAGAGAGAGGCACCTTGAAAGAAAATAGGGCTCGGCGCCCATAGCTCAGTGGTTAGGGTCCTGGCCACATACACCAACGCAGGTGGTTCGAACCCAGCCCCAGCCTACTAAAACAACAATGACAACTGCAACAACAACAACAAAAATAGCTAGGCGTTGTGGAATCTCTTAAGCACAAGAGTTACAGGCTAGTGTGAGCTGTGATACCACAGCACTCTCCCAAGGTGACATAGACTCAAAAAAAAAGAAAGAAAGAAGAAAGAAAATGGAAGACTGGAAAGGTTGGGAAAATACAGGACTAGGAAAAAGTAAATTCTGTCTTTTCCTTTGGTGCTGGTGAAGGACCCATCTACACAATACACTTCTCTTGCCAGAAACCATCAGGAACAAACATTCTGTGTAACAGGGAAGACAGCACTTGGACTTCCCTTTCCTGGTGAAAGGTAACAAACTAGTCAACTTAACATGTCAAACCTTTTGTTCTAACTAGTACATTCATTAACCAATTTCTTTTGTTGATGCAAAGAACGCTCACTGAAGTGGGCAGCATCACTGTGAAACGTTCCCTTAGGAGAGGGGAGAACCAGCTAAGGAATGTCTTGAGCCAGCTGCTACTTTTAGCTTCTGACGAGGCCTTGCGAGTATCCCTGAGAACAGTTCCACCCTGAGCTTACAGTGAAGCAGCTGTCTGGCCGGGGTTTCGTAAACAAACGTCAGGGGGGACCCTGATGATTCCAATGCCTGGGAACACGGCAAGCCAGGCTGCAGTTAAATGGTCTCATGGAAAGGGAAGACCGGATATATGTCTTAATATTTCAGGAACATGAGAGTTTCCAG
>NW_003852499.1:6312861-6314146 GCF_000181295.1 Otolemur garnettii
TTCTACAGCACAGAATTGGTATTCTCTAGCCAAGGTTATAATCAGCTTGATGTTGGGCTGTGGAGGTTTTCACTGGGACGCCCTCTGTCAGCCTCTGAGCAAGATATGCCTGTGAGGAAGATGGAGACTTTACATCTCTTGCTTTTACCTGGAAGGATTTGGAGAATATCCTTCCAAGTATCACAAGAGTGGAAAAGCAAGTATCCCATGTACTCAATGCTAAGATGAAAGTAGTAGATGAACAACTACAGGCCCGTATGAGAGAAACACACAATCAAATTCAAAAAGGAGCAGGGTTAAGGGGGTTGGCAAGTTCCCACCTAACGGGTGTAATGGAGAGGTCTATGGCACACCTCCTGGATGAAGGGCTCGACTGCAACTCAGACTTCACCTAGCAAACCCAAACCCTTATATTAATCTGAAATTTAAAAAACATTAAAAAAGAAATGTGACTGTGGCTATGTGGCTATGCCGGGTCAGCCCGCCTGGGTCAGCGATCTCTGTGTCTGTCTAAAGGCCAATCAATCAATGCCTATGGGTGTTGCCCACTTCACCCTACACCCCACCCCGCCTGATGGACAAAAGGAAACAAACTAGGAAGAAGAGAAGAGAGGAAAAGGAACCAACTAGGAAGAGAGGAAAAGGAAATAAACTAGGAAGAGAGGACAATGCACCACAGCGCTGTCGTCACCTGCCTCACGTAGCACACGGTGACGATTCCTGTGTCAGACTGCCTGAGCTTGCTTACAAGCCAATGAAAGACCACCAGCAATGACTGCTGATTCTTTGACCAGAAGGCACCTCAGTCACTATCTAAAGGGAAAACATCTGGTATGATTAGAAGCTGAGAACACCCTTGGACGTAACCTTCACCCTGACCAGCCTATATGATACCTTGGTAGAAATGAGGAAAAGGGGTCCCTTTGTCTAGGGCTCACTGTGGCAGATGGAGCACTGGCTGAACATCAGAACTCACCCCATCAGAATTCACAATTCATCAGAATTGTCCCTTGTGTGATAAACACCCCGTACAACTGCAGAGCGCCTGCCAGTACTGCTTGGCAGGGTCCCGGAAACAGTAACAACCAGAAAAAGTACTAGACTTGGAGTCAGAAAAATCGGAATCATTGCCTTACTTCCCTCATGTTAAAAGACTTTAGAAGGGTTACTAAACTCTGACAAGGTTTCCTACATCTGGAAAATGGGAAAAACAAGACTCTGACTAGCTCTGAGCAGTGTGAGTGAAGTAAGGATGTGAGAGCCCTAGAACCGCCTGTGGCACGTC
>NW_003852499.1:6314304-6328743 GCF_000181295.1 Otolemur garnettii
GTTGCTGAGACTTTAAATGAGACAGTGAGGGAATTAGTTCAAAGCTCTAAACTGTTTCTATCAGTGATCAGATCACCTACAAGGCTCTCCTGAACATGATCACTCCCTCAAATTCTTGGAAAGACAAATTTGTATGAAAAGACACAGAAATTGAGAAAGGAAAGAAGGGAAAGATTTCTAAGTTATAAAACCTTTTATTTCTATAAAATACCTTAAAATAATTAAAAAATTCATACGTGAAATGTGGACATTTGTCCACATCTCACCTCTAGGGAAAAGGCAAGGGGCAGGCAGGACTTTTCCACTGATAGAAGGAATTAGCACAAAGCCTGAGGGAATTAATGGCAGCTGTGGTTCAAATAACCGTGTCTCTGGGTTCACTGTTCACTCCCCCAGGACGAGCTAGGTAGGGAGGGCTGTATTTGATAGGAGATGGTACAGAAACCCAGGCAAGAGGAAGTATTGAGGACCCCTTGGGTGGGGAACGGGTGAACCAGGTCAAAAGCTGCATTTCTTTATCTAGAATGTTCTCTAGAGGGCAGTGATGATCATGAGAGTCCGTCTAAGGCACACTACAGGTGCTGGCTGACTTTTGTAGACCCAGAATTATCATTGTAATACAGAAGGGATAAACTGGCATTCTTTCATTCTGGGTTGTTGTTTTTTTTTCCCCTCAACAAACCTTCACTGGACTTTTGCCAAATCATCAGAAATCATGACCCTTAAGAGAGCAGCTCAGGAGAGTTCCAAGGACTAACAAAGGCTTTTCCTCTTCCATAAGCAAGGTGAATTTATTCTGAATCTTTTCTTTATCTTAGGAGGTATGTAAGACGGGGGGCAAGAAAGAATAGCCTCTTATCAGATCCCCCCCCAAAAGAGGAGAGGAACGTGAGAAATAATTTTTAAAATGGAGCAGCAAAAAGTAGGAGCTGCTGCGAAAAGCAGTCACTAGGTCTGCTGCCGCCTTCCTCTGCCAGAGGCCGGGGACAAGGACGTGAAGAGCAGGGACTCAGACGTATCTGTTACTCAGGAACGAACAGGAAGTCGCTCTAGAACTGTGATTTTCAACTTTTTTTTTAATCTCAGTGTACTTGAACCTATAAAACTTACACAGCGCACTTAAATTATGTTGGCCAAAAAAAAAAAAAAAGAATGAAAAAAATATACTTACTGTGCTTTGAACTTAAATTTTCGTGGCACATCTAAGATCCGCTCATGGCACACCAGTTGAAAATCACTGCTCTAGAGAAAGCCAATAAATAGACAAGAAGAGCCGTTTGCCATCACCGGGCAAAATACAATTAGCCAAATTGCTTTGGGTTAATGTCCAACAGGTGGGGAAATTAAGCGCTAATCACGGCTTCAGCGTCACACTTCTTCTCCCCGCTGTGTGGGGCACAGACCTCACTACCTAAGCCACAGATCCTAGCAGCTCAGAAGTGAACCTGGGCTTCATTAGTGCTTAAATGTCCCCAGCCAATAGGAGTGAGAATTAAAAGTTTAAAAGTGTTAACACTGGAAGGAAAATTTATTATAAACGACAAAAATTTGAGATTAACTCACCAGTTTGCTCTTAACCTATGCAACGCATCAGCTTGAATACAGGATGATTCACTGCCAAAGCCCATGAAGAAAAAAACTCCCCTGACTCCTGCCCCCCTCACCTCCAGCTGCATTAATCAAGGTCACCCAAACCCTTAGAACACCACTCCCTAAATGGGGTACTAAGACTCAGAATGTAAAGATAGGTTGCACAATAAAACTGAAAAAGACAAATACGCTCAGATCTTTTCTTGACCAACTTTTAAGTAATAAAAGCTTTAGGGAGAAGATTTTATTTTAAAAAATAAATTTCAAAGAGAAAGCACATTGAAAACATCAGGTTTTAGTGATCAGGGTAGGTACTTTTATCATGAACTTCATGATCTAAAAAGTCATTTGCTACATTTCCTAGGATAAATCTGAGACGACTCTTTTATCAAGCATGTGTGCCCTGCACAGTGACGCTTGGAAGGTCATAGTTCCACGCCTCCTTTAAAAGTGTGCCCAGCCTCATGCCTGTAATCCTAGCACTCTGGGAGGCTGATGCAAGTGGATCACTTGAGCTCAGGAGTTTAAGACCTGCCTGAGCATGAGTTTCTACTAAAAAAATAAAAAAACTAGCTGGGCATCATGGTGGGTGCCTGTAGTCCCAGTTACTCAGGAGGCTGAGGCAAGAAGATGGCTTGAGCCCAAGAGTTTGAGGTTGCTGTGAGCTGTGATAATGCCACAGCACTCTACCCAGGGTGACAGAGTGAGACTCTGTCTCAAAAAAGAAATGTGACCAGCCAGAAGAAAGAAAGTGCTGCTGATCCTCAGCTAGCAGACAACTGATGAGGATCATTCTGATTCATCACTCAGGCATCTGGGCTGTGAAGAGTTTAGGTAAGGACGCCTCGATTCCTGAACTCTAAAAGCCAAACTAGAATCTCAAGGTAACCTGTCTTGAAATTCAAGCTCCTTTTCCCTCCACTTTTTATTTCAATGATATATGGGAGACTTTCTACATATTCAATAGGAGTTATGATCCAATTGGTTCTGTGAGCCTAAGTATGAAAATCCTTACCTCCTGGCAAGAGACCCACAGAACTGGTCAGCAGTTAAGACTGAGGTCAGACACTGGAAAAACTACACTAGTCCAGAGTTGTAGTGACCATCCAACAACAGAGATGCTGCTGAAAAGTAGCCACAGCTAAGTGGGTGACTGCTGAAAGAAAGGGCTGGAAGAGACCTCAGTAGGCCATTAGGCCATCCTCCTGGCTGAATGGGACAAATGCCTCTCTCTGGCCAGTTACTTGCAATTGTACTCACAGGGAGGGGACCCTAGGTGTCTTTTATATTTATTTTTTAGAGATTCCTAAAGGCAGCATCTTTATGAGAAGGAGCTGGGAGCTTCAAGGACTTGACAGGTTGGAGCCCAAGTCCAGAGCGAGCCCTCTCCTGGGGGATGTCAGCAGGAACCTGGGGGGAGGAGGACAGAGCAGTCCCTGAGAGGCAGCTGTGGCGTGCAGGGCAAGCACCCTCACACTCCAGGATGGGGGTGGCTGCAGCACACAGCCTGTTCAGCAGGAAGATGACATTTCAAGGGGTGAAGAGCCAACAAGGCCCACAGCTAGGCCCATTTGCCTAGGAGTTTCTATCCCAAATTTTCCTAAATTAACCCGCCACCCCCTCAGAAGCAGTGGCCTTCAACAGGGCATGTTTTATCGCAGGGGACATTTGGCAATGTCTGGAGACATTTTTGGTTGTCATCACTGGGAGGGTGGGTAGAGGCCAGGGATGTTGCTGAACATCCTACGATACACAGGACAGCCTCCTACAGCAAAGAAGGATGCAAACGTCACTAACGTGAGGCTGAGAAACCCTGCTCTGGGGCAGGACTTTACTCATAAGATTGTGAATCTAGTGTGAGCCGCAGCCCCTGGAATCTACACTCAGATAACTGTGAACACCCTCTACCTCAAGCCCTACTGTGTGGACCAAGCCACTGCCTTGTTGAGCGGAAGCCCCCAGTTATCCCAGAATGTTCCACAAACGTCCAAACAGCTGCTAGGGGTTCAGATGCCAGCCAGTACAAACAAAACCTTAGATCCTTTCATCTTCTTCCTCTCTGAAAAATCTATTTCTTTCTCAGAGCCAGGGCCACCCCGACTGCCACCGCCAGGAGGGCGACGGCAGCAGCCCCTCCAAACAGGAGTATAGACTTGCCCTCAGACAAGGGCAAGGGCTTCGCTCTCCCAGCGGGGGAGGACTCCTCCGTAAGACGCTCTCCCTCTACATCTGTCTCCTGGCTCAGCAGCGTTTCCGGGTAAAGACGCTCTCTCTCTACATTTGTCTCCTCGCTCAGCAGTGTTTCTGGGGGTTCCAGTGTGGGGATCTCCTCCTCCTCCACTTCACCAGCTTCAAGGGTCGCTGCTTTTACCTCTTCTTCATCAAGTTCCACAAACAAAGACGTAGCAGGGCTGGCTTTCTCGGCTGCAATCACCTCTGCGTGGGGCTCCCCTGCCTCCAGCAAAGACGTGGCAGTGATATGTGGAAGCAGGGGTGCTGGGGCTTCAGGGAACGCCTCCTGCAGCTCCCCGGCAGCCGCAGCAGCCTCTTCCACGCCCTCAGGAACTTCTTCTTTCTCCACATGCACTATGTCAGAATTGGAAGAGTTGTTCTCACTCTTCTCTCCAGCTCCGTTGCTATCCAAGCTTTTGACTTCCTCAGGATCCATCGCGATCTGTTGCCAGGATTCGGGACCTAGAGACACTGGCAAGCTTTCTGTGTGCCAACTCTGGCTGGCCGACAGTGAGACAGGTAAGCTCTCTGACTGCCAGGAGGTCGTCACAGTTGGAGACTCTGGAGGACTGACTTGTCCAGAGTTGTCACTGGGCAGGATGTAAATGTCATTGCTGTCCTCTGCAGTGACTCCAGGGCACTCCTCCTCCTCTGAGTCAAGGTTAAAGACGGCGCCCTAGAAAAGGAGGAAGAGAGTCTATTAATATAAAGAAAGGCAAATATTTAAAAAATAAATGTCCATCTGGAAAAATTTTTTCCTAAATGGAAGTCCCAGGAATAAATACATTGTTTCAACCTACATAGTTTCTGAATTGAAGGCATTTATTTGTAGGCCAGTGCAGAGGAAGAATTTTTGACAGTCCTCTGACCAGTTCTCCTGAAACTACAAAATCCAAAAGTTAATTTATATTCAGTATAATTTATACATAGGTTGCACATCCTTAACCTGAAAACCTAAAATCTGAAATGCTCCAAAATCCAAAACTTTTTGAGTGCTGACAGGACACTACAAGTGGAAAATTCTATATCTGACCTCATGGGATAGGCTGCAATCAAAATGCAGCCAAAATGGTTTCAAGCAGACAGTTATTAAACATGTTATATACAAGGAATATATGAAACATGAATGAACTTTGTGTTTAGACTGGGGTCCCTTCCCAAGACTTCCTGTTATGTATGTGTAAATATTCTAAAATCCAAAAATACCCCCAAACACTTCTGGTCTCAAGCATTTTTGTTTGTTTTTGAGACAGGTCTCACTCTGTTACCCAGGTTAGAGTGCTGTGGCGTCAGCTCATAGTAACCTCAAACTTCTAGGTTCAAGAAATCTTTCATACCTGAGCCTCCGAGTAGCTGGGACTACAGGCACCTACCATGATACCTGGCTGATTTTTTCTATTTTTAGTAGAGATAGGGTCTTGCTCTTGCTCAGGCTGGTCTTGAACTCTTGAGTTCAAGTGAGCCTCTTACCATGGTTCCTGGCTGGACCCCAGCATTTTGATAAGGGATACTCAGCAGTATAATCAATGTAATAATTAATGTAAAACAACAGAGAAAAAAGACTTTGTGCTCAAGGATTCATCACTTAGTAGGGTGTAAAAATAAGGCTATGCTATAGTTAAAGGGCTACATATTAAGACTTCAGATGGGAAAATGACCTCTTTTAGTGAGGGTCAGAGAAGGTAGGAAGGTCATAGCATCATGCAGGTCCATGCTGTGTGTGGAAATTTAAAAATACAAAAACCAAACAAATAAAAGAAAGCTTCATGGATGAACCAGTGTGTAAGAGGTCTGACAATTAAGTTCACAAACTTCTCACCCCGTGCTTATGTTAGCAGCACTGTACAAACAAGTCAGTAAGGTTTCCCAACCTTGGTATATCAGTGTCTCATGGTTGTGTCGACCTGTGGTGCTGTCTTGCTGAGTTGTGTGTTTTTTGTGTACCATCATGAGGATGTTGGAGCTTAAATTCAAGCAATGAGCAAACATTAAGTTTCTTGTTAAACTTGGCTAGAGAATACTCATAAATGTTATAGAGAGTTTGAATATGATAGAATATAAACTAATTCCTACTTCATTTGATGATTATGGCTGCCATTCCTCTGAAGTAGAATAATTTTATTTTTCAATCAAGACCAAAAACTCTCTGTATACACCACGGATCAAGTATAAATCAGGAGTCTATCATAACCACAAAAAAGGAAACCAGAAATACAAATAAACAAATCACACAGTCATAATACCGTGCTGTGCCACATTCTATCTCAGCCCTTGTCCAACCTCCTTAGGAAGAGGTCTTGGCAAGCATCAAGGATACAGAATAAATACGGAATAAGCAGAAAGACAAATCAATATGGTAATTAAAAACATGGAATTTATAGTCAAAAGAACTGGTTTGAATCTCAGTTCCAGCTGGGTAGCAGCTGTGTCAATTTGGATGCCTTGCTTAACTTTTTAAACTTTAATTTCTTCATAAATAAAATGGGGGTGGCTGACTTGATAAGACTGTTTTAAAAACTAGGTCTAGTATTTATAGTGCTTAGCATAGTACCTAGGACGCAGGAAATAACCAATAAGTTATGCTATTTCTTCACTGTTGTTATTATTGTCTTTTTGGTGGTAGGTGGGGTCAATGGTCTACTCTAAAATGCCAAGTACACAGGACAATGAAGAAGTAAAAGCAATCTGAAATAATACCCTGCCCTGGTTAGAGAAGGGAACTTACAAACCTTTCCTTCCTTTTCCATCCTTTCCAAGTAGAGATATCACAGAACTGGTGACATCTCTCTTTAGAAAGCTATAATACTGTAGGATACAATCAGATAAATTGGAAGGGCCATAGACTTTGAAGGGAGAAGGGGCTTCTAGGACTCCAAGCTATTGAAGATGACAGATCACTTCAGCCTTGCGGAGGTCCCTTTGAATCTAGACCATTGGGAAGGTCCAGAAGAGGAAGAACTGAGGGTGGGACAGGGAAGAAGAGGGAGGACACTCAGGCTTTAGGGCAGGCGTGTCCAACCCACAGCCCATGGGCCACATGCAGCCCAGGATGGGTATGAACACACCCAACATGAATTGTAAACTTATTTAAAACATTTTCTGAGTTTTTTAATGATTTTTTTGGTGGAACTTGATTGTGTGGTTCTTGAGCATGAACTTTGTAAATGATGATGTCCTGTCACGATAAAATAAACATACGTTCGCTCTGGCTATTTGCACACATGGGCAACTTTTGGTGTGTTATCTTACAAGCACAGTTGAATTGACACCATCAGAGGTTACATGTGCTTGTGATGACCTGGTGAGGAAGCGATCATCAATAATATTTCAACCTATCATAGCAACGTCAGGCATTTAATGTTATTTAGAAGTCAGGTAGGCATTCTTATTAATTATTAAGGGAACGTCCACAACTCAGTAGCACCTCACACATCACCCATTAAGCTTTATAATCGGCCCTCTGCCTCATCCTGCCCCAAACCCAGCTTTCTGTTTTTCTAACAATCAATTTTCACAATAAAAGTAAATATAATCTCTATCTATTATTTTTTAACCCCAACATAGCTTCTACAATGTCTCAAAAGAAAACAGAATGCCCCCCCCCAAAAGTACAGATTAAGTAAGATTGTTCAATGAAAAGTGGACAGATGACTACTTTTTTCTCGAGGCAAATAGTAAGGGAGTTAGCTTAATTTGCAGGGAATTTGTGCAAAATTTTTAAAGACTACAATTTGAAAAGGCGTGATATACAAAGGCCTGTTGCCCAATTCCACGTGTATGAAGCATTGTGTTGTAAGGACAAAACAGCAGAACTGAAAAAATGTCTTCTCAACAAAAATGTTTTCTAAAAGTTACAACTCAGGCCGATTCCATTGTAAAGCTAGTTATGCGGTGGCATATTTACTAACAAAAGAAGTCAAAACCATTTAAGGATGGTTTAAGTTTATTAAGTAATGTATGGAAAGCATGGCAGACACAATTTGCCTTGAAAGAAAGAGGGAATATTTTTTAAATCAGTTTGTCTCACCCGACTATAGCTAGGGAAATTGAAGAAACTGAAAAATTTATCAAAAGCAGTTTGGAGAATAAAGCTGCTGATTTTAAGTTTTATGCTGTGGTGACGAATGACAGCACTGATGCCACAACTACGGCTCAGCTTGCCATTTTCATTAGAGGTATTGATGATGAATATAATGTCACTGAAGAAATGGCTTCTTTGGTGCCATTAAGACACAACTAAATCAAGAGATTTATACGAAGCAGTAAAAAATATGTTAAAGCGATTTTCTTTGTCCATTGTCAACATATCTGGTATAGCAGCTACTGACGGTGCCCTGGCGATGGTAGGTAAAAGAGAGGGATGTGTAACATTAATAGAAAATGAAGGAATTGCCACCAAAAAGTCATGTTTGATAAAGTATTATTGAAGAAAATTTACGTAGAAAAGTTTTAAAAATGGATAAAACCATGTAAATTGTCATCAAGACTGCAACTTTTATAAGGGCCCAGGGACTGAATCGTTGCCAGTTCCAGGAATTCCTTGTGAGTGTCGATACTGACTATGGTGACATCATTTACTTTTCAGAAGTAAGATGGCTAAGCCAACGCCAAATGTTGAAAACATTATATGATTTGCTGTGTTATCAAGTAGTTTGTGATATCAAAAAACAAGTTTGCGCCAGAACTGGACGATGAAAACTGGCTTATAGATTTAGCATTTTTAGGGGATTTAGCTGCTCATTTAAATGAGTTAAACATGTATCTTTTTTTTTTTAATTAAAACATAGCTGTGTACATGAATGCAGTCATGGGGTACAGTGTGCTGGTTCCATACACAATCTGAAATATTTTCATCAAACTGGTTAACATAGCCTTCCTGTAATTTTCTTAGTAATTGTATTAAGACATTTATATTCTACATTTAGAAAGATTCACATGTACCCTTGTAAGATGAACCATAGGTGCGGTCCCACCAATCACCCTAAACATGTGTCTTTAAAGTGAAAACCAACATATTAATACAGTGTTTCAAACCACAATGGCGTTCCAAACAAAACTGAAATTATAGCAAGCTCAAATTAAACAAACAATTTTATGCGTTCAGACACATTGTCTAACCACAGTCCTGTGAACAGAGAAAAATATTCAGCCTTGCCTTTTGATTTGATACAAAAATTTGAAAACGGATTTCAAGATTTCTGGAAAATAACATTTTGGTGCATTTACAACTCCATTTTCAGTCAACATAAATATGTCACTTGCCAATTTTCAAATGGAACGCACAGAGCTGCAATCTGACATTCAACTTAAAGACAGATTTGATCACGTCTCTTTGCTGGACTTTTGTAAGTCTTATCTTCCCAGAGACTAATATCCCTCACTTCACAGTCATGCCTAATTCGTGTCATTGCTTTTTGGCAGCCCCTACATTTGTGAGCAACCGTGTTCAAGAATGAAACACATTAAGTATAAAATTAGAACCAAAATATCTGATGAGCATATTGAGAACTCACTGAGAATTACAACTACTTCCATCAAATCAGATACTGATGCATTAGTTTCCCAAATACAAAGTCAAATAGCCTACTAATTTCATGCTGCCCATTTTTCTTTTACTTTTATAATATACAATTAAAAAAAAACATGTTTTGTTAATTAGATATGTATATTTTCTGTATTAGTGATCTGAAACCTGGGGAACCTGGCTGACAATTTTAAAAAGACTCTCTGGGCTCGGCACCTGTACCCAATGGTTACGGCATCAGCCACGTGCACCTGGCTAGTGGGTTAGATGCCCAGGCCAGCTAAACAACAATGACAACGACAACAACAAAAAAATTGCCAGGTGTTATGGCTGGTGCCTGAAGTCCCACCTACTTGGGAGGCTGAGGCAAGAGAATCGCGTAAGCCCAAGAGTTTGAGGTTGCTGTGAGCTGTGATGCCACAGCACTCTATCAAGGGCAACATAGTGAGACTCTGTTTAAAAAAAAAAACTCCCTCCTGCTACCTCTTTATAGTCACACCCTTTTCTTTTTTATTTTCTCTTACAATTATAAGATACTTTTTTAATTAAAAAATTTTTATTTGGGCTGGGCTTGGTAGCTTATGCCTGTAATCCTAGCACTCTGGGAGGCCAAGGTGGGTGGATTGCCTGCGCTCACAGGTTTGAGACCAGCCTGAGCTACAGTGAGACCTTATCTCTAAAAATAGCTGGGTGTTGTGGCAGGTACCTGTAGTCCCAGGTACTTGGGAGGCTGAGGCAAGAGGATCTGTTGAGCCCAGGAATTGGAGGCTGCTGTGAGCTGTGACACCACAGCGTTCTACCGAGGGTGACATAATAAAACTGTCTCAAAAAATAAATAAATAAATGACTCTCTAGACAGGCTGCCGCATAATTTGGATTATTATGTGAGGACTTTTTTGCTTATCTGTGGTTGTGGATATGAAAATTATGCACAGACACTCCCCCTTATTTTTTGCTGTGTCTGTGTTTTTAACGTGTGGCCCAAGACAACTCTTCTTCTTCCAGTGTGGTCTGGAGAAGACAAAAAGTTAGACACTCCATCCTACAGATTCTTATTGAGTAGCTTGGGCTGGAGTCTTGCCATGTGTACTTTTTATTATATATATTTTCTTATATATAAGAGTCTCACTCTGTCCCTGGAAGGAGTGAAATGATGTCATAACTCATGGAAACCTCAAACTTCTGAGCTCAAGTGATCCTCTTACCTCAGGCTCCCGAGTAGCTAGGACTACAGGTGTGCACCACCACACCAAGCTAATTTTTTAAGTTTTTGTAGAAAGGGGGTCTCACTATGTTGCCTGGGCTGGTCTTGAACTGGTTTCAAGCGATCTTCCCACCTCAGCTTCCCAAAATGCTTGGGACAGCTTCCCAAGTCCTCCTCCCTGGCAGCCATGCCCAGCCTTCCCAGAATGAGCCAATGGGCCAGGCCATGTGTAGTTTTCAAATCCCCACTGGTGCTTTTGATGCATAGCCAGTGCTGAGAATCAAATTGCTGGATTTTCTGTTATTCCTTCCAGTAGCTGACATGGGACAGCCAACACTGAATATCATTAACCTTTTTATTCTTTCTGTGACCTTGTTACCAGCCTTTTCTTTTCCCTCATTTTTCTGTTCCTGCCTCTTGCCCAGACTCAGGCTTGTGTTCATTTCCTCTTGTCCTCCAGGAGGTCACAAGGCCTTGACGTTGTGGTCTGCAGGTGTCTGACTTTGGGAGCAGCTCTGGCCTGTGCCAGGGTGGAGGCTGAGTGAGAAATGGAGTTTTCCCGTGGTGAGGAGCTGTGTCCCGGCAGGGGTGCACCAGACATTGATGCACTGTCCCCTGTCGTGTCAGTGTGACTATATACTGTTAGGAGGTCCAGACCAGGAGACCCCAGGGCTTGAGTCTCACTCTGTGCTGGCTTCCCTGTGCTCACACCCTGCCCACTTCACTGTGGCAAGGGGGTGGGAGGAGAGGGCTGGAAATCACTTGTCCTATTCTGGAAGATGGTGGGGAGATGCCCTTGCTGGACTCCACCTTGCAGAACATCTGCACCTCCAGTTTTTGGCCCCTCTCTGGTCTCACCAGGTTACCTGAGCCCTTGTCATCTGCAGCAGGTTCTCTGACCTACAGAAGTTCAGCCCCCTCCACCCCCTCAATAGAGCTGACTCAGACTGTCAGTCCCGGCCAGTGACCTGCGTGGCCTCAGCTGGGCAGGGGACTTCTCAGATGGGGCTGCTCTGGCCAGTGCTGAGGCATCTGTCCTACAGTCAGTTCAGGGTGGGCAGTGTCTGCCTTGATGTTTATCGAGGAAGGACTGAGCTTCCCCCGTCCCTCACCCTTTTGATAGCTACATAAGTTTTCTGAAAAGCTCCTGGCATCCTTTAGGACAAAGCACAGGAGAAATCAGCTATCTTCTTTGGTTCTCTTGCCCTTCGGTAATATCTACCCTGGCTTTAGGCAGGAACATAGGCTGGGGCACATCTCTGTGGCATGCTGGGGTGGTCAGTGTCTCATCTGCCACAGCCAGTGCCCGTCAAGGCCAGGAGTTGAGAAGGGGGGATTCAGTGCCATGGCAATAGGAAGTCAAGAGAGTGGTTAGTCACCAGAAGCAACTGCAGGGTATGTTGGGTAGGAGGGAAGCACATTCCACTCCAATTCCCACCCAGGAGAGCCACTAGGCAAAGTCCTCCTCCCTGGTAGCCATGCCCAGCCTCTCTGTCCTTGGTTTTGAGCCCTGAGTTTAAGAAGCCGTTTATGGGGGTGACTTCAGGAGCTGCTACCCTATCCTTCCTGAGATGGGCGAGGTGGGTGACATTCTCTGTAACCTGTACAGAGTGGTTCCTGGAGCAGGGTGAGGGGGGTGTCTTTCTCTTCCCTTCTTACAAGTACCAGCACCAGGTCCATGCTCACTGTGAGAAGAGTGACCCCTGGGCCACCTGGCTGCTAAGATGGTGAGTGGCCCTTCTGCCACAGCGCTGGCTTATGAGGACAGGGCCACCCAGAGTTCCTCCGGAGTCCTCATGCTCAGTGAGTCAGGAAGGTTCGTCTTCTCACGGGTCCTCTGCCTAACTCCCAGTCCCTAACTACAGAGGACTTTCCTGGAGCCTGTACCTCTGTGAGGCTCTCCTGTCCCCCAGGTAGAAAACACAGGGCCAGGAGCAGACCTGAGACTGAGCACTCTGACTCATCTCTAGAGACACTCTGTACTTCCAGATTTTCCAGGAATCCATGAGCTCAAACCAGGTGCTGACGGAGTATTCCAAATGCGATGAGGTGAGAGGCCTCACTGAGGCTTGGGTCCAGAGATGATGTGGGTTTCACAGGGAGAAGCATTTCCAGTGACATCCAAGCTTTGGCTCAGCAACTCTGGACTGCATCTCTCCCCCAGTGCTGTAACGAGGCAGGAGGCCAGGTTACGGGGCCCTGCTCCTCTCCATGGCTTCAAGAAAGATGAGTGAAGGGATCAACTTCTCAGACCGCTGAGGCCCTTGTAGTCTCCTAGGGCTGTAGTACACGACTGCCCTGCACTCCAGGTCACTGGCCCCTGCCAGTGATCTGCCACCTGAGTCTGCGGCCTGGCGGTGCCTCAGGGCCCATCAGTGGCGGGCGAATGTTTCAGCAACTCTGGATCGGGCCTCGGAGAGCAGGTGGGGAATTAGCCCAACCATAATGTTACCAGGACTCAGTTTGTTGGTCTAGCCTCGATCCCTTTGCTGAGCAAATCCTTTCCAGATGGTGGGTACAAGTAGGCAGTGGCAGAGTGACCGGTCACAGCTGAGAAGGGCAGAGGAGTGACAGGATGTAGCGGTTTGACATGAGGTGCGAGCACCACACACCCTTGCTTATATCTCCACCCCAGGTGTGTGGTCACAGCGTGGCTTACTCCAACATGGGTCTCCAGAGGTACAAGAGAAGATGGCCTCCTTGGCTCAGACTCTTGTGAGTGCCTCCAGTATTCCAAAGGACATGAGGACAGTGAAAGTGGTGTGTTACCCTAGGCTGGGATTGCGAGGCCTCCCTGCTCAGCCTTCCTCGGACTCATGCTTCCCGCCCACTCCAGAGGTCCAGCTGTGCCTCTCTTGATCTCCTCTGTGGTATCACCTGTGGCATCAGCTGCTGGGACTGGCCCAAGAAGCCTCCTGGTCTGGGTCTAAAGCTTGGTAGGTCTTTTTCCAGAGAGAGTTGGAAGCAATCCTGCCAGGTTATCTCCTTCACCCTTCCCAGCCCTCAAGCCAAGGACAAACTCCCGAGGGAAGGCTTTGGTGGAGAATCTGGGAAAGAAGGCCATTGCCCAATCTGTAGGGGAGCCCAGGGCTGCTCTTGGCTGTCAAGAGTGATGGGAGGATGGTTGGAGAATGTGGTAGCAGGAAAGAGGAGCTCACCTGCCCTGACCCCATCTGAGGGCGAAGAAACAGGAGGAACGGGGACTCCATGGGGATGACCGTGGGAGACAGTGCTGCCTTGGAACTCCAGCTTGTGCCCACCCAGGTAGGGCCATATGGCACCAGCAAGATTTTGCCAGCATAGTGCTCTCAGACCTGCACAATGCCTGGACCCCGTCCTGGTCAAACCACCTGCCTGGACCTGAGACCATGAGGAGCTCTGCTGTAGCTGTTAGGCGGAAGGCCATCTTACCTCTTCCTTTCCCTGAGGACCTCCCCTCACCCAGGTTTGGTTTCTCACTGTGTTCTCCTGCCCCCCATGTGTCACTGGGAGAAACTGCCTCTTCCTGATGCACGGCCACACCACTGCCACCACAAGGCCCTCTGCCCTGCCTGCTGTCTATGGGGTGTGGCTTGGGCCTGGCCTGCAGGGACCCTGCCTGGGAAGGGAAAGCTCAGAGGGTGAGCCAGGGTCCTGCACAGGATGAAGGGCTTGTAGGAGACAACTGGGGTAACTCTGAAGAAAGAGGGAACCCCAGCCGTCCTTGGGCCTATCCCAGGGCAGCCCCCTGCCTGCATCGAGTCCTTCTTCCCATCCGGCGTGGCTGTGAGGCCTTCCCTGCAGCATCTCTGCCCTGCCTGCCTTTTAGGCCCATCTGCTTCTTTCCTTTCTAACTGAAATGAGCTGTTCTAGAACTTTTACCTTTTCTTCCTCTATAATTTTTTTTTTT
>NW_003852499.1:6328764-6332386 GCF_000181295.1 Otolemur garnettii
TCCCCCTGGGTAGAGTGCTGTGGCATCACAGCTCACAGCAACCTCCAATTCCTGGGCTCACGCGAGTCTCCTGCCTCAGTCTCCTAAGTAGCTGAGACCACAGGTGCCCGCCACAATGCCTGGCTATTTTTTGGTTGCAGCCGTCATTGTTGTTTGGCGGGTCCAGGCAGGATTCGAACCCGCCACCTTAGGTGTATGTGGCTAGTGCCTTAGCCACTTAAGCCACAGGTGCTGAGCCTCTTCTACTATAAATTTAAAATGTTCCCCATTTCTAACTCCTGGTGACCCTGGGGTTCCTCCTATCCAAGGCCCTCTGAGCATCCCCAGCCACCTCACTGCTTTGCCACAGCCTGTCCCCTTGTCTGTTCCACAGACCTCCCTGGATATCACCTTCCTGGTCTGGCTCCAGTTCATCTTTCAAGTCATGGTACTTCCCTCCCTCTCAATCACTTGAATAAACCCCAAGATACCTTCATCAGCCCGACATCAGCAATTATGCCAAGGGCCATTAGGCTCTCAGCATGACTATTTTTAGAGATCTTTTTTCCTGTGGAAAATATCCTGCCTCCCACACCTGCAGCAGCCGCCCCCCGCACTCCGCACTCCGGCTGGACCTCTCTTCTCTCTCTGACCCCAGAACATCCTCAGTGCCCCAGATGTTCTGCCCCATTGCCTGGAGCTCACGGGGTGAGATGACAGCCTTCATGGCTACCATTCCTCAATTGTTCAATGAAAGTGCCCTGTTGGTGTCTGTCAGTTCTTGGGTACGCTTCTCCATTGATTCACATTGCTCTTATCTCTCAACATCTCTTTGGGAAAGGGAAGAGCACTCTGGCGAGGGGGTGGGTGCCCTGGCAGCCATGTAGCCTCATGCAGCCTCCCTCCTTGAAGAAGGCCCAGCCCTTCTGTGTGAGAGCAGCAGCTCAGGCCTGGTCTGGGGAGGACAGATGGCGGAGGCCCCCGGGGTCCCTGTCTTCCTCTCCCTGTGGCTGTGAGGCAGAGGCAAGATGGAGTCTGACACTTGAGTGAAGGTGCCTCCCCGCCTGACCCAGGTCCTTTCCAGGAGATCCCTGGGAGGGCAAAGGCTGAGAATGAGGAAGGTCAGAGGGGGTCCCAGTTCACCCAGACTCTGGAACCATAAACAGGGAGGAAGAGGCAGGAGAATATGTAAGAAGCAAGATAGCCAAGGCCTGGCCCAGGGAAGGCTGGATTCCACACCAGGTCCCCAGCCTGGCTAGGGTTTCTGACTGCAACACAGAAGCCACAGGTGGGGGTTCAGTGTCACAATTCCTCCTGGCTCCCCATCCCCCCACCCCAGACACTCCGCAGCCCTTCATACCCTCTGTGTTCACCATGAGCTCTGGGGAGCTTCAGTCTGTCTCTGGACCCAGCACTGGGCCAGACAAGGGGACATTTGAGGAGAGCTTTCACAACCACCCTGGGAGACAAGGAGCCAACGTGAGCTGCCTCCTGGCGCCACCGCACTGCCCCCACCTGCAGGGGACATGCACTGTAGGAGTTGGGGGAAGTGGGGCTGCTGTTACCACCCCATCTTCTGGGTCTAAAGTGCAAGTGTGAGAAAGTGCCCAGGGGAGAAGTGGCCAAGCAGGGAGCTCCCCAGCCCAGCTCCCAGGCTGGAAAGGTTTTGAGATCCTTGCAAGGCTGGCAGTTCTGGAAGGGGCCAGGGCAGAGGGGGCCAGGTGGGGGCCAGGTGGGGCCCAGGTCAGTGCTGGATGGGAAGTCATTAGATGTCTATCTTGGGCATGGGACCCAGGTCTGGCACATAGAAGTGGTTCTCTGGGACCTGTAGGATTAAGTGGGGGCATGTGGGTGGTGACAGAGACCTGCCAGATTGCCAAAGGGGCTTCGTGTACACCGCACGGAGCTGGATGGGGTATGAGGCTCGACACAGCCTTGGACTAGAGAGTAGTCCAGGCAGCTGCCTTCTCCACCCGCTGCTGCAGCTGCTCTCTTGACGATAGACAAGGGCATCAAACACCTTTTCCTCTGCACACACATCTCCCATTTCCTCAAGGGCACAGCATGTGCTGGGAATCCCAGGTCTCCTCAGCCAAACCCCGCCACCAGCTCCTGGTTCCTGGCGTCATGCTTCTGCCCTGGAGTCTGTCCCACTTGGTTCCCCCCAAGCCAGGCAGGCATCTCCACCCCTGGCCCCACAGTCCCACTGTCTGGCCATACAGGTTCTCAGTGGTGTTGAGGAACTGATGTCTATGGGAAGACTGTGGAGCCCCTCCTTGGCGGGGTCCCTATGCATGGTGTTGCCACATGCAGGGAAGCACTGTGGCTTCTCCTGGGAGAGGGCTGGTGGTTACAGAGCTGTGGGGTTGTCAGTGCTAGGCCTATCCCATCCTAGTCAGCATCATTTAGGGGCCAAAAACCCAGGGTGGGCCCTGAGCTCCTCCCCAAAGCTGCTTCCCAGTATGTGGTGGGTATGGCCATCATACCTGTACAGCCCACCTGAGGCACATGCTAGCTCTGGATCCTGGGGTGAGGGTGTCTCTACAGGCCAGCAACCTGGGCACTTGTGAAGACAACTCCAGTAGCCTAGAGTTGTTCAGCAGGCAGGGCTAGGGCCGGGGTCCTGGGCAGGAGGAAAGCCTGAGGTCTGGCTGGACAGCAAGGGCAGGGACCTGGGCAACTTCAGACAGGAAAAGAGGGAGGCACTGCCTGCCAGCCATAGACAGGGCTGTGCAGGCTACTTTGGCTTAGGCTGAGGAGACCCTCTCCCCGATGGCCTACAGCTGGCTCTGGCTCAGCTCTACTCACTGAGACAACCTCCCACAGAAAAGATCCCAGAGGCTGAGGAGGCTCCCTGAGCCCTGCAGCCACCAGCACACCTCTTCTTCTAATGTGGGCCTGCAAGGCCAGGGCCATGGCCAAGGGCTTTTAAATCAGTGCCACCTGCTTGTCAGGGTTGATCTTGGTGCTGTCCAGGTGACCTCTACAGGGATCATATGACCTGGAAAGTCTGGAGGTAATAGTCCTGAGTCCTTGTAGTTCTCAGAAGGGACGGGCAAGCTCCCTAGCCCCAAGCTGCCACTGGTCCCTGCCATGAGGCAGGGGCACACAGAGAGAATCGTAACGGCTCACATGTGTATACACAGCTGTGACAGTTGGCACAGGATTCCCAGCACCCTCATGGCCATGAGCACAAACAAGGCTGCCTCTGTGGAGAAGAACACGGAGTTCACTGAAGTGAAGACTGACAAGCTGAACCTAAGTGCTGTCACTTAAATTTGGACCCTGGACCTGGGGACAAGGATGAGCCATGCATGGGATGGATGGCACAGGCCTCCCATGGACTGGCTCTTCACCTGCTCCTGCTTTCCCTGGATAAGGGTGGGCTCCTCAACACCAGCCACCTGCTATTCCCTGCCCACACCAAGCGCTCTTGGCCTCTATATCTGATGGGACACCATGGCGTAGATAGTCACATGGCTGACCCCTCCTGTGACCGAGTCCCCTCCTCACAGAAGTCCTCCTGACCAGGAATCTGGGGATGCACCTGTTACTTCCCAACCCCATGCCTGCTGAGCTTTTCTCACAGCGCTGTTGGACACAAAGCACCTCTTGCCTGTGTGTGTGTGTGTGTGTGTGTGTG
>NW_003852499.1:6332439-6368582 GCF_000181295.1 Otolemur garnettii
GCGCGCGCGCGCGCGCTTTAGCAGGGTGGAGCTGGGTTTTGTCCTCTGCTGCATTCTCAGAGCCTGGGACAATGTCCAACACATGGTAGGGGCTCGCTGGAGACTGAGGAATGACTGAGGCCCAGGTGCCTGAGGCTTGAAGGCACATGGCCACACATGGGCTTTTCCACATTGTTCAGTCACAGGGAGGCTACTGTCACTACAAAGTGAACTCTGTCTGGCTCGCAGGTGCCACATAGTCCTCCTCCCAACTGTCCTTGGCTCCCCTACCCCCAAGAATCCCAGCCTCTGCCCATGACAGCTATGTTCCATGTACACTGTGGCCACCTCAGGAGAGGGCAGATGCACAAGTACAGTTCACAGGAACAGTAGGAGGGTGAGGCAGGGTGACAGAGAGGTTAGAGATCTCAGGACCGGGAGTGCTGGTATTTCTCTAAGGATTGAAATGCATAGTCAGGAATCTGGCCCAACCTGTCTAAGCCACTCCCAGCAACTCTGGAAGGTCTTGGCCTCCTGTAACCACCCCCCACTGCCAACCAATCTCACAATCCAGGGATCTCTGTGGCCTGATGAAGTTGCCCAGATTTGTGCGGGGAGGGGTGGGGGTGGCGGAGCACAGTGCAGTTCAGGACTGGAGTACAGGCAGGTCCCAGAGCAGCTGGGTTTCCCCTGCAGTTATCCAGGTAGGGCACAGGAGGGCACTGCTGCCTTCCTAGGAGAAGAGGTGGCGCGCAGGCTCCATTTCTTCCGGGTGTGGGAGGGCTGTCTGCTGTTAGAGGTGTTTGAGCAAGCACGAGCTGTTTTAAGGCACCCTAGTTCCCAAGGCAGCGACATTCTGCCCCTGGACCTGAAGTCCTTCCCTGGTCACCTACACACTCCACACCAGGTCCATGGGGACATGGGGGACGCTGGGACTGGATGTGGACAGAGGCTACTCTGTCCTGATGCTGTCATCGAGGACAGAAGGGCTGATGGCTCTGAGTAGCAGATGGCAAGTCAAGTGAGCCCTGGCAAATTTCTGAGATGGATTATTAGATAGAGAGTTTGTAAGCACTTAGAAAGGAAAGGGTGAGTCCTACGGCTAGCGCTGTGTTTAGTTTATAACATTTCTTTTTTTAAAATTTATTATTTATATTTATTTATCTTTTTGGGGTTTTTTTGAGACAATCTCAAGCTGTCACCCTGGGTAAAGTGCCATGGTGTCACAACTCACAGCAACCTCAAACTCTTGGGCTTAAGCGATTCTCTTGCCTCAGCCTCTCATGTAGCTGGGACTATAGATGCCCGCCACAACACCTGGCTATTTATTTGTTGCAGTTGTCGTTTAGCAGGCCTAGGCTGGGTTCAAACTTGCCAGCCCCAGTGTATGTGGCCGGCACCTTAACCCTGAGCTGCAGGCACCAAGCCACATTTCTCTGTTTTTGACAGGGTCATTAGAGCTGTGTGTCAGGGGAAACCCACGACACAGTGCACCTGTAGTCAGCAAGAATTTTGATGGCTCCTAACAAAATTCTGTAGAAAAGATGGAACTGTGGAGGCTGGGTGCGAGTACATATAGGAAAAATCAGACCAGATGGACCACAGCCCCGGCAGGGTGCTGTCCAAGAGTAGACTTAATCCAGCCCTGTGTGTGGGCCACTGGCGGGTCCATCCAGTTCTTTCACTGCCTGATTAGGAGGCTGGAAAGACTAGATGGAAGAGGTTCCAATGGCCCATACAACCGAGCCGACACTGCAATCACGCCACAGGCCGGAGGAGGGAGGCAATGGACCAGACAGAATTCCTAAGGAATGTGTGTTTAATCCTAAAGCAGGCTCATAATCAAGTGCAGTTGCAGAAGGTAGAGTGAATTTGCTTTAGCAGCAGCTCAAGTGAAGAAAGACCTGGAAGTTTCAGTTAAGGATAAGCTTAGGAGGGGCTAAAGGCCTGTGAAGTAGCTTCCAAAGGAAATGAACTCTCAGGGCTCACAGCTCCTGGTCTCTCTCCCTCCTTCCTTCCTTCTGTCAACAGGGCAGCAGCAACAGGAGTGAGAGCCAGGCCCTCCATGCAGTCTGGGCCACACTGTGTCCCCTTCCCTGGATCCACACTGTAAGCGGATTCTGACCTCCCTGCAGATGGTAGAGTGTGTCCTGTTCACTGCTGCGTCTCTAGCACCTGGGATTGTGCTAGACATGTAACAAACATGGGCTGAATAAAAAGTGACAAATGGCCAATCCAAAGGAAGGTGATGAGGATGGTGACAAGTGAGAAACTCTCATCATACGAAGACAACCAAAGGATGTTCTGGCTAAAGAGAAGACTCTGCAAAATGTGATTTTATATTCACTCCAAATACTAAAAATATCAAAAGGGTTGTCAGGTAGAAAAGTGATTCGAGATGCATTTTCGGTTGGCCCAGAGGGCTATGATAGGATCAGAGAGTGGTCTTATAAGGAATCAGATCTGCATTCTTATAAGGAAACTTCCTTGCAAACAGCCACATGGCTTTGCAAAGTAATCAGATCTCAGCTTCAGGACACCTGTCAGGCATGCATCAAGGGACAGCATGCTTGGGACAGGGGAGGGCCGGCAGAATTCCGGGGTTCCTTCTGTATCTCAGAGCCTGTAGGACCAAGTCCTGGCCTGCTTACGTACAAAGCCCCCCAACAGTCTAATCTCGTACAGGCACATGCCAGATGCTCAGGGACAGTATAGATGTAGGAAGAGAAGGAACCTTCAGTGAGTTTGCTGGCTCAACAGACTGGCAGTGGTGGTCTGGCTGGGGCTACGATGTTAACCATCTCCACCATGATTCCAATTTGTGTGTCCTTCCTGGTCTACTCATTCCTTGTTGGTGGCCTACTTCAAGGTAGGTCAGTGAACAAGCTCATCACCTAAGCCCTTCCCTGTGGCACATCTGCTCAGCCACCTTTGCAAGTGTCAAGACAGAAACGGTCCACTCAGTCTGCTCAGAGCTGGGGCTTCACAGCCAATCTGTCTCCTCCGCCTGCCCTGGTTTCCAAGCATCCATCTTTTCCTGCCCCCATCACTATTCAAGAAATAACTTGAGTGCTTTCAATTTGTAAAGCACAGGGCTGGGCTGTGTGACTGCAGGTGAATCAGTTAACACACATGCCCTCAAAGTGACTCAGGATTCCAGAGAGGTCAGAACTGAACATCAATAACCCCAGTGTCCCACGGACCCAGGTCTGACATTTAATTCATAACCACGTGACCGTGGGCAAATCGCTAACTGGCCTATGCAAACCTCAGCTTCTTTAGCTGAGAAATAGGATGGTAACTTCTGTTTTAGGAACTGTGAAGGTTCCGGTGGGTGGATTCTGTGCAGTGCCCCTGTCTAGCTGACACAGCCTTGGGGCTCAGTTAGCATTTGCTGTTACTATCCATAAGATGCAAGGCTATGGGCACTTGGAGGGAGTGCAGAACCTCTGCGGGGTGGACAAGGGTGGGGAACTTGTGTGGAAGACACAGCCATGAGTAGACACAGGAAGGGAGTTCCAGGCAGAGGGAATAGGCACTTTGCAAGAGAAGGCCATGGAGGACAGAGCCTCAGAGGGACAGCAAACAGCTCCTCTGGCTGCAGGATGAGGCTTCCAAAGAGGCTGGTAGGGACCACACTCCTCTCTTGCTCCTTCTGGCATGGCAGAGAGATGGTCAGAACCCGGTTGGGCTCCCTGTCCCACCATCTCCAGAAACCACCCCTATTTCCTAGGGGATTATTTAATATGAAGCCAAGCAGGCTCCAGCCCCTGCAGGGCTGCCTCTGACCTGTCACAATCAGCCTGCCAGTTCCTGGTGGCTGCTGGGGAGGAGAGAGCACCCACTACTGACCCAGATACACTGTGTCTCTTCCCCTCGTCCCTCCCTAACCCTGAGGACACAGACCTTGCCTTCTTCACCGTTATTTCTCCACTCTCTGGTATAATTAAGAATGATCTCCCAATGATGCAGTGGCTGAATGCCAGGTCCCCTGGGGGGCCACCAGGTGCCAATCACTAGTGGGAGAGGGGAGAGGCAGGGAGGGAGGAAGGGCACACAGGCCCTCCTCCAGCAGCCCTGGCCCTGTGCAGGAGGGAGTGAGCGCTGCTTCACAGGTGAAGTGTCTGGGCTGGGGCTGCTGCTGCAGATGACAGCATCCCAGCTCACACATGCAGGTCAGCTCCTCTTCCCTATGCCACCCCAGCCCCTCCTGCCTCGTCATCCTCATCACAGGGAGCAGGTGACATCTCTGGGAAGGTATTTTGGTGAAGATGGGGCAGATTGAGGTGCTGGGATCCTTGAGGCAGGAGGAGATTGGGGGAGCAGGCAGGAATGGCTGAGGAGAGTGGGGAGGCACTGGCCCTGCTCGCCAGTCTCTGCACGGCTCCAGGCTCCCACTGCGGCAGAGCAGGAGGAAGGAGCCAGCTCAGAATGCTAATTCACCATGAGCTCACCTACCTGCGCCACTGGGGACAGGCTCCGGAGGAGGCCAGGGCTGAGGCCTGGGCTCATGTGATGGGGGCTTGGAGGGTAAAGAGTGTATTTGCTCCACCCACCTGTCTCCTCTTTGCCAGAGGCTCCCCAGCAGGAGGGTCATGTTTGAGGGGGGCATTGGAAGCTGCTCGCCTCCCACTGAAAAGCCCATGATGAATGGAAAGCCTGTGTTTGTCAACTGCTGAGCATGGAGGACTGAGGATGAGGGTGGGTGTTGGCCCCTCTGCACTCCCCACCATTGCTGACTCCTCCTCTCCTCCATCCCGGCCCCAATCTGTCACTGCATCCTGTTATTGTTTCCTTTGCAATGTCTCATCCAGCCACCCTGCCTGCATGGCCCTCAGACTGCAGCCTCATCCCTTTCATGTCCTGACTACACTTACAGCTTTCAGGGGGACTATGGAACCTGCTGTCCCCTTCTTGTGCACACTGTGACAGCTGCCTGAGGAGCTCTTCCAGAGCTTTCTGTCCTTCCTGCACAAGGACCTATTTGAGCTCCCAAAGACCTCTGAGTCAAGCTCAAAGTCCTCTCCTGTGACAAGGACCCCCGGAAGCCTTCATTTGTCCCAACTTTACACTCATGACCACACTGCCCTTGCCTGTCCTGGAGCACTCCCAGCTCCTGGAGGGATCCCTCGGGGCCCAGCATGATGCCAGCACATGGTGGCAGATGGATGAGGGGACTGGACCTGGATCCTGGCTGTGCTTAGCTGGCCTCTGGCCTCTGTGGAGGACAGAGGGATGCAAGGATGCAGAACCAGAGGGAAGCGAGGCCCACAGGCACACCAAGGTCACCTGTTTACACCTTGTTCTGCAGTGTAAGAGCTGAGTGGAAGGGGCAGGTGGCAGAATCCGTGTTCCCCAGGTAGAAGCAGCTGACACAGGCCAACCTCTCCTGTGCCCATAACATGCCATATTCCAGACACACCGCTAGCTTCTCTCCTAGCCTGTGGCCCCATGTCCAGGCTCCACCAAATGAGCTGCTCGCCCGCCCCCCAGCCCTGCCCTCCTCCAGCAGCCCTGGCCCTGTGCAGTGGGTGTGCAGGTCTCCTTTCCTGCACCTCTTTGCTCCTTATTCAGGTGCCAAGCCCCATTTCCTCTGGGGATCCACCTCTTTCTCAGGCTGAGTCTTTGCACTTCCAGGGGGCTACACCTAGGGTTTAGGGCTGAGGCCATGATCTAGGTCTAGGCCCATCAAAGTGTCACATCCCCCTCACCCCAACAATTGATTCTGGGTAGACATGGGAAGCAAGGCAGGCCCCATGGGGTGACTATGACTTCTGGAGGAAGTACTGGCCCAGCGGGGAGCATTCTTCCCTGAGAGACCTGACCCTGAGGGCATTGAGTTCTGGCCCTCATGGTTGTCACCTTCCCCTACTAGAGCAAGGCCTATCTGGGAATTGAGCCAGCTCAAAAGAAGCAAGCTAAGTGGAATAAAAGCAAAACAAGGTCTTGATGGCATTGTTTAGGCCCCTCGACTCCAAAGCCTTCTCTACTGATCACTTACTATCTGCTTATCCTGGTGCGGGGAGTCCTGAGCAGTAGGTGTGCCTCCAGTTCTCTCTCACTCCTCTCCTCTCTAGAAGCCCATGCAGTTCATGCTGCGCTTTGCTATGACAGACTCCCAGCTCCTGGAGGATCCCTGGGGTCCCAGCATGACACCAGCACATGGTCAGAGATGGATGAGGGGACCTGCATCCTGGCTATGGGTAGCCGAACTCAGATGCCAGCTCCTAAGAGGCACCTGCCCTCCCTGGACCAGCCATGTGCAGGGCCTACACTCACACTCAGCAGTCAGGACTCCCCTCCCTGGAAGATGGCCTTCCTGCCCTCTCCTCAGCCCATCCCAGGGCGGCGTACATGCTTCTGTGTACAAGGGGCCAAATACAAGGATGAGAATGGGAAGTGTACAATATCCAACACTTCCCTTGGAGAAGGGTAAGTGTGCAGCCCTTACCCTCCCCTGTGTGGGGAGGACACACAGCTTCTTCTAAGGGAACAGCCTAGGCATCTATTCCAAGCCCTGGGCATAGGGTGGCCATACCTGGGACTGGTAGTTTGTTGTTTTTTTTTTTTCCTGAGACAGAGTTTCACTCTTGCCCAGGCTAGAGTGCTGTGGCTTCAGCCTAGCTTATAGCAACCTCAAACTCCTGGATTCAAGTGATCCTCCTGCCTCGGCCTCCTAAGTAGCTGGGACTTCAGGCGCCTCCCACACTTGGTTACTTTTTTTTTCTATTTTTAGTAGAGACTGGGGTCTTGCTCTTGCTCAGGCTGGTCTTGAGCTCAAGCAATCCTCCCGCCTCAGCCTCCCAGAGTGCTAGGATTACAGGCATGAGCCACTTTACCCAGCCTTAGGGCTGGTGATTCTTAAAGGCCTGTGTCCTCTTGCTCAGGTGTCCCTTTACCCATTTAGCATGAAAATAAGCACAGAGTGGACATGTAATACTTTCTATAAGTATTGACAGCAGGTTGATGAACAGCTATCATGGGCAGCCATTGGGCAGAGGTAACATCAAGCAGAGAAGAGCTGACATTTCCTGAATGCTCACTAGGGGCAGGCGTGGCTTCATTGCTCTGCCCGTTTTAACTGCCTTAGTCTTTACCACAAGCCGTGAGGAACATACCACATGATGACAATGTTACAGATGAAGGCATCCAGGCTTAGGGGCTTAGATGACTTGTCCAAGAACAGAGCAAGCAATGGGTGAGCAGGATCTGAGCTGGGGTGTCCTGCTCCACACTGAACCCTGGGCCCATCAGTGCCCTGCCCCTTGATTACAGGGACTTTCAGGACAGGTTTGGGCAGGCTGTGGCACCAGTGGGCAGGAGAAGCAAGAGGATTTGGGGATTGTGCCAAGTCTACCTGCAGGTGGTGACACCTTGCCACCCCCACCACAGCACATTGGGGAGGCTTCCAGGAGAGGCAGACTTCCAACTGGTGGGGGAAGAGGAGACGTGGGTGAGACAGGAGGGGGCTCCAGGTCTGTTGTCCAGCCAGGGGTGGGGCTGGGAGGTGACTGAGACCCTGAGAGGAACCTGAGTGGCATGCTCTATACTGCATGGGAGGAGAGGCCCCGTGAGGCATGGGCTGGGCACCCAGGAAGGAGACCAGGCTTTATTTCAGGTTGCTTTTGCCCAGCGACAAGAATTGCACATCACATACCACTTGGGACCCCTGCAAAAACACAGAAACACTGTCTCCTCATCCACGTTGCATGAGCATGCCTGCGCCAGGTCAGTGATGGAGACGCAGAAGCAGCTAGCCTCCAGCTCGGCACCAAGGGCCCCCGAGGCCCTGCCGCCCCACAGCCTCCCTGGCCTCCTTTCAGGTCCTTCCTGTGTCAGGGTGTTAGCTTACACCCTTCTTTCTCTCTAGAATGTTCTTCCCACCCACTCTCAGATTTTACCATAAATGCTATTTGCTTACATGCATCTCCCCTTCTCCCAAGCCGGGCCCCCATCACAAGTCTCCCAGCACTTCATGTCCCTTCACAGAGATGGTAACAGCCCCAAAGAACTGGGGCCACAACCCTGTGCCTGAACACTGGCTGTGCTACGTAGCCACGTCTCTTAGCCTTTCTGTGCCTCAGTTTTGTCATCTATAAAATGGAAGTAACAACAGGGCCTCCTGCCGTGCAGGAAGGGTTACATGAGTGCACTCAGAGCAGTGGTGGTGCATGCTTACTGCCATATAAATGTTAGCCATCACAAAAATATTAGTAATTAAATAACTAATCACGTACAGGTTAAGTTTGTCTCTCCTGCCAGGGTATGCAGTTGGACAGGGACGCTGCCTTACTCACCGCTGTACCTACAGAGATTAGCACGGTGCCTCACACACAGGCAGCGTTGAGTAACTATCTGCTGGCTGCAGGAATAGGTGACTGAGACCTGGTGGGTGGTGGAAGAGCACAGGTTGGGAGAGCAGAGACACCACTCTGGAGGCTAGGAGGCCAAGAGGACAGTAGGCAGCGGGCTCTCAGATACCGAGGAGGAAAAGCTTTCACACTGGGCTCCTACCTTGGATCCCACTGCACAGGGAAGCCAACTGGGTCCTCCAGGACCCCAAAGGGGCTGTTCCTAGAGGGTGTGTGTCCAGGATGAGAGAGAGGATGCCAGGTGACTCCCAAGGAGTCACAGTGCCTATGTATGGGAAGTGGAGCCACAGGCCACCCTTGCCCACCCACACCCACCCAGCACAGGGTGCGGTGGTGCTGAGAGACAGCACAGCCCTCACCCCAAGGTGGGCACAGAAGCTCACAGGAGGCAAAGCCTGCTGATGCCTGTTGAAGGCATGAGGGAGGCAGAGGGCGAGACCAGGGACTGGGGAGTGGGTAGGGACAGTAGAGCAGCTCAGAGAAGGGGCAACATTTCTCCGCTCTCTATAAAGTACGTGGGATCTACCAGGCACCCTTTCCCATACGCTGTCTCAGTTCAACTCTCCACATGTGGAGAAAAAAGAAAACCCCACTGTGGAGTAAAACAGAGCCTGGACGCTACAGACAGAGCAGGGAGGGGAGAGGGAACCGCCTGAATCAACTGTCAAATGGTTTCCAGATCTGGAAAAGCCCAGGAAATATGCACACTTGGATTCTTCCCACTTGACCCCGAGGAACCAGGGCCTGCTCCTGAGATAGACCAGGCAGCGGTTAGTGACTCTAGGTATAGGAGTGTCCAGCCTCTGCTCACCCAGGCTAGAGCTAAGGGGGCCAGGAGGAAGAAGGTACATGTGGGGGCGGAGGACAGGAAGGAAAAACACTCCTGGAATTGCAAGGCGAGGGCAGAGTCTATTTATATTGGGTTTAATTAACTCTTCTCCCTGGTGCCACTACAGCAGCAATCACACTGCAGACGGCGCTGATTTGATTGGCAAGAGATATGCCAGGCAGAATATTAAGGCACCAGGCCCCTATAAATAGGCATAATCACAGTGCCTCGCTGGAAGATGGTGAGGAACACATTAATCAGGCCTGGCACTGTGCCCCAGACCTGCTCTCCTAAGAACCAGACTGAGGCCCTTGGTTGCACTGGAAGTGTGGATGTGTCTGGGTAAGGCCCTCCATGTTTCATTGGGGCTTGCCATGCTGTGTGGCCTTGTGTGAGTTGCCTGCCCTCTCTGAATCTCTTTCCATTTCCTATTTTCCAGACTGAGACTCACACTGCTCTCTACGAAATGGTTATTCCCAATGATGATAATGAATGTATATTATACATAATGTATCTCACCAACCTCTTCACTGCGCTGGAGCCTCTGCTGGCTTCCCACCCCTTCCTTCTGCCCTCCTGGTTCTCTCCTACCCTTCTTGGGACAGCATTTTTCCAGACAGCACTTTTTGTGCTCTGTGATGACCATTCTGCTCTTCAGCTTCCTCTCCAGCAGTGAGTTCCCCCTTTGCAGTCACACCTCCAGGAAGGACAGCCTCAGTATCCCCGAACTGCACCTGCCTTAATGCTCATCAGGGGCCTGGAATTTCTCCTCCCCTCCCCACTTCTCTTGCCTCCTTTAAAATAACCAAAGTGTGGCCAGGCAGTCCCCAAGAGCAGGAGGGACCTAACTCTCTGAGACAGCAAAGGCCTTTCAGGAACTTTCTTTGCCCTCCCTTTCTTTGTATTTGTACTGATGCAAATCTGCTTGGTGTAGTTAGTTCTGTGCCTCAGTCCTCCCAGCTGTAAGACGGGGGATGTGTGGAGAGGGGATAGATGCTACTTTCTTCACACATCTGGAGAGCAATTCCTTCTTAGTTACGTCTTACATCTGAACATGTGTGTTTGTGCACGTCACACAGGAGAGGGTAGTACAGGTACAAATCTCCTAAACAAGGAAGCAGCAAGGCCTCTCACGAATTAAGAGACTGAACATAGCTGATTAGCGGCTTACTCATTCTGTCTGCAGACATCTTCTGATCATCTATTAGGCTCAGGCCATGATCACAGCAAAGATGAGTAAGACACCATACTAGCCAGGAAGATACCTCAAAACCAATGAAACCTCATGTGACAGTCACCTTAATCCAGCCATTAATGCAGAGCTAAATCCCTGCTGGGTTTGGGGGAGGCAGGAAAAGCCTCTTAGTGGAATCTGTACCTCTCTACCAGGCCCAGGGAGAGGGTGCAAAGAGCATTCCAGGCAAAAGGAGCAGCTTCAACAAAGGTATGTAGGGGTGTGAGGTACAGTCATCCTGGGGAAGAATGATAAAGACAGGCCAGTTTGTAAAAACCACTGAACATCAAGGCTAGGAGTTTGGACTTGAGCCAGGAATGAAATCCATAGACCCATCCCGTCTAATGTGGTAGCCACCTGCTACTCGTGCTACTGAGCACTTGTGATGTGGCTAGTCCAATGGAGACATACTGTTAAGTGTAAAATACACACTGAATTTCAAAGACTTAGTAGGAAAAAAGAATTTAAAATATCTCTTTAAATTTTAGATTGACTGCATGCTGAAATAACCATAGTTTGGATATATCAGATGACATAAAATATATTACTCATTTCACCTATTTCTTTTTACTTTGACATATTTCTTTCTTTCTTTTTACAATCAGTATCCTGTGATTCTAAAGAAATGAGTCTCTGTTTCTCTTTTCAGGCAGGAGACACGATAGCATGGAGTCTGGCCTAAACACCAAAACCAATCATATCACTTTATCGTCCCTTCCACCTCATATCTGATAGCTCTTAAATGATAATTCAGAAGGTATTCTTATTTTCCTTTTTTCTGTAGAGAGTATTTTTGTATGATACAATATTACTAATCTTAGCCAATAATGTGAATTACTAATAATTGCCACTAATACTAGCTAATATCTATGTATGTTACAAGTAATCTAACACCTTCTCAAAAACTGTCTCATTTAATTTTTAATATAGCAGTGAATTTATCATTATCCTCAATTTTAGATAAGGAAATGGGGCATAACAACAGATAACATGTTTTTTGACATCAACTATGTTGCAGAATTCAGAATTTTTGTTATTTCTCAGCACGTTTTATTGTTTTTTATACATTAAAAATTCAAATCTTTCTGAGAATCCAAAAATTTTATTAGTACTACCAATTGTAAGAAACCTTGTCTTGGCCGGACTTCCACAGCTCAGTGGTTAGGGTGCCGGCCACATACACTGGGGCTGGCAGGTTCGAACCCAGACCAGGCCTGCTGAACAACAATGACAACAACAACAACAAAATAGGTGGGCACCTGTAGTCCCAGCTACTTGGGAGGTTGAGGCAAGAAAATCGCTTAAGTCCAAGAGTTTGAGGTTGCTGTGAGCTATGATGTCACAGCACTCTACCGAGGGTGACATAATGGGACTCTGTCTCAAAAAGAAAAGAAAAGAAAAGAAACGAAACCTTATCTTGATAACCTGTCCTCATGGGTCTTTAATATTAAGGGGAGAATGAGGAACTGAACACTGAGCCCCTCCCCTATGGTAAACATTTTCATTATTTTAGTACATATCACCTCAATTGATTACCTTCACTGCAAACTTTGAACTTCTGTATTACTACCTATTTTTACAAATAGGAAAACCCAGGCACAAAGAGATTAATTAACAATTACCTTTTGAAAAGCCTGGGATGCTCACCTAAAAAGATGAATCACCTCTTATTTAGTAGAAAGATAATAAATACTTGAAAAGACACAGAGAATTCAGCTGAAAAAAAAAGGTGAAAAAATTATCAAAAGTGATCTTCTGTTAAGAGACTTCCACACAGTAATTAGAAACCCTAACTCCTCACCTCCTTAATGCAGGATTGTAATTCATTTGAAGTCTTTGATAATTCCTGCTCATCCATTTTTGTTACTTTTCAATGCATTCTATAAAAACATAAATTTTCTTCCTTTCTTTTTTTTTTTTTGAGACGGAGCCTCAAGCTATCCCCCTGGGTAGAGTGCCATGGCATCAGAGCTCACAGCAATCTCCAACTCCTGGGCTCAAGCGAGTCTCCTGCCTCAGCCTCCCAAGTAGCTAAGACTACAGGCGCCGGCCACAACGCCTGGCCATTTTTTGGTTGCAGCCATCATTGTTGTTTGGCGGGCCCAGGCTGGGGATTCGAACCTGCCACCTTAGGTGTATGTGGCTGGCGCCTTAGCCGCTTGAGCCACAGGCGCCGAGCCATAAATATTCTTTAATAATAGTGTTTTTCTGCATTAATGTCATGTTCATCAAGATATTTTTCAGATTCTTTTAATTAAGAAACAAAAATTACACATATTTGTATATTAATATTTATCGTGTCCGCATTTGAATAGTTCTATTGGACAGAGCGATCCTAGAAAATCTGGTAGAAACGACCCACGCTCCCAGAAAATGAGATATATCTCAGCTCCCTGTCACAAGGCAGTTTAGTAACTTCCTAAGTACTCGGAACCCTTCCGGTCAACTAGTCTCTGACACCCGGCTCCCGGGTCTCCACCCCAAGGGAAAGCCTCTGCCGTGGCCACCAGGAGCCCAGCGCGGCCTAAGCAGTGTGGGGTCAACAGAAGTGTCCCCGCCGCGCTCCGTGGGCGCCGGGACCTGCACAGACTGCACGAGGCTTCCCTTCCGCGCGGTTCCCAGCACTGGGACCCAGAGGGCGGGAGGGGTCCTGGAACCCCGGTCCCCGCGCCCAGCCGGCCTCGGCCTTCCCGCGCGGACAGAGTCGGGGCCGGGGTGACCGGTGTGGCCCCAGGGAAGAGGGTCCCGGGGCAAGACGGAGACGCATCTTCCCGGCGGGGCCGCGGCCACTGACAAGCTGGACGCCCGGCCTCCCGCCCAAGAAAGGTCTCGTCCCCCGGCCCAACCTTGCTCAGCCCGGCCCCTTTGCCGCAGCCTTCCCGGAGGCCCTCTGGGTCTCATTCACCCAGCCCGAGGGACGCGCGCCCCCCAAGTTCCCCAGCCCCGGCGGGGGCCTCACAGTCCCGGCGCGCGCGCCCTTGCCAACGCTCCGGCCGCCCGGCTGCCGCTCCGCCGTCGGGTCCTAGCGCCGTGGCCTCCCCCTCCAGCAACGCCATTCTCCGGAGCTAGCTGCCCTTGACCGGCCGCTCCTCCCCGGAACGATCCCGGGACTGGCCAAGCGGCCGCCCGGCGCGGCACCAGCCTGCGTTCCGAGCCTCTGACGTCCCCGCGGCGCCGATCCCGTGTCTCCGAGCACCCGGCAGCTCCCAGCGCCGCTGCAGGCCCTTGGACCCTCCCGGCCTCCCCCCAGGCGCCCACCCTTCGCAGGACGCCCAACGCCAACCCCGCCGCCCTCCCCTCCAGCCGCACTCACTGAGCTGCTCTACCGCATCCTTCAGCCGCGACAGATGTCCCTGCCTTTACCTCTGCGAGCCGCTCCCGCCTCCACTGAGTTCCCGCTCGCCCCTTTTAAAGTGAGATCTAGACGCTAGAAGCGAAAGCGGAGTGATGATCCCACTAGCAGGCGGCACCTGGAGGGATCAGATTCATGGAAACCGAGAGAAGGGCGGCGCAGGCCAGCGAGGGCAGCGCGGCCGGAGCTGGGCTGTTAGTGTTTAGCGGACACAGAGCTTCAGTTTGAGAGGAGGACACAGCTCCGGAGATGGTTGGCCTTGCTGGGGGCAACAGCAATGCGCGTGAATATCACCGAAATGGACACCTAAAAATGGTCAAAATGGTAAATTTCATGTTATGTATATTTCACCACACACACGCACTCAAAAAGCTAATAAAAAGTCGGTGAAAAGAAAGAAAAAAAGGCTAAGAAAGGTTTACTTCGAGGTCGGACAACTGACTTGGCGAACTCATCCTAGAAAAAGTGCTGCGCACCTCATCGCTGGATATCACTACCTTCACCTTCAAAGTACTAGTCTTGGAAAGCTATGCACGGACGCCAGTGTCTGGTCCACCCTTCAAAGCAATGTTGGAACTCTTTTTCTGGAATGGCCATCAGAGCTGTCCTACGACATCTGACAATTAAGTTAGGGAACTCGTCCCAGAAAAGTGCTACATACCTCACTGCCGAATATCACTGAGGTCAGCAGACGGCCAAGGGGCATAGTTTGAAGGTAACCACAGTGATATTCAGCGTGAGCGCTGTAACACTTTTTCTAGGATGAGTTCCCTAACTTAATTGACCTCATGCGGAAAGGAAGCAGCCAAGTGATCCAGCAGTGTCCTTCCTGGGAACCCTTGGATTGCCTCAGGTGGTTTCTGGTCCTTTTTTAGGGTTGCCAGATAAAAAATACCCAGTTAGTTTGAATTTCAGGTAATAAATAATTTTTTAGAATTAAGTATGTCCCAAACTAAGCATGGAAACATGCTAAAAAAAAGTGTTCATTGGTTAAAGAAAATTCAAAACTAGGCACGTTATTTTTTATTTGCTAACTCTGGCAACCCTACTCTCTTCCTGATACTGTCCCACTCTCCCGGTTTTGTCCTTCCCTGTCCCCTCTTCTGGGGGAGTTAAGTTGAGTTGTAATGAGAATAATTCACTGTCTCCATGGCTGCAGCTTACGGTCCCTGTCAGTGGTGTGGAAGAGATGGGTTTCTGAGACTGAATGCTTGTGTCATATGTTGACACCCTAGCACCCAAGGTGACAGTATTTGGAGATGGGCCTTTGTTAGGTAATTAGGGTTAGAAGAGGTAATGGGGGTCCTAGTGATAAAAGAGCTCTTCCCCACCCCATGTGAGAACACAGAGGGAGAGTAGCTGTCTGAAACCCAGGAAGAGAGCCCTCAGCAAGAACCAAACCCGATGCCACCTCAATCTTGAATTTGTGTTGTTTAAGCCACCTAGTCGATGGTATTTTTGTTTTGACTAATACAACTTCCTTGGCTCGCCTAAGCAATATTTGAGTTGCTTAAAGTCCCCTGGATATGTCAAAGACAGGGAAATGTCTCAGGCACAAGGCCCAGCATGTCCAGAAGGAGCCACATGGTGTAGAAGGGAGCACCCAGGCTTGGGGCTCTGACACTCATTCCTCGTGTGACCTTCAGGAACCTAGAACTTTACCCTGTCTGAACATTTGGTTTTCATTCTAATGGCCGTAATATGTGTGCCCCACTCCCAGGCATTGCATCTGGTTCCTGACAGGAGGAAGGTGAGCACACAGACAAAAGGTAAAAGGCAGAAATGAGCCAAATCTACTTTTTAAAGAAAGCTTTCCTAAGACTTGAGGCCCAGCTACTTCCTCTTACATCTTCTTGGCCAGCACAGGACCATGTGGCTGCTTCTAGCTGCAAGGGAGTCTGGGGAAATGAGCATTTTTTTTAACTGAGTACATTGCCACCGAGAACAAAATTGGGATCCTCTGAGGAAGAAGGGGAGACTGGCTAGAGGGCAGCCAAGTACACAGATCTGTTGGAGATACCTGTCCCTTGGCAGAGGGGTTGGGGTGCTGAGAGAGGCTCTCTGGAGGATGTGATGCCAGAGGGGAAGCTTAAAGGATAAGTAGGAGTTACCCTGGTGATGCAGCGAGCAGGTACAAGAACTCCAGGGCCAGGAAACAGCATGGATGCTTTAATTAAAAGAAGGCTAGTTGTTATAACAAACAGAAAAGAGAGGAAGGAAGGAAGGAAGGCTTGCTTAATCACAATGGAGTTTATTTCTCATTAATGGAATGACCAAATCCATAGCAGGCTAAGTTAGTGTTCTTCCCACCTGCAGGTCTACCATGATTACTCTGGGGCACCAGGATGGTTATGCTCCTTGGAAATGGAAACAGTGAACAGAAGCACATATGGGAAGTTGGATAGTACAGGCCTGGTAGCAACACAAGTCACTCTTGCTCATGTTCCACTGGCTAGAGTTTGCTCACAGGGCCACATCTGCCTGCAAGGTGGCTGGGGAATGCAGCCTCGCTGTACACCCAGAACGAAGAGCTGGCCAATTTCTGCTGCAATGATTGGGGGTGAGAAAATGACCAGTTGGGTGTGGAGTGGGAATAAGACAAGGGTTTCTTAAGCAGTTTGGGGTCGCTGAAAGGTACTGAGGGGTGGGTAAGAGAAGTGAGTAGGGATACTAATACCACAGACCACAAATGGAATACCGTTGTTAGAGCTGCTGCTGAGTGCCAGTTATGTTAGGGTGTCTGACCTGTGGGTGACCTTTTATGTTTATTAGTGGTGCATACCAATTCTACTCCCTGACAAAAGTTAGACTTAGACTTAGTTGTGTGTCAAATAACATGTATGGTACACATACAATATTTAATACTTACAAGAATTTAGTGAGAAAAATATCACCATCATTCCCTTTTACAGTTGGAGAAAAATGAGGCTTTGAGAGGTTTAAGACCTTGTCCAAGGTCAGATAGGCAGCCTCTTAATAAACTCTTTTACCCACTATATTACACTAAAGAGGCCAAAGAAGGTCTCTTAGGAAGGAGTCTGGCCTGGAGCCAGAATGTGATGAAAGCCTAGAGTCAAAAAAAAAAAAAAAAAAAGAAAGCCTAGAGTCATCTTCGGTGGGCTCAGAAGCAGCCCCTCCTTTCTGATGCCAAAATTGGGCTCCCCCAAATTTGCTGGGACTTACCTGTATTCAGCAGCACCAAGGGCAGGGTGGGTGTTCATAAAGTCATCAGCGCCTCCTCCTTGGACAACACCTGGCCCTCCAGGTGAGAGAAGACTGGGTTCTCAGAGGGAGCCCTGAGTGACCCACATGAGGACGGTGCAGCTCTGCTTCTGCCCCAATTCTTGCCTCCTCTGCAGCCTTGGAGAAGGTTGGGAGCTGAGGAGTCTGCACTCTGTGGGGCGAGAAAGGGGATCTGGAGCCTGGTGCCCACTGCCTGCCCCACTTTGCATTATGGGAGCAGCCCTCCCTTCCCTGGGGCAGTCCTGAAACCCCATTTATGTAGCAGCTGGGCACAGGGAAGAGGGACTAATCCTTGAAATAGCTCCGGAAGGATTATCCTAGCTCTCTCAGCAGCTGTGAGGCTGGCTCATTCCCAGAGAGGGGAGACTGGAGTCAGTGGCTACCCCAAGTGGACGCTTGGGAAGGGGATGTGGAGTCCAGGCATCGTAGCTGCGGGTAGCCAGGAGAGGGCCCTAAGGATGGAATTATGCAAAGCAAACCAATTTTAGACAGTGATCTAAAGCTTAAAAAAAAAAAAAGCCTGCAGGAAAGAATTTAAATTATAAAAATTTAAAAGTATGAAATATTAAATAATGCCTTACAGTGCTTATTTAACAACCAAATCATTCTGACACAATGGCCAGACATGAAAAGTCCTCCTCCCCAGTATACCCCAACAGGCATCCCCACACATACACACTACCATCCCTGTACTGGCATCTTCCCTACCCTCCTTCCCAGTGCTGATGACACCTCCTGTCTCAGAAGCCAAGCAGCCACCGCAACCCCACCTCTTATGGGGGGGACTGGAGAACAAGACTCAATTTTCTTTGGCCCTGTAGGGGGTGTGGAGGAGAAAGCCTCTTCCTGGTTCCAAAAGCCTGAATTTGACTAGAGCTGAGGCGATCAGTATGCAAATTGGCTTTCTGCTGTGCTAATGTGTATGCATAGATGAGAACCAGGTGAAAATGGGCTGTGGGCTCTATGAGTCCTGGGTGGCTTTGGTGAGGACAGGAGAGAAGCTGGCTCCAGGAGCTCCAAGCAGGGAGATGAGGGTGCAGGGCAGGAGGGAGGCAGGAGGGGAGGGAGGCAGGAGGGGAGGACAACAGGGTCAGTGTGGACATGGGTTAGTGTGGGGGAAGCCAGAGCAGAGTGGGGTAGCTGGGACCCAGACAGAAGGGGGAAACCTCTGTGGTCACTAGTCCAACAGTCACACATGGGTGTTGAACACTTGGAATGAGGCTCGAGTGTGCAGCTGAGGACATGAGTTGTTGATTTGTTTAATTTTAACTAATGTAAAAATAAATTTAAAAAACTGATATTCCATTCAGTTATTGGAAAACTTTTAAGTATGTATGAGACAACTTGGGTATGTGAACCTAACTTTTTTTTTTTTTTGAGACAGAGTTTCATTATGTCACCCTCGGTAGAGTGCCATGGCGTCACAGCTCACAGCAACCTCAAACTCTTGGGCTTAAGCAATTCTCTTGCCTCCGCCTCCTGAGTAGCTGGGACTACAGGTGCCCACCACAAGGCCTGGCTATTTTTTGGTTGGAATTATCATTGTTGTTTTAGCAGGCCCAAGCCGGGCTTGAACCTGCCAGCCTCAGTGTATGTGGCTGACTCCCTACTCTCTAAGCTACAGGCACTGAGCCAATGAACCTAACTTTTTCCATGTAAATTTAGGGAAATCTAAATACAGACCCCATATTCCCAGTAAAAATCAGCGTCTAAATTGAGAGGTGCTATAAGGAATTTTGTCAAGTACCTCATTAATAATGTTTCATAGGAATACATGTTGAAATGGTAACACTTTGGATATATTGGGTTAATGTATTATTAAAATTAAATTCACTTAAAAAATTTAGTGTGACCATTAGATGTTGTTAAATTACAACCTGTTGCCCTGCCACTTTATATTTATATGGGACTGCTCTTCTCTGGATATAAAGGCTACTAAGAGGGACCTAACTCTGGCTTCAAGTGGAAGAGGAGAATTAGCAAGGCAGAGCAGACGGCTGGGGGGCGGGCCCAGCTAACCTGGGGGAGGTTGATGTAGAGACAACTTCCACCCAGCATATTAAGAATGTGTTTCATTTATATCACGAGGCTTAGGTGACTCTTAGACTAAGGTGACCATATTTTAACATTGGTAAAGCAGGACACCATTGACGGAGGTGGGGGGGTGGGGGGATTGGGGGGTGTTCCTTAATTAAAAATTTGGTCTGTGTGGAGCAACAAAAATTTTCATAGAACGCAAAAATAGTACTGTAATATATATTTTTTAAATTTCAACATAAGTACAATTTACAAATATAATACATTAAAAAAAATTATGTATAGGGTGGTGCCTGTGGCTCAAAGGAGTAGGGCACCAGTCCACCTGGGCGACCTTGCCCAGGAGGGGAGTAGGGAGTTTACATTAGCCTTTTCATTTCCAAATGAAGTTACATTAACCTCTTCATTCCCAAATGGAGTTACATTAACCCTTTTTAGCAGCTGAAATGTATATTCCCTTCCTGTTGTCCCGCCATTCCCTAGTTTGTCGTGCATTCTTTCCAAAAATCTGGACTTTTTTAAAACGCCCCGGGACACGGGACAAATTGTTAAAAATCGGGACTGTCTGGTCACCTTATCTTAGACACTCCCAGAGCTGCATGCTTGGGCCTCAAGCCCCTGTCACGCCATACTTTTGTCCCTATGCTGGCAGAGAACCTGGGTCTTAGTTCTCCTAGTATTCCCAGTATTAGCAGGACACTCACTCGCAGGTCCCTATCTGTGTCTGCTGACAGGCTGCCTGCTGTGGGGGCCAGGGCATGGGATGGAAGAGACCTTAAGAAAAGAGGAGGCCAGGACCTGAGCCAAGTGGAAGGAGAGGGGCAAAGCCTGCTGGGGGAGTGTCATCCCCAGGACAACCTCTAGGACCCTCAGAAGAGGAGGGAACAAGGGAACAGTGTTAGCCCAGACCCCCGCTCCATCCAGGTTTCTGTAGCAGCCTCCTAACTACTGTCCTTTGTCCTTCCTTGCCCCCTCAGTCTATCTCAACATGGCAGCCAGAGACGTCCTTTAAAATATGTCAGATCATGTGACTCCTCAGTTCCAAATCCTCATCTTGTAGTAAAGCCCTGGTCTTTTAAAATGGGCTAGGAGGTGACAGGTAGATGCTAAGGTGGCCCCATGGCCCCACATCCTGGCATTCATACCCCTGCATAATGCCCTCCCCCTGAGTGTGGGCAGAACCTGTGACATGCTTCTGACCATGACACAGAAATCAGGGAAGGTGGCAGGACACATGTGGGTACATGTACCGGATTATATTACATATATTACATAAGACTGGAAATCATCATGTCATCTTGCTAGAGGCAAGCCCTTGGAGAAACAGGCTGTCTTGTCTCCAGCTACACGTGGGGAGGGCCAGCAACAAGAAGCAGAAAGACCCTCCGGTGCACACCCCATGTGACACTGGGGCCTTCCACCCAGCACCTGTATAGAGCTGGTGCTGCCATGTGACCTGGGGATAGGCACTTCTCCAGTTGAGTCCCACATGAGGACATCCAGCTGACATTTGATTGCAGCTTACAGAGGACCCAGTTACACTGTGCCCAGACTTCTGACCTAGAGACACTGAAATAGTGGGGGCGTTTAAAGCTGCTACTGTTGTACTAATTTGTTATACAGCAACAGAGTGGGGAGGCAGCCCACACTGCCCTCCACACTCTGAGCCCCCATCTCCCTCACTCTCCCCCCTCCTCCACTCTCCCCTGGCTCCCTCCAGTCAGCCGCTCTGACCCTTGGCTGGCCTCCAAAGCCGCTGGGCTCACATCTGTCTCCCAGCATTTGCTCCAGCAGCTTCCTCTTCCTGGAAGGCCCTTCCTGCCCGTAAGTGCACCACTCTCTCCCTGGCCTCCTTCACATATTTGTTTAAATTTTGCCATCTCACCAAGGCTTTCTCTGCCACTCTTTTGAAAATTGCAACCCACCTCCATCCTCATCCCCCAAATTCCATATCTCCCTCTTTTCTTTATTTTTGTCCAGTGCTTTTGCCTGTGTTGTTCACTCCTCATCCCCAGATCATGGGAGGTGCTCATTAAGTGCCAGCAGAGCAGATAAATGAACCCTGGAGGTTGGTGGAAGTGGGTGGTTATGCTGATGAACAGCAGGAGACCAGAGGGCTGGAGGATGTTTTCTGGAGGGCAGACATCTAGAGTCCATTTCAGTCACACTTTTCCTGGACACATCCCTTATTGTGGGAAATACCGTCCTGCGGGTGGGGAAGGGACCGTGAGAATAAAATCAAAATGACTCTGTGCATCTGGTTGCTTTAGGCACGTGCAGTAAAAGATGTGCCTCTCGTTTCCTCCTCTTTGCACACACGAGGATGTCCTGACACAGAGAAGTTGAGAAATTTGACCAAGGTCACTCCCATTTTTCATTCCAGATCGTGGAGCAGGAAAAGTCTGCTGACCGAGTCCCCAGCGGGAGAGAGGGGCTTACTAGGGAAGCTTGCCTGCCGTAGAAGGCCTTCTGGGGAGTGAACTGGGAGGCCAGAGCTGTGGATTCAAATCCAGCCCGGCAGCCAAAGTGCCAGAGAGCCTGGGGAGGAGCTTTCTCCTCCTGGAGAGGAGCTGACCTTGCCTCATGGAGCTGAAAGTGTGTCTCTTTCTGAACAGACAGGGATAGTCAGGGACCTGCCATTTGCCAGAGGCCTCTGATTGACACGGAGAAGGACAGGTGGGATGCCTTGGCCCCAGGGAGCAAGGCCTTCTGGGAGTGCCAAAGAGGAGCCGGAAAGCCACAATGGCCTCCACCAGGCCTCCTTTTGTGTGGTTCTCCTGGACACTTCTTCCCTCCCCTTCTTTCCTTCTTCTGCCTGACTTCCTCCTCTGGACTCTGTGCTTCCTTCTCTCTGTCTGTCTGTCTAGTTTCTCAGTTCCTCGTGGTGTCCATCTCTGCCCAGTTTCTGTGTTTTCACCTCTCTCCTGTTGCCTCCACTAGGCCTTCCTTCTGGTATTTCTCAGCCTCTCCTCCACACCCCGGTTCTGTCCGGGCAGCACACATGCACCCCACACCTTGGGCTGCTTGGGATCTGTGGGGAGGTTGGGCAGACTCTCCAGAAAATCTGGATGGCCTAGATTAATTCCCAGGTGTGAGGGAGCACTTTGCACAGACCCCTCTCTCTGGCCAGGCCAGTGACTGGGAAGCCTGCATTAGGATCCACACCCTACAGACCAGGACACGTGCAGAGATCAGGACTCTACTAGTGTGGGCAAATCCATTTACCTGTTCCATTCCACCGTTCCACTGCTACACTAGCTATGTGACTTCGGGAAAATCACCTAATCTTTCTGAACCTAACATTCCTTATGAGCACAGTCAGAATAATAACATCCACCTCACAGGGCTCTTTGAGGATTCAGTTTAATTGAAGAAGCATTCGCCAACCAAGCGGCAGTGGCTCATGCCTGTAATCCCATCACTCTGGGGTCTAAGGCAGGAAGGAGGATTGCTTGATGCCAGCAGTTTGAAACTAGCCTGGGCAACATAACAAGGCCTTGTCTCTATGGAAAAAAATAATTATCTGGGCATGATGGTACATGCCTATAGTCTCAGCTACTCAGGAGTCTGAGGCAGGAGGATCACTCGAGTCCAAGAGTTCAAGGCTGCAGTGAGCTATAATGAGGCCATGCCCTGAAGCCTGGGTGATGGAGGGAGACCCTGTCTCTTAGATAGAAAGAGAAGGAGCATTTCCCTAGTGATTCCAGTGTGCCAGGCACTGTGTTACTTACAGATGAAAACAAAGATGGGTTAGATATATGCCTGACATTCAAGGCAGCTGGGAGAAACTGACATTTGAATTAACCTTTATTCAAGCAGAATGAAAAATGCTAAAGAGAGGTGTATGCAAATGCACTATGGGAACAAAGAGGAATGTGTGACGCGCTCTGATTGGAGAGAAGGCTGATGATGTTCAGAGGTGTGTTGTCTAACAGGACTGCCACAGGCAGAGGGAGGATGGAAAGACAGACTGAGGAAGTGACACGAGCCAAGTTATGTTGCAAAAAGGGGTTTGGAGGAATGTTCTGCTGCCACTGGAATAGAGACTGTGGGTACACAGTACATAGGAGGAAGGAGGAGAGGTAATTGGTGTCTGGTAATTGGTGATAAGAATATGCTTTAGGCTTTCAAACCTTGTATACCGTGACCCACAGAAAGTGGGTCAGTGTCGAGCCCCCTGGCAGACTGGGGCAGGCTACGATTTTTCCTCTAAAGACGATCTCACTGTGCTTCTCTGGGTGCCTGGCAGGCCTGGGCAGCATCCCCAACTGTGGCCTGTCACCTTGCTGGTGACACTGAGAACTTCTGGAGAGACTGTGGCTGGCTCAGAGACTGTGGCCATCATCACCACATCCATCCCCAAACCTTGCAGCCAAAGTGCCTGTGCCGTTGGTGAGGGGGAGGAGAATTGTCCTCATATGCAGAGAATAACTCATGGTGTCCAGACTCCAGACCACTGCCTTTCTTCTTAGAGGCAGAGGAGCTGGAGCCTCCGCCCTGCTTGGCCATCATGCTCAGCCACTGGCTTAGGCCTGGCTGATGGGAAGGAACAAAAGAAAGTGGGCCTTAGGACCTGATGACCGTGGGGGTGAACCCCAGATTTACATAGAAGCTGCGTGATCTTGGGGAAGTCACTTCACTTCTCTGAGCCCCACATGAAAGATAACAGCCCCTCTTCCCTGTGGGTGGGATCGGCCGCGCTCTCATCTCTTGTAACTCCAGCCTCTTCACCTAGTGAATCTGGTCTAAACCTATGGTGTCAATTAAAAAAAATTAATTAAGGTACAATTTTTTTTAATTGCAGTTTTTGTGAGTTTTAACAAATGTGTATGGTCATGTAACAACCACCACCATCAAGATACAGAACAATTTCATCACCCCCCCCCAAATTCATCCCCCTACACCACCTCTGCAGTCAGTCCCTCCCATCACTGCCCCATGCAACCATGGATCTGATTTCTATCTCTAAAGATTTGTTTTACCTGTTCTGGAGTGGCGTGTAAATGGATTCATACCCATGTACTCTTTTCTGTCTGACTTCTTTCACTCATGATGCTGTTCCATGTACCTGTAGTTTGTTTCTTTTTGTCGGAGGGCAGCACTCCGTTGTATGGACACGCCCAGAATGTTCATCTTTTGGCAGTCGAGGCACATTTGTTCATCTGTGCACATGGGTGTTGTTTCCATTTAAGGGTTGTTATTAATAAAGCTACTGTGAGCATTATTTTGCATTATTTATCTTTGTGTGAACAGATTTTTTTTTCTTTCTTTCTTTCTTTTTTTTTGTTTGAGATAGAGTCTCTAGTCCAGGCTAGAATGATGTGGTGTTAGCCTAGCTCACAGAAACCTCTAATTCCCAGGTTTGAGTGATCCTCCTGCCTCAGCCTCCTGAATAGCTGGGACTGTAGGCACCAACCACCATGCCTGGCTAATTTTTCTATTTTATTTTATTTATGTATTTATTTATTTGTTTTTTTGAGATAGAGTCTCACTTAGTCACCCTGGGATTGAGGGCTGTGATGTTATAGCTCACAGCAACCTCAAACTCTTGGGCTCAAGAGATCCTCTTGCCTCAGCCTCCTGACTAGCTGGGATACAGGTGCCTACCGCAATACCGGGCTGTTTTTAGAGATGGTCTCTCTCTGGCTCGGGCTGGTCCTTAACTCATGAGCTCAGGCAACCCACCAGCCTCAGCCTCCCTGAGTGCTAGATTACAGGTGTGAGCCACTCCGCCCCGCACAGACATTTTTATTTCTCTTAGTAAATATCAGGGAGGCAGTTGGTGGGTTGTATGGTTAGCATATATTTAACTTTTGAAAACACTGCCTGTCTGCACAGCAGTTATGTAATCTCACATGTCCACCAGTAAAGCATAGCGTTCCCTTTGTTCTGTGTCCTGAGCCACATTTAGTGTTGTCAGTCTTTTAAAATTTTGGCCATTCCAGTGAAATGGTATCCCGTTGTGGTTTTAATTTGCATTTCTCTAATGGGTAATGATGTTGAGCACTGGCATGCGTACTTCGGCCATTTGGATAATCTATTTTGTATAGGGCCTGTTCCAGCTTGTGCATGGCTGTAATTTTTATTAGCAAGCTTATTTCTTCCGCTCAAACCTCACTTCTGGGTTCTAGACAAATATACTGATGGAATTTTGACACTTCCTTTTTTTTGAGACAGAGTCTCTCTATGTCGCCCTCGGTAGAATGCCGTGGCACCACAGGTCAGCAACCTCAAACTCTTGGGCTTAAGCGATTCTCTTGCCTCAGTCTCCCGAGTATCTGGGACTACAGGTGCTGGCCACAATGCCCAGCTATTTTTTGGTTGCAGTTGTCATTGTTGTTTAGCAGGACTAGGCTGGGCTCAAACCCACCACCTTCGGTGTATGACTGGCACCCGAATCACTGAGCTACGGGCACCGAGCCAGAATTCTGACACTTCTACTTGTGTATCTCAAAGGGGCCTCAGCTGAATATAAACTCATTGTCTTTTTCTTTTATTAGAGACTGGGTCTTACTATGTTGCCCAGTCTGGCCTTGAACTCCAGGGCTCAAGTGATCTTTCTGCTTCCACCTTCCAGGTAGCTGGGACTACAGGAGCCATCGAACCCTGGCCCCCACCACTGACATACTTTTCAATAGATGACTTCACTAACCACAGAGACACAGACCAGAAACTTAGGCGTCCTGATACCTCTTCTCCTTTCTTCTCTGAGCTCCCAGCCAATCCATCACTTTTCCTCCTGCCTGTCTTGTGAACCTATTCAAAACCTCTTTGCCCACCATAGCCCAAGCTGCCATTACTCCTCAGCAGTAGACTCCTTTCTAACTAGTCCAGTTTCCTGCAGGCTGCTTTACACGTTGCAGTGAGTTTCAGCCCCTTTGAAAAACACACATTTGGTCACATTACCCTCCTATTCAAATCCCTAATGTCTTCCCATAACTTTTAGGGCAATTATTCATTCCTTAGTGTGATCTGTAAGGCTTGGCCATGTTCCAGCAGTTTTTTTTCCCAACAGTGACTCCAGGCTCCGTCCTATCTGTCTCAGGGCCTTTGCACATGCTGTCCCCTCAGTTTGAAACATTATTCCCTTTTTTTCCCCTCACTAATCCTGCTTGTTCTTTTCACACTTCAGTTCAAATATCACTTCCTCAGAGAAGCCTACCCTGATCAGATACTTGGTTAGGTCCTGCCATTATGTACCCTCAGAGAATCCTGGCCGTTTCTTTCATAGCACTTATCAGCTAATACTTATATATTCTATTAGAGTATGTTTCTCCCACCAGGCCAGGAAGTTCTAAGAGGAAAGGGGATGTATTGTTTATCACATGTCCTTGGTATGTAATGCCAGGGCCAGCTGCATGATACATAAGGCCCAGCCCATGACCATGGCAGTGCTTCTGTTCAAAATGCACCAGTAAAGAAGAAGCACCAGTAAAGTCACAAAAGTATACAGCCTTTCCCTTCTTCTGTGGTTTCTCTTTCTCTCTCGATCTGCCATAGTATTTTTATTTGCTATTATTAGCAATCCTATATTAAAAGATAACTTTAAATTAGTACCGATTTTACCATTTCTTTTTTGAGACAGAGTCTCACTTTCTTGCCCTGGATAGAGTGCTGTGGCATCTCAGTCTCTTGAGCTCAAGCAATCTTCTTGCCTCAGCCTCCCAAGTAGCTGGGACTATAGGCACCCACCATGATGCCCAGCTAGTTTGTCTATTTTTAGTAGAGACAGGGGTCTCACTCTTGCTCAGGCTGGTCTTGAATTACTGAGGTCAGTCTACCTGCCCAGAGAGTTAGGATTACACTTAGCCCGGCCCTTTGTTCTTGTTTTGTATGATGCAACTTTTAAATGGGAACGTGAGCATTTAATGCACATGTGAAATCTCCAAAAGTACGCGATTCACATTTCAGAGCTCACCCGTGTCCGTGTATTTCATTCTTGTCAGAACGGTGGAGACCACACCAAACTAACTTGGTTGTTTTTATTTCACTGCTTAATACCAATACACTCCACCAACACTCTCTGCCTCTGGGCTACTGATGATGAGGAAAGACTAAAGAGAAAGGAGCTGTAGTTGCTCTCTCCTCCCCTTTCCTTCTCCCTCCCAAGTATCAACCTGGCTGACCCTGCTTAGCTCCTTAGCACATCCAGGGTGGTCTGGCTGCAGACTCTCTCCCTTGCCTTCTCTGTCATCATTCTAGCACAAGTGGTTGGTTAACACAGGGAAGTAATTCCAGTAAGAAAGCATAGGACAGGGTTTCTCAGTCATCTGCATCTCTTCAAATGTCACAGCCTTCTTTGTATGTGCCAGCATGTCTTGGTCAGAATGGAAAACGTGGCCTCTCTGGTCCATCAGTGGCTCCACTGACTCCATCACAGACCTAACAACCTCACCTGTACTCACCGTGAGTCCCCCCCAAGCTCCCCACAGTCTGGGCCCTCTGCAATTCTGTCCTCGTGACAATGTGTGGATGGGGTGGCAAGGAGCGTCAGACACTGACATCACACGAATCTCCTCTGCTCATGTTCACACAACATTGTCCTACTGGACCTCACTTACTAAACCCAGTTATTAATAATATCAAGACAGTGACAGCAGAGTATTAAACCAAATGCAGGTCTGGGAGCAGGATGCTGCGTGACCACACAGGTCACACGCTTGTGATGGTGCCTCTGCCTAAGGAGCTGCCACATAGTGATGCTCCATTAGTGTGTGTTAAGTGAATGAATGAAGGGCTGTCACTTGATACAAGATAAAAAGTTCATTTGGTTTTGATAAAAACTAAAATCCTCCCTCCTACATTTCCTTGGAGAGCCAACTTAAATTTCTGAGGGGCATCACCAGCTGGGACTGCCTGCTTTGGGGGAGAGACACTTCCTGTGATAGTTCAGAGTGAGAGTGAGAGAGGGAGTGAGGGGAGGAGAAACAGGTGACTCTCGCCTGCCAGTCACCACACTGCCCGGCAGCCTGCCCTAAGACACCGCCTGGACGTGACTTGACTTCGCAGCTCACTGCTGCCTTCATCTCCACCCCCACACCGGAAGAGAGCCCCGATTTGCTACCTCATTAGCAGACTATGTAGCAGACCATCTGGGGCGGGAGCAGAGAGCTGAATGTCTCAGCCAAGTTCAGAGCCACGGCTGCTAGGGCTGCTCAGAGTCCTGGTCTCTGGTCTCAGCTCCCAGCCCACAGGTCAGCAAGTGCAGAAGGATCTGAGGATGGCAAAGGTCAAGGTCAGGAGGCCTGAACACAAGATCTGGTTTTACAGCACACTCCACTGTCTGACCCACAGCAAGTTAGGTCCTGGGCTCCCCTACCCAGCCTAATTTTTCTGCTTTCTCTCGAATGGCCTAAAAGCATATTACTTGAACCTCCGATGTCTCAAGAATTGCCCCAGTTGGGAGAGAGGATAGTCCCCATTTCAGACAGCAGTGATACTAATGGTGACGACGATGGTGATAGACAACACAGAGCACCCACTGCTCCAGGTGCTCAAAAGCTTTGTGTCTACTGACTCATTCAGTGGTCACTCTATTCCTCATTCTCACTGTGGACGAGGAACCAAGCAGCTGGATGTTTGGGTCCCATAGCTAGTATATGTCAGAGCAGGGATTCAGGTCCTTGCACTCTGGCTCTGGAGTACATCTGCTTAACCACACTATCCCTATTTTATTCACCTATCCATCCATCCATTGATCTGTTATGTAAGAGTTTATTTGACAAAAATAATCTTCTGAAAAAATTATTAAAAATAATAATTGGCCTGGCATGGTCTAGTACTCTGAGAAGCTCCGGAGTTCAAGACCACCCTGAGCAAGAGTGAGACCCCATCTTTATTAAAAATAGAAAAACTAGTTAGACATCATGGTAGGTGGGAGGCTGAGGCAAGAGGATTGCTTGAGCCCAAGAGTTTGAGGTTGCTGTGAGCTATGACACCACAGCACTCTACCCAGGATGACAGAGTAAGACTCTGTCTCAAAAAAAAGAAAAGAAAAGAAAAGGACTGCCTAGTGCCATCCAAACTGGAGGAGCCCCTGGGGGTGGGGTAGTGCGAGTGCTTCCCACTTCCTGGGTCATGATTAGAGCAGTTTCTGTGGGTGGGACTGAGGGAGAGCTGGCAGCAATCAGGGAAAGAGAATATTTTAAGACAAGTTGCCAAACGTGACAGCCCACAGCTTGTGTGTGTAAAGAGATACTATATGGGAAAGCGCAGGTGGGCAGGAATCTGGCTTCCTTCCTCCTTCCCTCTTTCTTCTTCTTCTTTTTTTTTTTTTTAACTTCAGAATATTATGGGGGTACGTACATTTTGGTTACATAATTTGCTTTTGTATATTTAAACTCAGAGTTATGGGTGTGTCTTTCACCCAGAAGGTGTGCGATGTACCTGTGCAATATACCCATTGGGTGGGAATTTGCCCACGGTCAGTAAAGCTGACAGAATGGGAGAAGATATTGTATCTACAAATCTGATAAAAGACTGATTACCAGAATCTACAAAGACGTCAAGAAAATCAGCAAGAAAAGACTGAATAACCCAATTAGAAATTGGGCAAGAGACTTGAACAGAAACTTTTCTTATCAAGATAGACAAATGGTCAACAAACACATGGAAAAACTCCTCACCAGTCCCTAATCATCAGAGAAATGCACTGAGGTATCTTCACCTAACCACGGTGAGAATGGCTTACACTATAAAGTCCCAGAGCAACAGATGTGATTGCAGAGAGAAAGGAACACCCATACACTGTTGGTGGAACTGCAAACTAGTTCAGCCTCTATGGAAAGTAGCATGGAGATCACTCAAAGAACTTAAAGTAGACCTACGTTCCATTCTGCAATCCCTCTGCTAGGTATTTACCCAACGGAAGAAAAAGACACTTTATCAAAAAGACACTGGTACCCAAATGTTCATATCTTTCCTTCTTATCTCCTGCTATCTTCCCAGGAAGGCAGAGCTGGAAGGGATTTAGGAATTGACTCATATGATGAGACTTCACAGGGTAGGACTCAGGTGAAAAATAATGATAAAGGAAGGCTAATCACAGCTCAGTATGTGATGAGCCATTCTGTCATCCTGGAATTGGATAAACATCATGTGATGCTGGGAGCTGTTGGTCCTGGGAAATTTGGGGCAGAGGCTGCCGGTCAGGGATGATATGGGGGGTTCTGGCTGGGTGAAAGGGTGTCCTAGGAGAGGTAAGCTCCCTGGCCTTCCCACTCCCAGATCCTATGATTCCACCTGCACCCCAGCCCACTGTGAGACTCCCGAGGCTCATAGAAGGGCAGGCTGTGGCCCCAGCTCACTCAGCCAGTAGCGACAGAGGGGAAAGGGTCTAGCAGGAATCAGGATTCTCAGAGCTGTGGCTCCAGCTGGAGGCTTTCTTAAGTACACTCAATGTCACCTCATAGCACCCCCATTAAGGCCAGCATTGAAGAAGGAAGAGCATTCTTTCTATGCCCTCCTTACTGTAGGACTTGCTAGATTGTTTAAGGCCCTTGTCACGAATGCTTGTAACCTCCAATTTGAGGCAATACATTCATTGGGGACAGAGGTTGGGATACAATGGGGGAGGGGTGTCCCCACCTTCATCTAGTCCCAAAGGTTCTGTTTGGATGTGAGGTTAAACAATTAGTTTACTACTTTCTTGTTCATATGTAACATTCCTGGATGTGACTAAGCTCAGGAAATACTAACACTGAGACATTTCATGGATGAGGATGGGGAAGCTCAGAGTGCTCGGACTGAGTGCAGGTTGGAGCAGTGGGTGAGTACCCAGATTTATAAGGAGGCACCAGTTCCTTTCCTCAAGTTTACAGTCTAGGAGGAAAAGACAGCTATACTGTCTTTACTTTATATATAAAGAATCATGGCTCGGCGCCTATAGCTCAACCGGCTAAGGCGCCAGCCATGTACACCTACGGTGGCGGGTTCGAATCCCCAGCCCAGACCCGCCAAACAACAATGACGGCTGCAACCAAAAAATAGCCGGGCGTTGTGGCGGGCGCCTGTGGTCCCAGCTACTTGGGAGGCGGAGGCAGGAGACTCGCTTGAGCCCAGGAGTTGGAGGTTGCTGTGAGCTGTAATGCCACGGCACTCTACCCAGGGGGACAGCTTGAGGCTCTGTCTCCAAAAAAAAAAAAAAAAAGAATCATGAAACCAAGAAAGCAGTCGATGCCAAAAAGGAACACAGATAAGATGCTATCAGAATCAAGCAAAGGAAAAAATTGAAGCTTATTATTAATACTTACTACATAAGTGGCATTTAAACTGAGCCTTGATTGGATAGGACTTTGGGCATTTAGGGTGAAGAAGAGCACTTACGGTGGGAAACACTAAAGACAGAAAGTGTGCTCCATGTAGGAGGAGTAAATGTCCGATCTGGTTGGGACCTAACACTGGGAGAGAGGTGGGCCATGATGTCAGGAGCACAGCTGGGTGCAGCACAGACAGAGGCAGACACAGTGGGCGCCAAGGAACACCCATGCATGGCATGGCTTGGCAAAGGGGTGCCCTGCTCATGCTGGGCCTGTTCTTCCAGGGCTCCCCCTTCTCACACCACCGGGATGGAGTCTGGCATTGCACTCTGACTGCAAGTGCCAGCAATCCCACCCATCAACTGTCCTGCTCAGGAAGTGTCCTTGGCGCTTAAACCTTATGCCCCAAGAGGGGAATAATAACCCCTTTCCTGCCTTCCTCAAAGGGAGGATATGAGAATTGAATGACCATGGACATGACGATGTCTTGTAAATGCAAAAGTGCTGTGGCCTCGTGTGGCATTATTGTATTGCCCCCCAGCCCAGGAGTTCTCCACATTTGGGGGCATCAGAATGACCTGGGGAGCTTGGTGAAGATGTAGTTTATGGCTTCACCTGTCCAGCCATGATTTTATTCTGTGAAAAAACTGGCCAGAAGCCAAAAATTGGAATTGCATTTGCCCTTCTCCTACCAATAACAAGAAAATTGCTATATCCCAATACACACATACATTTAAAACCCAATTTTCAGATGAGCTGCACAGGACTATGATTCTGGAGAAAAGGCAAACAAATCAGTGAGCCCTCCAATCACCTTGGCTTTCTGCCTGGAAAAACTTTCAAGACTGCACTGCAGAGATGGGGCACCTAAGTAGGGCAGGATGGTCTCTCTGAGCTGAGGACACTGAGGGTAGACTTTGGGGAGACTGAAGCGGCAGGAATTTAGAGGGCAAAGGACCAGAGAGGAGAGCGTTATACAGAGCAAATGCTCCAGAAATCTGCACAGAGCCCTCCTTGAATCTGTTGCTGGGCACTAGGCTGCACAGATATAGGGTGAGATTCCACATACTGATTAAATAATAATGAGGGATGTCAGCTGAACCACTGTCAGGACCATGCAAGTCCAGAAGAGATTAGAGTTCTGACCAGCCAGAATGGGGAGACCTTGATGGCATTCAATCAGATGACAGATGAGCACACCTTAGAAGTAGGAATAAACAGCCTTAGAAGAGCAATTACTCCAGAATTACTCTAGCAATTACCTCACAAAACCTTAAGAACAAGTTTTGAACAATGAAGCTGATCCACAAGTAATTTACATACCTGCAAAACTGTTTATGGGTAAACAACAAAATGTAACATCAACAAAGTTACAAGTGTTCAGCACAGAATAAAATTGTGACTAGATCTGTATGAAGCAAAAACACGAGACCCTCAGAGGAGAAAACATAAACACAAGGAGAAGAGAATTGGAAGATATTATAAGTGGAACTAAATGGAATTTGTAGAGGTGAAATTAACCAAACTAAAGACAGAAAAAATAGAAGAGAAAAAGAAAAGAAACTCAACGACTTGTTGAAGCAACATTAATGAACTTAGTTTCTTTTGCTATACCTTTAAGTCTACTCATTTTTTTATTCAGTAGTATATACCTGCTGTTAATTCTAGTCAGTAAAAATTTCATTTCATGGCACTTTGGGAGGGCGAGGCGGGAGGATTGCTCAAGCTCAGGAGTTTAAGACCAGTCTGAATAAGAGCAAGACCCCATCTCTACCAAAACAGCAACAACAACAACAACAACAACAAAAATTGGTTGTTATGGGAGGTGCCTGTAGTCCCAGCTACTCTGGAGGCTGAGGCAGGAGGATTGCTGGGGAGTTTGAGGTTGCTGTGAACTCCCCATTGCACTCTACCCAGCATTATAGAGGGAGACTCTGTCTCTAAAAAAAAAAAAAAAATTCATTTCGCATATTGTATTGTTACCTCTAGATGTTCTATTTGGTCGTTTTTTATATTTTTGACTTTTCTCCTCATCGTGGTCACATATCTCTTTAAATCCCTAACTGTATTTCTGAGAGCTATTTTAAAATCTTGTCTGCTCATTCCACCTCTCTGTCATTTTGCATTGTGTTCCTAATAATTATTTTTCTCCTTGTTTTGAGTCACAACATGGGTAAGAATGATCACAGACTTCTTGCTAGAAAATGCAAGCCAGAAGACAGTGGAACACTATTTGTAAGGGCGAAAGGAAATAAAAGTCAACCTAAAATGCAATATCCAGAAAAAAGAAACCGCAACAATTAAGAAGAAATGCATACTTTTTTCAGATAAAGGAAAAGTGACAGAATTTGTCACCCCTGGACCTGACAGCAAGAAATGTTAAAGGAAGTCCTTCAGGTGGGAAAAAATGATATCAAAAGGAAACTTAGTTCTACAAAGAAATAAAAGTGACAGACATGGGATATATGTGGGGAAAGATAAAAGCTCTTTTTTCAATTTTTCAATTTCTTCTTAAAAAGATAATTGACTTTTTAAGGCAAAAAAAAAAAAAGGTAATAATGCATCCTGGGCCTCAGGTGTAGCAGTAAATTTGACAACAACAGCACAGAGGAATGGGGGATGGAATGAACTGTGATTAAGATTTTATCATTCTATGTGCAATGTTAGACTATTACTTGAAAGTAGACCATGCAAAGTTAACAACAAATATGCTAAACCCCACAGCCCTGCTAAATAACTAAATAAACAGGTAGTGTCAACAAGCCAGTGCTGGAGAGAAAATGCAATGCCAGAATACAATCTATGAGAGGTCAGGAAAAGGCAGAAAAGAACAAAAGACAAATGAGACAAATAGTACGATAGCAAAATGATACATTGGAACCCAACCAGACTACTAATTAAATTAAATGTAAATGATCTAAGCTGCTCAGTTTAAAGATAGATAGGCTGGATTTTTTAAAAAGCCAGATGTAACTAAATATTACCCTCGAGAAAACCACTTTAACTTTAAAGACACAGATAGGTTAAAAGTAAAAGAACGGGAAAAGATGTAACAAACCGTATTAGATTTCTATGGGTGCCATAACGAGTTATCACAGACGTGATGGGGATACAGATTTCCTCCCTTACAATTCTGTGGGTTAGAGGTGGGGTCCACTGTGCAGGCTACAACCAAGGCCTTGGTAGGGCTGCATCCATTTCTGGAAGCTCTAGGGAAGAAGCAGCTGCCTTGCCTTGGCCAGCGGCTGGAGACACCCACATTCCTTGATTCATGGCCTTTCCTCCATCTTCAAAGCAGGCAAAGGTGGGTCTAGTTCTTCCATCACACTACTCTGACCATTCTTTGGTAGCTCACATATTCCAATTGACTGCAGCCAGGGAAGGTTCTCTTCCCTTAGGCAATCGTGTTAGGTGCCCCTGGATAATCCAGAACAATTTTCTTTCCATCTCAAGGTCCTTAATTTTAATGCCATCTGCAGTGTGCTCTTTGGCGTATAAGGTAACATATTCATAAGATGCCACAAGTAAGATAAGGACATTTTGGGAGAGCCATTATTCTTCCCATCACACACGCAAACATTACTAATGAGAGAACTGGAGTGTTACCACCTAATTACATGTGCAACATTCATCCAAATAGAACTTACGTTGGACCATATAAATGTTTAGAAAGTTTCAATCAATTTAAAAAGGTCAAAATCATATGGAGTTTGTTCTCTGACCATAAAGGAATTAAGTGAGAAATCAATAATAGAAAGACTTGGAAATAAACAACACACTTTAAGTAACAAGGGAAATTACAAAACATTTTGCACTGAATGAAAATGAAAACAAAATTTGTGGGCTGCAGCAAAAGTAGTGCTTGGTATGAACTTGAGAGACTTCAATGCTTCCATTGGAAAAGAAGATCTAAAATCAATGCCCTAAGCATCCACCTGAAAAAGCTAGCGGAAGAAGAGCAAATGGAAGTCAAAGTAGGTAGAAGACAGGAAATAATGAAGGTAAGAGTAGAAATCAATGCAATAGAAAATGGACAAATAATAGAGAAAAACTAAAAACACCAAAAAAAAAAAAAAACCCTATTCTTTGAAGATACCATAAAAATGGCAAATCTCTTGCCAAACTGATTTTTAAAAAATACTCAAATTACTGGGTGGCACCTGTGGCTCAAAAGGGTAGGGCGCCGGCTCCATATGAGGAAGGTGGCGGGTTCAAACCCAGCCTACAGACATTAAAAGGTGAGTAGGGAAATATACACAACTTCATTCCAATAAGTTTGACAGCACAAATGAGATGTCTACCTTTCTTGAAAGACACTGTATTCCTTGCTAATTGCTGCAGTGATAAATTACCACAAACGTAGTGACTTCAAACAACACAATTTTATTATCTTATGGTTCTAGAAGTCAGAAGTCTAAAATGGGTTTTATCTGGCTAGACTAAAGATATTGATAAGACCGTGCTCCTTCTGGAGGCTCTAGGGGAGAATGTTTGCCTCTCTTTCCAGATTCCACAGGCCACCTGCACGCCTCACCTTCTGGCCCCAGCAGACCTGGGGACAGCACTCTGTTCTAATTCTGACACCCCTGCCTCCCTCTTACAAAGACTCTTGTGATTACATTTGGTCCATCCAGATAATCCAGGGTAAATTTCCCATTTTGAGATCTTTAATTGAATTATGTATTTAAAATCTCTTTTGCCATGTAAAGTAGCACATGTGCAGGTTTTGAAGATGAAGAAATGAGCAACTTTGAGAGGTCATTATATCTATCAGATACCAAAATGTATAGACAAGTAGAATAGCCCTGTGTCAATTAAAGATCTTTTTTTTTTTTTTTTT
>NW_003852499.1:6369389-6388196 GCF_000181295.1 Otolemur garnettii
CAGAAGACTCGCTTGAGCCCAGGAGTTGGAGGTTGCTGTGAGCTGAGATGCCACGGCACTCTACCCAGGGGGACAGCTTGAGGCTCCTGTCTCAAAAAATAAAATAAAATAAATAAAATAAAAAAAAAATCTTTGTTCTCCCGATTATATTAAGAAGTGAAAAGGCAAGCCACTCAGAAAAATATTGAAGCACATACATCTGACAAAGATTGATTTCCAGAATTTGTAAAGAATTCTTACAACTCAATAATAAGAAGACAATTCAATAGGAACCATGGCTAAGGAAAACACACAAATGGCCATTAAATACATGAGAGGATGCTTAACAACACTAGTTATCAGAAAAGCCCTTATCCAAACTATGCTGATATAGTAATACTACTATTCATCCACTCAGATCGATTAAATATAAAAAGGGTGGAAATATCACATGCCAAGCAAGGATGTGAAACACATGAATCTCTCGCCCATTGCTGGTGAAAATAAAAAACCATACAACATCTTTGAAAAATATTTCATCAGTTTCTTATTATGTTAGATACATATTTTCATGTAATTCAGCAATTTCAATTGTAGATTTTTACTCCTGATGAACTATATGTAACGTATGAAACATATGTCCACACAAAAACTTGCCCATTAAGGTAGCAGCTTCATTCAAACTAAGGAGAACCTGGCCCCAACCACAATGTCCATCAGCAGGTGAGTAGATAAACAAATGATGGCATTTCTATATATTGTGACTACTACTCAGAAATAAAAGAGAACAAACCAGAGATCCCTATAACGGAATGGATGAGCCTCAAAAGCAATATGCTGAGCAAAAAAGAAAGACACAAAAAGTATATACTATATGATCTCCATTCACATGAAATTCTACAACATATATTAATGTATACAACATCAATTAACATCTATTGACAAAATGCAGATCAGCGGTTAACTCGGTTAACTCGGCTGAGGAGGAGAGGAATTGACTGCAAAGGGGCAGAAGGTTACTTTTTGCAATGATGGAAATTGTCATTGTAGAGGTGACTACATGGGTGTACGTATTTGTCAAAATTCATTGAACCGTGCTCTCAAACCAGGTGCATGTTATTGCATGCAAATTATTAGTCAATAAGTTGATTCTTTAAATAAAAGAGAAGACAAAGAGTGAAAACACTTGGATCCCATTCCTAGTGATTCCAATACTGCAGGAGTGATATAGGGCCAAGAAACCTACATTTTAAACAAGCCCTGTGGATAATTATACTTCAGGCTTTTCCACTTACAGTATTGATCTCTATAAACACCCAACTCTTGGACAACAAATCAAGTAGGTAATCAAAGAAAATTCAGAAGAAAAATAGTTGAGCTTTTCTATGCCCTATTCTGCTTCTCAACCTCCATTATTTAGCTGAACACGGGTCACTATCAAAGTATCCACTTGGGTGCTCTGTCCCCCTAACTATTGGCTCTGCGGAATAAGTTCTCTTCGTTCATTCATTCTTTGCCAAAAAAAAAAAAAAAAGGTGTACTGGGAAGATAAATGGCGGGGTGGGGCGGTGGGGAGCAAAATTGAAACACTCTACAAGTGCAGAGAAACCAATTTATGTGCAGAGCACAAATTCCTCTCCATGAGGTCCTTCAAGTCTGGCACCCAGACTCACTGGTGCCCAGCTCACTGGACGTGTGATAGCCACAAATATTTCTAGACAGGGAGCCTCATGGCCCACCTGTGTGAAGAGTGGAATTGCACAGCTGCAAACGTGCCAAGCCCACCCATAGCCCTGCCTCCTTCCTATCACACTCCCTTTTTACAGGCAGGGTCATTTCCCTGCCAAATTAGATTAAACCATAGTGCTCCGTTTCCATTTTTTAGTCTTTTCCTGCTGCCTGACGTATCTTCCCCATTTCTGGCCTCCTGTATTGCCTGTTGAAATCCTTCTCAAGCTTCATGGTCCAACTTGAATAACATCTCCCTCAGGTCTCATCAAATCACCAAACAAATGAAACCTTTCCCTCCCCTGAACTCTTCTGGCACTTGGTTTGAAGAGCTCTTACAGAATCCTGACTTGTATTTTACTTATTCATACGCATGTCATATCTATGTATTAGATAGGAATCAACTCTAGTATAGAAAGTAGTATTTATTCCCTATGCTACGTGTAGCTTATATACATCCTAGCACATTACTTTGCACTTAGTGGGTATTTTGCATATAATTATTGTAGAAATGAATGATTCAGTTCATGCTGACTCACAGCTCTGAGCTTATTCTCAAGCTGCCCTTCTTTTCTAGGAAACCCGTTTCACCTCAGGGGTCACTTCCTCTAAGAACCCTTCTTTGGCTGTTGGCTCCTGCTGCAGTCTGAGCATAGCTCTATCTCATCGCACCACCACCATATATCAAAATTAACTATTTATTCTCCATCCCACCCACTTATTCATAAGCTTCAGGAAACCAACAATTCCATCGTACCTAACTTTATCTTACCACCATCTAGCCCAGTGTTTGGTAATGGGATGCATTTCATAAATGTTTGTCAAATAGAGTGATCTATTCAGAAGTTTCTGGAAGCATAAGCCTATGCCACAGAGGGACTGGTTTATTTAGTTTGCGTTCCCTTAGAGAACCCCAAAACTCTCCTGAGATCTCATTCCCAGAGAAAACCCAGCACGAACAGCCTTCCTGCCTTGAGTTTCCTCAAGATTGAAGGCAGGAGCAGGCCCAGATGTTCTCTAGGTTCCCTCGCAGGCCCACGACCCTCCATCCTCAGGTACCTGGGTCCCCCAGCAGCATAGACTGTTGCACAAAACGGTCAAGTGTGGCGTCTCCTTGGAAAGTCGTTAAGATGGATCTCCAGCCCCCAGAATGCGGGGATTGGAGACAGACTCTGTGACCCTTTGGAGTCCCGTGCCGCCTCCTTCGCTCCTACTTTCCCTTCCCCTGCTTCCCTCTCCCTTTTCTTATCCTCTTTCTTACCTGATTCTCCTCTTCTATGGGTCTCACCGCACTTTCCCAGGACTGCTGTTTCCCTTCCTCCCGCTTTTCCTTCCTCACCTAGATTTATCTCATCCCTTGCGGGTCCCCTCGTTTATCCCGCTCTCCACCCCACCCCACCCCCAGCGCCCCGCCTCCCTCTCTCTCTCTCTCTCTCTGTCTCTCTCTCTCGCCTCCCTCCTCTCCTCTCTGCCCGGCAGGAAGCAGAGCCTCCTTACTAAGCCTGGAGGAGGGAGGGTAGGTGGGCCCCGGCGCTGCGGTTCCGCCCTCAGTGCGTGTGCGAATGTCTGTGTGGTGGTGACGCGGCGCCGGCGGCGGGGAGGGAGGCTGGGCCCGCGGGAGAGGGAGGCGAGCCGACTGCTGGGGCTGCTCGGCTCCTGCGCGCCCTCGCGCTCCCCGCCGCCCGCCCAGGCGCAGGCAGGGCGCAGGCGGCGGCGGGCGGCATGGAGAGCCTGCTGGAGAACCCGGTGCGTGCCGTGCTCTACCTCAAGGAGCTCACCGCCATCGTGCAAAACCAGCAGAGCCTCATCCACACCCAGCGCCAGCGCATCGACGAGCTGGAGCGGCGGCTGGACGAGCTAAGCGCCGAGAACCGCAGCCTGTGGGAGCATCAGCAGCTGCTGCAAGCCCAGCCTCCGCCCGGGCTCGTCCCCCCGTCGTCAGCCCCGCTGCCAGCTTCCCTGGCCACCGCTCCCACCGCTGCCGGCGGGGCCCAGGAATCTCTCCAGGACCACGGACAGCTCTCCCCCGCCGCGCCACAGGCAGCACCCGAGCAGCAGCCGCTTCAGCACCACGGACAGCTCCTGGCGCAGCCCCAGCCGGGCCCCAGCGGTAGGGCTCATGCACCCCAGTCGCCCCACCAGCACCCAGTGACACTCGGGGCCGTCGCCGACAAGGAGAAGGAGCGTTCCCCGAGTTGTTGCGCTGCCGGAGCCCTCCTTCAGCACAAATCCCCCGCCGCCCTCAGCAAGGGCGTCCTGAGCAGGAGACCTGAGTGAGTGAGGAAGAGGAGGGGGAAGGTTGTGGTGGAAGGAAGGGCGCGAGGAGGAGACAAGGGGGAAACCGAGTGCGTGTCAGAGTCTGAAGGACCGGGGTAATGGGTAATGCGAAGTGAAGGAGTGAGAAGATGCTTAAGGGTAGAAGTGAGTCAAGGAGGCTTGAGGGAAAACAGGGAACAGTATCAGTGTTTGAGAAGGTTTGGGGAACGTTGGAGCAAAAAGAAGTACCCAGATCCTCACTGGAGAAAAGAGAGGAGGAACTGCGTCTTAAATGATTGGGGTTATTGGGAACTTGCAGGGTTTAAAGGAGAACAGATTGGGAGGAAGTTGGGATGAAGATTATACTGGACAAAACAGTAACATTGAAGAATTTTTTAAGTTAGAAAAAAATTGGAAGGGAGTTTGGATAGTAAAATTATTTGAATGAAGAGTGAGATATGAAAAAGACAGAGGGTTGGCAAACAGGCATGTTAAGAGCTTTGAAAGAGCTGGAGACCAGGAAGAGTAGGATTGGGGTAGAGGTGAATTCAGGAAGCAGAGGATAAAGCTGAAAAAATGGGAGAGATGTGAGAAGGCAGGGGACTTGCAAATAGAAGAAGATAAAGGGTGAGAGAAAGAGAAATGAGCTGTGTCTTTAACTGATGCAGTCGGAGTTAAAGCCAGGAGTGGCTCATTTGGGGAAGCTTACTCTGCCTGGACCTGAGTGGGCACAATTCTGATGACTCTCTGCAGAGCCCAAGGGGTGCAAAGAAGCCACCCGTGCAGCCAGCAGAGGACTCAGTTACAGCTTGAGGAATCAGTGCAGTTATGGATTTTTCCTCAGACTCAGGAGGATATCTGTGCAGGGTGGTGGGCCATCATGGAAAGAGAACAATGATGAGGGGGACAGTTGGGAAACAGAGTTGGTATTTGGATGTAATGCCTGCTGTGCCCCTCTCTGTTATGGCTAATGACTCCAAGCCTTATTCCTTATTTCCCCTTGGTTATTGGGTGACAACTGGAATGTTGTGTTGGGTCTGCGGAGAAATGTTAACCCCCCCCATCCCACCCAGGATCTAGGATCTCAGTTCTTTTTTCACTCGAGAGGTCCATGAACTAGGAATATGGGAAGGAAGGATGAAAGGGGGCTGGCACATTCTCTCCTCTGTCTTAGAAAGACTGGCCACATCAGCTTCCTTTCCTGATTAGACAGGCAATGGGAGAACTGAATGCAAGAGCAGCTCAGGGGAAATCAGTACCTGGGCCACACCTGGCCCTTGACAATGGCGAGGGAAGGGAGGAAGAGAGGAGAGGGGAGCCAAGAATCTCATCTCCATTCAGGCTCAAGCGTGCTTTAAACCTAAGGGATACTTGTAAAGTACCTCGCCTTATTCTTTTAAAACTTATTTTCTTCTCTCATCTGCTGTACATAGTTAGAGAAGTTGAGTCAGGGTGCATTGGCTCACGGAGCAGGTTGGACCAGAATTGTGGGACCTTCAGGGTGAAGATCTAGGATGATGATCTGGCTTGGGAGACCTAAAGCATTTAAGCCCAAGAAGACGCAGTTTCCCCTCCATGGCCCATGTTCCTTTTCCTCAGTTTCACAGTTCTTGTTCCTCATCTGGCATAAAAAGCAGAAAATCAGTTTTCCCTCAATGCCCAAGGATCAGCAAAAGGTGACGTGCTTCCAAGATAGCATGGAATCTTTTCCTCAGATAGGAAGAAAGTCCCATTCCCATTTCAGTCCATTTTCCTGGGGGCTGCTGATAATCATGATCCTTCACCTGCCTCCTTTGCTCATGCCTTCTGGTGTCTCTCTTTTCTCCCACTGCACCCCACTTTCTTTGCATCTCTTCAGGGGACTATATAGACTAGAAGAATTGATGAAAGATCATTTTTCCTGGGCAAAGACTGCTATGGCCTAGAGAGACCACACCTTTCCACCAGATGCTCCTGCTGGGAAGCCAGGGATTTAGGAATCACCTGGATTTCCTATGCAGCCTCCCATGTCAGTGCCAGAGAAACCATGACGTCCTCATCTTTCCTCCTCACCTGTCCTGCTTTTGCTTCCCAAGAGAGCAGAACAAAAATAAGAAATAATTAGGATGGTAGGGACTGGAAGTTGTTGAAAATCTTTCACTATGAAAGTTCTTCCAGGCACCGAAAGCAACTCTTTACTTTCTCCAGATCCTCCAGTTCTCCTCCCTCCTCTGCCACCCTGGATACCCAGAGACTTAGAGCCCAGAGATTTGCCCACTTCACCTCCTCTCTGCAACTCTCTTCCCCTGGCTGTGACATCATTGCCATCGTAGCTGGCTGCATAACCTTCTAGATCACCCATTTCTTTCCCCCATAGTTTTGCCCAATTGTAGCCCCAATGTCCCCACAGAACCTCAGGAAGGAATCTGATGGCTGACTCCATGTTCGGCCACACGCTGCTTTCTGCCCATGGCCCCCATTGTGCATGTGAGTTCTCCTCTGCCTCTTTATGGTGCAGGGCTAGATGGAGCCAGCAGGCAGGGAGAGCTCTGCAGACACACAATGGTGTGAGGAGAAGCAGAGCAGAACCAGCACCCCTCTGCCTGGTGTTTCTCCTGGGGAGCCCCCTGCTGCATCAGTTTTCTATTTGGCCTGCTGAAGTAGGAGGAAGAGATGGCACTGAGGGTCTTCTGATCATACTTCTGCTGTGAATCATTTCTCATTTTTCCTCTGGCCTCATTATAGTGAGAGCGCAGCCACAGTGAGGTGGCTGGAGGGTGGTGAGGGTTTCCAGGGGCCAGGCACTGAGTTAGATGTATTCTTTCACCACACACTTTGTCTCTTATCCCCAGGACTCCTCTTTCTCTCCAATTCCAGGAGAGGCAGAAGCCCTGGGAAACCTGGGACTGGGAAATAATGAATCATTTCATTGTCATCCGATCTACATTAATATGCAGCTTGGCCTCTGAGCTGAAGGAGGAAGACACAGAGGTGGTGGCCTCGGAGGGCAGGCCGAGGAAGCAGCAATATGAGGGTGGCTGAGTGCAGAGATATCGTCAAAGAAAAGCACTCAGGGGTTAAAATTCTTTCTTTGCATGCTCCCTGACTCACTAAACTCTGGCTCCCACTGGCTTAATGGAAGCAGCGCACATAGCTTCCTCTTCTTTATTTTTTCAATCAAGGCTCACAGCATCTACAGAACTGATTATTATCTTTCTCCTGGCTGGAGCCAGAACTTCAACTTGACTTGGCAAAGTCCCTTACCATAGAAGCACATGACCCTATCTGAAGCTGCTGGCTTCAGTGTGATCACAGTTTCTCTGCTGAAATACATCTGCCCACCCACCCAGAGTCTGTGAATGACAGGGATTGCCCATGTCTCCAAGTTCACCAGCAGATGATTGCTGGTGGCTAGGTTCTTGCATTATAATTCAAATTCAGCTCCTACTCCAAGCTCCCCATCTCAGCATAGCTATGAAGTCCAAATGGCTCAGAAGGTCTTATCCTCTCCTGTCTTTCTTCCCCCTTTGTCTTCCTTTTCCATGCTTCCTCTTCCTCACTACTTTCTTTCCTTCACTTCCTCCCCTTTCCGCTCCTTCAAATGCTTTCTCTCTCTCATCTTTTCTTCTTTCCAGCCTTCTTCCACTTAGGCTACATAGGGAAGTCTCTTTCCTCTCTACCCTCATCCTTTAAGCATGAACTAAATCCTGAGTCATCTTGTGAGCTCCCTGATCTCATACTACCTGGAGGCTGGGGTTAGATAGAAGAATGCCTTATGTGCGTCTTAGTCTGAGTTGTCTAAGATGCTGATTGGAGCAAGTGTCTCTGCTCCTATCAGGTCAGAGTTTTCTGCCTAAAGTTGGAAGTGGGTGACTGGCCCATCCTGGAAGCTATTAAAAGAGTGTGAAAGTCTATCAGCCAGTCAACTACATGTATCAAGTGTCCAGGCCATTCAAAGCCCTGCACTGTGTGTTGTAGAAGCTTGGAAAGAAGCAAATGGTCCTTGCTCAATTTACATGAGACCATGCCTAGAAAGATTTAAATATGTGTAAGCATATTGAGGCTGCCTAGAGCTACCATCTATCAGAACAGTACAGGGTAAAAAGGTGAGCATGCAAATTCTGTTCAGAGCCAGAGAGACAGTTTTCTTGGGTGAAGTCAAGGCTTTATGTCAGAATAATCAGAGCCAAGGATAGCTGGAAAGGGAACAAAGCCCAGAGATTCACTCCATGAAGATATCTGCATTGCCTGTGCATCTCATTCCATCCTGGGATGTGCGTGCTCTACTCTAACCCCCTCCCACTAGGATCAGTACCATCAGTAGGGCAAGAAGAATCTCAGCACATGGGCCCCTGTCTACCTCTGTGCCCAGGAAGCCTGGTTGTCAAGGAAGCATCATATGGCCAATGCTTATAGTCTATCTGTCCTTTGATTCCCCTGTCTCCAACACAGAAAGAACTTCCAGCTAACAAGCTGGACAATGGGACCAGAATGGAGGCTCAGTGATAGGAGGGAGCAAGTGTGCTTGTGTGCATACCTGGAAGCTGGCACAGAGTGAGCACTTGCAAAGACCAGCTGCCCCCTGCCTGCCCAAGTGCCTAGACTGCTGCTCTTTCCTCCCTTTCATTCAAAAAGGAGCAAAACTGAAAAGAAATCATCATCCCCTGGTTCCTGGGAAACCCTGATTGCCTCCCTCCTCCTCGCCAGCCACTGTGCTATGTTCCATTCCACCTCCTCTCCCCTGCCTCACTGTCCCACCGTCCCCAGACCTACATAGTTCACAGCATAGGGCCTCACAAAAGACCCTGGCATGCTTTCCTGCTGCCCCCAAACCAAGCAACAGGAGCATCAGCCAATCTTTGCTGACTCAGCCAATATCTGTGTAGTCTGAGTTGCAAAATTTACTTGGGAATAAAGGCAGATAGGGTCAGGGTTGCATGGAGAGGGAATTGGAGGTGATTTGAAAAGGAGTAGGAGCTGGGATAAACGGGTGAGCCTATAGTCTGGAAGGAGACCCAACTTCTGAATTTACATACCATGTCAAGATTTTTGGATCAACTGCCCTTGGGGGGGCCTACATTTTTTTTCATTGGGGCCCAAACATACTGTCAGTGGCCCTGGACACAGGGTGGCAGCAGCTTAGCCAGGAGTTTCTCAGTAAGAAGTCTTGCGGACACTCGCTGCACCTGGCAGATTCCCAATATGAGGCCACCTGGCAGGGTTTCCGAGGCTTGGGCCACTGCAGCAACTTCCTTCTGCGCAAAGTGTGGGTGCCCATGTAGGCTGCAAAGGGTTTCTTGTTTCCACAAAGGAAAGGGGGGGGGGCATCATCATTTCAGGAAATGAGGGCATTACCAAAAAGAAAGGGAATCGGGAGTAAGCAAAGGGAGAAGTTAGATTTTCCAGGCTGAAAAGAACTTCAGGAAACCACAGAATCACACAATGCCCAAGATGCAGGTGGTTAGGAACATGAGCTCGGGGCAGGCACACCGGATAGGAGTCCTGTTTTACCACCTGCTGGCTGTGAGACTTACATTCATCATTTACTTTCTTTTAGCTTCTGTTTTTTTTTTTTTCACTTGTAAAATGAGGAATAATATCTATTTTAAAGGGTTATCATAAAGCTTAAAAATATCATTTGCTTAGCACTGTTTTGGGGGCACATGGTAAGTGCACCATATATTGGAGTGTTTCTACAGATAAAGAAACCAAGGCACAGAAAATGTTAAGAGGCTCATCCCACATCAGGCGACAGTGAAAGACTAGAATCCAGGTTCAAGATTCCTTCCACTCTGCCAGGCAGGTGTTTCTACATGTGCCCTTTTCTCATTTACCCTTCTACTTCTGGACTGTGCACCCAAGACATTCCAGGTACATGAATGTTAAGCTTACCTTAAAAAGCAGCCAAGCAGGACAGATCCACTAACTCTTAGCGCTTTGCAATGACAGCTCACACTTCAGGGCTGGGAAATGCTTCTTTAAGTGCAACTCAAATCTCTTCTATTGTGTTTTAAGGTTACTTGCACTTCTCTTACGGACATTAATCAAGGAGATCTGAGTTATCACCCAGTGCCCCAGGGAGAGAACGATGAGCATCCCCACTTCCTAAATAGGGAAACTATAGTCTCATCTCAGAAGAGGCATCCTGACTTGTCAAGGACAAAGACGAGGGTGGTTCTGAGGTCAGAAAGAGGCCTGGTGTGCTGTTGTGGGTCATTTGGGTAGTGATGGGAGGGAGTTTAGGGGGAGAACTCTGCTTTCTCTGCTCAGGCCTAGAAGGTAAATGAGTTTCTTCTCTTAAAGACTTTTCTTAGATGAGATGCCTTCCAAGAAAAAAACTAAAGAAATGAATGAAAAAATGTGGTGGGCTTCTCAAATTCTCTCCTAGGGCAGTTGTGGCTATGAGGCCACCAGAAGCAAAGATTGCTGGTTGGTGTGTGTGTGTGTGTGTGTGTGTGTGTGTGTATTAAGGCACAGGATGGGGTGGGGATGGGGAATAGGCTGTTTTGCTATTGCTCTTTGTTGGGAATAGCTGATCTGGAAGGGTTATATAACTGTGAGATCAAAGTACGTGCTGAGAGGTACCTTTCCTCCCCAGGAGGCAGGCTGCTACGGACAGAGGGTATGCAGGTGGCCTGTCCAAGACCCTGGCCAGAGAAGGACCCTGTTCTCTCTCTCTCTTTTTTTTAATCCTTTTACTGTTATTTGCATTTATTTTATATTGCATTTATTCCTGTGCCATACGTCTTTGCTTCTTTAGTTTCTTCTGGGATATCTTTTTCTTCTGTGCTACCTCTTCTTCTGGTTTGGGAACAATCTGTTCCTTTTCAGTAAGGATCATCTCAGTGTGGCAGGGGGAGCTTACGGATGGGTTAATGCGACCATGGGCTCTGTAAGTTTGGTGCTTGGGTGCTTTGTTCACTTGGATATGCTCAATGACCAGAAACCCTTAAGTTCAGCATTACTCTCTGCATTTTTAAACATATGCAGCAAAAATTCAGCACTTTTTTTGGGCCACCGACCCTGTGTCCAGCCCCACTGTTTGGCCTGGGCACACCTACCAACTCCACCATTGTAACGTGGGAATGGTACACATTGTTTCTTTAGGGTGACATCCTTCAGATACTTGGTGGCTTTTCATATAGGCATACCCTTGATGGCCTGGGCAGTTTCCCATGTGTTCTTAAAGTGAACATGAAGATTTGAGCCTCTTGACTTGCATGACTCTTCGGGGTTTTCTGGGTCAAGTGAATAGTGAACCATTTTCACAAATCACCTCAGGCCACTTAGGGGAAAAGGAAGAGGAAGAGCGGTGGCTTCTGGGAGAATCGGACCCTGTTCTCCATGTTGGCATCAGGCTATTCCCTCTCAGCTAGAGCTATAGAGTCTAGAGGGCATTAGAAGCTGAACCAGGATCCCCCAGCCCCTCTGGGAAATTAAACAAATGTCAGAACTGGAAGGATCCTTTAAGGTCATTTGGTCCGAACCTCCCATTTGGCCAATAAGAAAGCTAAGGCCCGAGAGGGAAGTAACTGGTGTGTGCAAACCAGTTAATGACAGAACTAGGGTTAGAGTTTGGATCCCCTTAACTCTTCCTCCAGTACTCTTGACATTACATGGTAATGGACTGAAAGAGCTACTCAAGACTGCTCCATGGGTTTGCAGAGCCAAATTTGCAGCCAGTTACTGGGGTTTAGGGGGAGCTAAGGCGGTCCCTCTGCCTTCTAGAGTATCTCACCTATGGCAACAACCCCACAATCAGAGGTTACTTTGGGTACTTCAAAGTTATCCTCCTTGTTAAAATGCAAATTCTAGGACAGGAAAAAAATAACACATTTAGCTTTATCCGTCTTTTACACTTTGGCATGAAGTGTAAATTCATGCAATTTCTGAGAGCAAGGTTTGGTGAGAGAGGAGGATACTATGGTAGCTCTGGGTAAGTGAAGGCCAGGGCAGGAGGCCTGCACGGAGCTGAAACACTCAAGAGGGAGGTTTTGAGAGTCCAAACAGATCTTTACCTCTACAATTCTGCAGGGAGTTGGAATTTCCCTGCTTGGCCCTGGTAAGGAAAGGGGAGGGATACCAGGCACTCCCACACCAAATTGTGGCACAGTAATAATTTGGGCAGCAGAAGGGTTACTTTCTACTTCCTGTGTGAAAGTCACAAGGCAAGAAGTGAGAAAGCATAATGGTGCATGATAAGCTCATTTGCTCCTTTCTAGGATCTTAAAATAATATTTTTGGATGGCAGAATGCCCCATGACTCTGCTGGGGCAGGGTGGGAAGACGTGGGCAGGAGGGGCTGGCAGATAGCAGAGGTTGGTTTGGCAGGAGCCTGGGAGGATGGGTTGATGGCCGAGCTCAACACCTAGGAGGTACTTGGTGAATACAGGTTGAATAACTAACTGCTTCCTCTTCAGGCCCCAGGCAGACTCACGGATTGTTCTGTGGCAGGGACAATGTGGTGTCAGGGCTGGCTCTGCAGGAGGAAGGCTCTGCTTAGGCCTGACAGCGCACTGGAGGGAAGCTGGATTCTGAGGTTCAGTTCTCCAGGCTGGCAGGGATGTGAGGAGGGGGGTGCTACCTCTCCCAGCTAACAGACCCACCAGTCAGCCTGAGTAGCTGCATTAAGAACAAAGCATGAGCAAGGCTTTGGAGTGAGAGTTCACTTCACTGCTCAGCTTCTCTCCCTCTCTGTCTCCCTCTCTCCCTCCTCTCTCTCCCTCTCTCTCTCTCTCTCTCACACACACACACACACAGAGCCTTGTTAGTAAGCAGAATTAGAAATGGGCAAGGGGCCTGTGAGGAGGGAAAGGAGGCCTGAATTGTGGCCCTGTCTCTGAAGGAAGAGAGGAGAGGTGGATTCTGGGGTCGTAGTTTGGCCTGGGAGACACAGCAGGACCTAGTTCCCAGCTTCCAGGCCTCTTATCCCTCTCTCTCAGCCAGGCAGTACCAGCTGTGTTCGGGGGGAGTACGAGTGGGTTGTATGCATGGTGTAGGGGTTCATGGGGCTGAGCAGGCACGGCTCCAGATGGGTGCCTGTGTGTCATTGTATTGAGCAGGGGAAGCTGAATGACAACCCACACTAGAGCAAAGAGAGTGCAGTTCTCTTGGCGCAGCCCAGTGCAGTTTTGTCTTACTACCCCCCAGTGACACCTGGCCTGGCCACATTGTCATGGGGAGGGGGTTCCTTCTCCTATCTCTTTATGATGTAGTCCACCTCTGTGGCCAGCTCCTTTCCCCCCTGTAAAATGGGGGTGAGTCCACAGTGCTTCTATCCTTCCATGGACACCCCTCTGTCTTGAGTATGCAGGACATCAAGTCTCTGAGGAGTGCATTTCTGCGGAGAAGCCTGCGGAAGCAGACGCTGTGCATCTATCTGCGACTTCCTGTTGAGATGTAGTGTTTGGAAGCTCAGGTACAGGGCAGGTGACACACTGAAAGGTGCAGCATGATTTTCGCTGCAGCCTGCATTGGCCTAGCTGTGGCCAGGGCCTGGTGCCGGTGACCTCTGCTCAGCCTGGCATTCACCTGCCTCCTATGGAGAATGCAGTCCTCCAGGCAGAGAGACAAGGGAAGTCCACAATTTCTTCTTTGATGAATGATTCCAATTACCGCAATTTTCATTCAATGCATTGATTCAACAGAATGATTATTTAAAAACAACAGCAGCAACAAAAATTCTGCGAAGCTGTTGAGAATTTCTTGCTTGGGCTGGGCTTCATGTTTCCTGTGCCATAGCTTGGTCTGTGGGAATAGACATCCTGGAAGCTTTCGGACTGACTCACAAGGCAGGCATCTTCGGCAGGCTGCATACTGCTTAAGGACGGTTGAGCCCACCAGGCAAGGGGTTTCCAGAGGCCAGTACAGGACTGCTGGGGCTGACCAGGAGGAAGACTATGTTTCAAAGTGGCTGGACTATGAGTCAGAAGGAGGGTCCCTGAGTCCTGACGGCAGCAGCCTCCCTCACACCCCCAAGTGTACGCGTAGGGCCAACCCCTCCCCCGCTCTGGGCTCTCAATTTCCCCTCCTGCTCATTGCGGACAGTCGGACAGTCGTTCTTTGCCCTCTTTCCTGCCCCCTCTGCCTCAGGTCACCACGGTCTGGCAAAGCAGAGCTGTCAGGGGGTTGCTGCATCAGGGAGGACCAGACCCAGCTTACATGTGAAAAAAAAAAAGACTTCTAAATGCCAGAGTGGTAGCAGGAAGCTCGGAATCGGGGACTGAGGGAGACTGAATTCACCTCCCTTTTAAGAACAGAAGGCAGCAGACTCCCGTGGGCCCTGGGGAGCGATGAGGTGACTTCTGCAGGGTTATCGAGCTCTCAGTACTCCAGAAAATTTCACTAGACTCCCTCTGGCCATGTATGTCTTAAACTCGGAGCAGCAGGAGAAGGGGGCTCGGGCTCCAGCTGCTTTTTCCCTCCCCAGCCTGAGCGACCCTCCAGGTCCTCCTCCTGTTCCCTGGCCCACTCCCTGCGCAACCCCGGGGAAGCCCTTCCCGCTTTGGCCGCGCTCCCCGGGGGTTCCAGGGCGGGAGGCGGTGAGGGCAGGATTTCTTGCGTGGGCGGCGGGCGCGCTGCTGCACACCACGGACGGAACCGCAGCCCTGCGCCCGCCGCCCGCCGCCCAGGCGATGCGCAGTCACGCGCCCGGGAAGCACAGCCTCCGCGTCATCCCAGCCGCGGGCCGCGCCTGTGCGCCCTGGCCACCCCCGCGCCCATGTCTGAGTCTCGCCGCGATGCACCCCTGGTGCAACCATCCCCAATATCCCCCACCCCCACCCCCGCAGCAGCCGGCACGGCCATCCGCCCACAGGGTCTGGAAGCACCTAGGACCCGAGGGGGAGGGGCGAGGGCTTCTATGCTGCTGCTGCTGCTGTCACCCCCCCTGCCAGGTGTTCATGGTGTCCATGGTCCCAGCTGGCGCTGGCGTGAGTAGATTCCCTTTGGAGAAGAGCTGCTAGGAGGGTCAGGGGTCAGGATGGTGTCACCGAGGTCCAACTGGACTCAGCATCTTAGCAAAAATATCCCAGCCCTATTCTAGCCTACCCATATTTATGTTGGTATTTTGTAGAGTCACAATCTTAGAGTTCCACAGGCTACAGGTCCTTGGGCCCAGTCTATGGTGGAGTGTAGCCAGTGCAGGGCACTGGGTTTGAAGCTAGACTCCTTATCTCGTAACTCTGATTTAGAGCAGTGACAGCCTCAGTTTTCTCATCTGTAAAATGGGGACATGAACAGTCCCAACCTTACTGGCTTGCTGTAAAAATTCCCAGGTGATGCCAAGAAAATGACAAGCAAGCTGGAGGCCTGACAGCAGTGAGGACTCACATTGTGGGATTTGCTGTTATTCTGGGGACCCTTCCAGTGGTAAGACCTGGGCCAGAAAGTGTACTGGAGATAGAGAGCTCTTAACCTACCACCCTTAATCTTCTAGAGGGCTCTGAATAGGATGACTCCTTCCCATTTTGATTTGCCAGCCCCTGAAATGGTTGAAAGCAGCCACCCTGCCCTTGCTTTGTCTTCCAGTCCCCTTCACCCCCCTTCTTTGAGATTCACACCCTTAATCCTCACCTTTCCTGGTCCACATGGCTTTGTGGGTGGCTCTGCCTGACCTCAGTCATTGCTCTCCCAGGACACAGGAGCCAGAAGTGAGCCTTGAAGCCCCAGGGTGTGACCAGCTTGGGCACAGGGAGGCCTCCCTCACTCTATGGCTGCCCCAGCCACAGGCAGGTCTTGGGCCTTGCGTACCTTTAGATGGCACCTTACTCAGCCCAGGCCACAGGTGGGACCCATTATATATAAGGTCTGCTAAAGCCCTAGGGCTCTTGCACTTGAAGGACTCTGGCTTCTGGCCACCTGTATTTGTTGTCCAGGTAGCTTTTAACACCCCAAATGCCTGGCCTTTTCACACAGCCCTGTTAGATTTTCACTTTTGTCAATCCAGTTGTTTTTTTTTTTAAACTTTACTCTTTTTGAATAGACTACACATTGACATAGTACAAGATTTAAAAAATCCAAGAGTTTACAATGAAAAGCATTTACCCATCCCTGTTTACTAACCATCCCCCACACCACATGCACAACCTTTCAGCAAGCACTATCAGCATTTTCTCCTGTGTCTTTCCAGGCATTTTCTATGTACGTTCAAACAATAATATGTATGTATATATTTTTACACAATTAACAGTATATTATATGCTACTAGGCATCTCAATTTCCTCCCTATAATATACATCAGTGATCTTTCTATATTCATTGATGGAAGAGCTGCCTCATTCTGCTGTACAAACAGCTGTGAATCTAGGTCCCCTCTTCTCCTCTGCTGAATTTTGCATGGCAAGTTCTAGGTAGCCTGCCTTTGCAATCATTTGGGGTGGGCTTTTTTTGAGGGCTAAGGGGTGGGTGTGAGGCAGACATTATTGAGAGGCTCCTTTTCAACTTGCCCCTTTAGTTGCTGACCTGCTGCGGCAGCCTCCTACCAACGCTGGTTAATTACAGAAGAAATAAGATTCAGTAAGCGCGCTTCTTGGTCTGCAATCTCTCTAGCTTGGCTCACTTTTGTTCCCTGGGGCACCCTTTGTTGTTAGCAGTCATCAAGGTTGGAGGAGCTTCCCAGAGTTGTAATCTGGTTCAAAATGAGCTGAATCCTGAAAACCCACCAACTTCCTGAACTGATCTGAGAAATAAATTGACCTTATAGCCTTTCCCCCTGCTGTCCACCCCAGGCTGAGCGCACCCCAGTCCTTGCTAAGAATGAAAGGAACTTTATTCCTATAGTTTAGAAAAAATGTAAAAGGTGACAGAATGGGAATAATTATACAAAGTGAGTATACAGGAGTCTTTGCTGAGTTTTGCTATAAACAGAAGTAAAGAAATGGGGTGCTTGCTGGAGGGGAAGTGGATTGTTCTATAGGTTGAGAACCATCACAGCATGTTTGTTTCAGGAGTATAAGCTGACTACATGGATTGACCCTCTGCCATAGAGAAGGCCCTATCCTAAGCTCTCTAGGGAAATTGAGAGAGACTATATCATTCCTAGAGGAAAGCAAAAATTTAATGACAGCTAATATTTACCATGCACTTGCTATGAGCTAGCTAGGCACTGTATTCAGTGTTTTACAAACTTTCTCTCAATATGTCCCAGTAACAACGTCCTGAGCTGGGCTCCATCTGTATGTCTTCCAAGCAACATGAGACTGCTTGTCCATAATCAAACCCAATGCGGTTCTGGCATTTGGCACTCCCAGCCTCTCTTCTTCACTGCCTCCCTGCAGATGACTGCAATAACACGCATCCCAATTTCCAAGAGACGTGTTCTCAAAACTCATTTGCCCCCTTGGAGACTGTCATTCAGGAGGGTTAGGGGAAGGAAGGCAGCCAAATGTGCTTTAAATGAAGCTCTCAAGGGCTTCTGGTGCGTCTCCCTGCTTGAAAACCATCAGAACAGATCAGCTTGGGCACACTTACTCTTTAACACGTGCACACACGCATTCACTCTGTGCTGTACATAATTAGGCTGGCTGGAGTTGGGAAAAAATTAAAGCATGGTGGGCAGTGCTATATAGGAGAAAGTGAAAAGAGAAGAGAGTTGAATGTGTCATTGTCATTTAGGAATGGGGACTTGTGCTTAGGTTCCTCCAGGGCAGGAGTCACAGGAAAATATTCACGTGACAAGGATATGTGGAGCTCTGCATGTCGGCTCTGCTGTAGGCACTGGGGGTTCACTGTGAACAAATCAGACCAAGACCCTGCCATTGTGGAGCTCATGTTCAGATATTAAATGAGTCAATTCATCTGTGTACTATAAACCATGAGGACTAGAAGGAACTTAGGAAGTAGCTGGAAAGAAGATGGCTCTCACAGGGAAGACCCCCCCTAAGAGAAACCACTGGAGCAGAGAGATTAAATAGGGATGAAATAAAACAGCCCCACGTGGAGACCTGCAGAAAAGACATTCCGTGTATAGGCCCTGGCTGGAAGGAAGGCACGAGTCCAAAGGACAGAAGGGAAAGGGGGCCCAAGGGAGCAAGAGAGGGACTGGGAGGGGGGCTGGGGCTGGACTGGGCCTTCTGTAGGAATTGGAGGGGTGAGAGATTGCCAAGACATGAACAGGAGATGAGGGGAGCCACAGGTTCAAAGAGCAGATGAGGGAGAGCAGGTCAGCAGAGAGAGCCAGGGAGTGCAGTTGACAGCCGGTTGATAGTCACATGTTCATTCAGCCTTTCTTTCAACATCCATGGACTTATTTTCTGCTGTGTGCTAGGCATTTGTGTACATTCATGATCTCATTTATTCACACAATCCTGATGTGGAAGTATTACTATCTCGACTGCACAGAGGTGGTAACTGAGACTCAGAGACATTAAGGTGGTCCATCCAAAGTCACACAGCTAAATGTCTTCAGGATTTACATGCAAGCTTTAGCCTCTTACACCCTAACATAGCTATCCCTACTCTAGGAGTTCCCCATGGCATGGGAAGTGCTTCCCCCAGGCAAAGCTTAATTTGGGACACGGATCAAAGTTTAGGGACAAAAAGGCTGATGGCACCATGCCCATATGACAGCTGTTCATGTTGATGCAGTTCTGAACTTGGCTCTTGGCCCATTCATCTCTGTCATGCCTAGCTTGAGGACTGGCTGAATACCACCCACACGTAGCCACGAGGTAGATGGTTTACAAGTCCCCATGGGACATCACATCCCTGTAATGCCCACATGATTAGGAGGCCTCACCTAGGGGACAAAACATTCTTGGTCTCAGCTCTCTATGTATGTGTGTTCAAATGCACATGTGTGCACACTCAAGGTTGTTTGTGAAAATATGGGTATGTGGGCATATGTGTATTTCCACATTCAAGAGT
>NW_003852499.1:6388461-6419888 GCF_000181295.1 Otolemur garnettii
AAAAAAAAAAAAAAAAAAAAAAAAAAAGAGTATGCATGGACTTGGGAGCTTATATTGATTGAGAGACTGGGAATCTTTTCACTGTATTATGTGCTGTATTATTACAGCCTATGTGCTGTATTATGAGAGTTCTGAATGTGTGCAAGAAGTGAGGTATGCATGTTAGGATATGCATGCATGCAGGTGTGAGTGCACCAAGGGACATGAGTGTATGTGTGTATGAACCTTTGCACACCTAAACAGGTGTATATAAGTATGTTGAGTGCTAGAGCTTAGCTGGTTCACCAGAAGCAGGCAGGGGTTCCTGTGGGCATGTGAATTGGGAACCAGAGTAGAGTGGGTGCTAGGAGGTCAGTTGAAACTGTGGGATTGGCCTTGGCTGGGTGAGGTTTTATGCTTCTGTCTAACTAACTTCAAGGGTCTATGCCCTGGAGGGGAAGTTCAAGGCTCTTCCATTCACAGCTCAGAGGCTTCCTCCCCTGCGGCTGCCTGGTTTGGAAGAGTACAGTGAGAGTGGACACCAGAGGCAGGGCGTGGCAGGGAAAGTCACAGTGTGGGTCCTTGGTGGCTCATCAGACCTCTCTTAGCTTTAGCTTCGTCAGTCAAATGTCATTTATAATAGTAATTACAACACTACCAATAATTATCATCATAGTGTTATCACAGGACTATTCTTAGGGCATTCAAAAGTGTTTGAATCAGAAATACTGCAGAAACACAGTCCTTGTTACTGATCAGAGCTTGTCCTCACCACTCCTAGAGAAACAGTGGGGGTTCACGGTTGACCTGAGGGGTTAGGAAGGCAACGTAGGTGTGTTCTCTGGCATCATGAGGCAGGACTTGGGGCAAAGCAGCCTCTAAGGCTGGCAGGGCCCAGGTGTCCTTGATCCCTCCGCCCAAGACAGCTTTGCCCAGCAGCCAGGCACCTGTCTGCTGGATGATAAAGAGCTCCCAGTGAGGGAAGCTGGCAAGATGCAGCCACAGCTCAGCTCTGTAATTCATGCTATGCTGCCCAGTGCTGCGCTGGGAGCCCTCACAGTTCCTACAGAGTTAGCTAGAGTTCAGAAAACTAGGTCTGGAGCTAGGCTCTGGGGTGGGTGGATGTGCCCTGCTGCTGGACAGGAGGCAGACATAGCAGCACTGAACCAGGACTCAGAAGAGCCCTCACCATTCTGGGGCTGGCGGGTGGTGAGTGGGGGAGGAGGAGCACCTCCCAGCACACTCAAGTTACAGCCAAGTTTCCTGTTCAAAACTGAGGCAGGTTGGGGCCCGGACTGTGCAATATTGAAGCAAGTATCTGAGTCTCTCTGAGCCTCATCATCTGTAATATCAGGGCTAAATGGAGGTGAAGTGTGGACGATGCCTGCGCATGGCCTTGGGCATGTGATGGTTGATCATGGGGAGTGGGTCTGCATCTCTGTGGCTTGTGCTCGTGCTGTTGCTCCCGTGTGTGCTTGTTTCATGTATGTGCACGCTTCATTCCCCATTTCTCTCCAGCACCTGCAGGAATTGGGATTTATTCACACATCCAGTCAACAGATGGTATCTACTGTAAGCCACGTGACCAGGCTATGTCCTGTACTGGATGTGGGGATGAATTGGTTGCAGACATGGCTTTGGAACACTCCTTCTGGTCTAGGGAGTTGTGATGTGTGTGTAAACATCAGCCGTTCAGTGTGGGGAAAACTGATGCCGCATCCTGCTGGTGTCTCAGGGAAGTTACTGAGAGAGCTCAGAGGTGAGCACTTTCAGCCCAGGCTGGACAGGGGCCAGCAGGCACAAGAGCAAACCAGGGAGACTTTTTGAGAGAAATGTCTTTGGCATGGGGCCCAGAAGGGTGGGCAGAATCTGCATACCGAGCTGGAGGAGCCTGGGGTCGCTGGCTGAGGCATCCCTCCCCTGTATTCTGTTCCCTATTTGTAGAATGAGGCCATGGATACAGGCCCTGCTGTCCCCACAGCCTTTTTGTGAGGCTTCTGTGTGCAGCAGTCCCAGGGCTGAGGGGAGAGGTGATGGGTTTGGGACCAGGGTGGGCATACTAACTGGGCCAGCCAGCAATCTGAGCACATTAGATCACAATAACCCTTTGAGGTCGGTGTTATTAGTATTCTATCTTACAGAAAAGAAAACTGATGCTCAGCCAGGCCAAACTATTAACTAGAAAGTAACAAAGATGGACTGTGAACTCTAGACTGCCTGTGCCCATATCAGTGCATGGCCAGGCACCAACATTTTCTTCGGTGCCTGTTCCACGCTAGGTTTTGTACTAAGCATGACATCGGTTATTATGTTTGACCTTCTCAACAGTCTGATGAGGTCATTTCTTTTATCACCTCTCCTTTGCAGTTGAGGAGACAAAGGCTAAGAAGTTCAGATAATCTGCCAATGATTCCACAGCCATCCCAGTGGGAAGGCAAGGCCTGAATGCAGGTCTTCCCAAATTGAAAGCCTGTCGCTTTCCCTGGAATCATGCTCTTTCCTGTAGTTAGAGAAAGGGGTCTCACTGAAATTCCTTCCCCAGAGTATCTGTGGTTCCCTTGCAGCTCTGAGCAGGTGTGGTCCTAAGACAGAGCCAAACACCCGCCATATGCCATGATAGCTCATGACAAACTCCCCTGAAACTTAGTGTCTTCAAACTACCCCAAGATGCAAAATCAGTAAGCACCTGTTTTGCTCAGAAATCTGCAGTTTGGGCAGGGCTTATTAGGAACAGTTCCTCTCTGTTCTACATTGCATTAGCTAGAGAGGCTTGGCCATCAAATGGCTGGCAAGTTGGTGCTGGGCATTGGTTCCTCTCCACATGAGCCTCTCCACAGATTCATTTGGGCTTCCTCTCAGCATGGTGGCTAATTTCCTCTTATTACCATGCAAAAACAGGAAGAGGAAAACCAAGATAGACCACTCCTCTGGAAGTCAAGGGAGGAGAGTGCTTCAAGAAGGTGTTTTTAGCCAACAAATACAACAGAAAAGTCAATTAGGAACTGAGAAGTTCCCCTTGGATTTGGCAACAAGGAGATCACCGGGGAAAGTTCTGCTAAGGCTCTGGGGGAAGAACTTGGATAACAGCAAGTTGGCAGGCGATCAAAGTAAAAAGAAGCTCACACAAGCAGACAACTTTTTCTGGAAGGCTGGCTGCAGAAGGAAAGAGAGTTGTAACCAGGGGGGAAGTGTTGTAGGGAAAAATCATGGTTTTAGGATAAGAGATTTGAACATGTTTGTATGCTGAAGAGAAAGAGCCTCTGAAAATAACAACACTGAAGAACAGCAGGGGAGGAGAAGGGATGAAGGCTAGATAGGGCTTCGAGAGAAGGTGAACCCCTCTTCCTTGAGCTCAGTGGTGTTAGAAGTGGGACACGCTAATAAAAGCTGCTGTTTATTAAGCTTTACGGAGTTTAACTCATTTTATCATCCTAAACCCTTTAAAGAAGTTCTGTTATTAAGCTCATTTTACTGATGGGGAAACCGAGGCAAAGTTTGTACAGAGGAGTTAGGTATGATTATTCAGAAAGGCTTCTTACCAGCGGCCAGGACAGGGGGGTAAAGGAGGACACTTGCAGGCGCAGGGACAAGAGTGGATGAGGCAGAGCTGGCTTTAGTAGTTGCTGTAGTAGAGCATTGCAGTAGGGTAGTAGTGTGCTTTCTCAACTCTCTTTTTTTTTTTTTTAAGGGAAACTTACTTTTTCGAAATTAAACCTATTGGGCATCCCTAACCTGTGAAACTAACCAAATCAGAGCTGTGTTAGCTGAAGAGGAAGGTTCTGTGGTCTTCTCCACTCTCCTCCTGACCTTACTGTGGTCCCTAGAACAGCTGGAGGATGCTGGGGTTCCCTGGAGCACAGGAGAAAGACACAAGGTTATGGGGAGACCAAACTCACAGCCTTTGCATGAACATCTGAAAGAACCTGTAGTGCATTTTCAGGAAAAAAATATCACTGAAAAAAAAGAGGCAGTCTGTTCTTTCCCTAGGACTTTGTCATCCTTCTTTTCCTTGATGGCAGAGGCGTGGACTAGAAGACTTTCAAAGCTTCCCCAAGGAAAGTGAGCAGAGAATCAAAGAGAAGCAGGGTCTGGCCAGTGGGAGGTCTACGTGGAGCTTTCAGCCTCTGGCAGGCTTGAAGCAGAGCACTGGCCCGGGTTGGCTAACCTGGGCCTGGATATGAATAGCTCACATTCCCTGTAGCCTTTGCCCCTGGCTACTGGGGCAGCTGTAATCACTTGCCTTGTTAATATCTTCCCAGAGCTTTCTGTAGAAGACTGCAATGGCAGACTGCAACAGGGAGCAGGAAGATCTGCCCCTCCCTCCACAGCCTCAGGCCTGGAGGAGGATGTAGAGGGGCTGAGGGGAGGGGAGAGTAGTCAGGACAGCATTCTGGTGAGGCCCTGTTTGCAACAGAGCTATGATTGCTGATTTTCCTAGTGGCACCGATTAATAATGTCAGTAATAGACTTTTTTGTGTGCAGGGTTTATTATGTTTCTTCAGAGGTAGTTTCACATTCAGAGCCTCACAGAATCCCCACAATACAGTGAGATAAGCAGGGCAGGTACAGGGCCCTCCCTCACCATGACCTGACCCAGGCCACCGTGAGCAGTGGAGTGGGCCAGGTCTCCATCTGAGCTCAGAGCAGTTGCTACCCCACTGCCCATGGACTCTCATCCCTTAGGCCCAGGGCCCAAGCTCCCCTAATTGACCATCCCCACCCCCATTTTCTCATTGTCCCAGTTTCTGGCCCCCTGTACTCCTTTGGCTCTGTGATGAGCCATCTGGTCTCTGAAAACATAATCTAGCAGTTGAAAGGAAGGAAAAATACAGTGTTTTTTTCTGCCGCTTGGAAGGGGGTTAATAGGTGATGGGGGAGCAGTGGTAGAGGGAAGAATTTGGAAAAGAAATTATTAAAGCCTCTTGATAAAGTAGCAAGAAGTGAGAAGGAAGAGAAAAAGATTTTAGTCTTTTTCTTTTTAAGAATCAGATGGATTAGGGGACAATTTCATATAATAAAATGCACCTAATTTAAGGGTATCCTTTGATGAGCTTTGAGAAATGTCATTGCATAACCATCATCTCAGTTAAGATGTAGACTATTTGGCTCGGCGCCTATAGCTCAACCGGCTAAGGCGCCAGCCATGTACACCTAAGGTGGCGGGTTCGAATCCCCAGCCTGGACCCGCCAAACAACAATGATGGCTGCAACCAAAAAATAGCCGGGCGTTGTGGCGGGCGCCTGTGGTCCCAGCTACTTGGGAGGCAGAGGCAGGAGAATCGCTTGAGCCCAGGAGTTGGAGGTTGCTATAAGCTGTAATGCCATGGCACTCTACCCAGGGGGAAACCTGAAGCCCCGGCCCAAAAAAAAAAAAAAAAAGATGTAGACTATTTCTATTCAACAGATGACCCCTGTTCACCTTGCAGTTAACCCCTCCCTTCCCACATTGCTGAAATGTATTCTCTATCACTATATTTTTGCCTTTTTTAGAATGACATATAAATAGAATATATAGTGTGGAGACTTTTGTGTCTAGCTTCCTTCATTTAATATAATATTTTGAAATCTATCCATATTGGTTCATGTATCAATCAGCTTGTTCCTTTTTATTGCTGAATAGTATTCCATTGTGTGGATATACTACCATCTGTTTATCCATTTACAAGTTAATGGATATTTACACTGTTGCCAGGTAGGGTTTTTTCCTGATATGAATAGTTTTATGTCAGTATATGTTTTTATTTATCTTAAGTAAATACCTAGGAAGGCAATTGCAGGGGCATATGGAAAATGTATGTTTAACTTGATAAGAAAGTGCCAGACTGTTTCCCAGAGGGTTGCACCATTTCAAATTACTATTAGAGGTGTATGAGAGTTCCAGGTGCTCCACCTCTTCCTCAACACTTTGTATTGTTAGAATTACGTTGTAGCCATTCTAGTGGGTGTATGATGGTATCTCATTATGGTTTTAATTTGCATTTCCCTGAGGACTAATGATGTTTAATATCTTCTCACATGCCTATTTATCATTAGTATATTTTCTTTGGTGAAATTTGTTCCAATTTTTTGTACAATTTTCCCATCAAGTCTTTTTCTTATTGAGTTGTAAGAATTCTTCATTTTTCTTAACAGTGTCTTTCAAAGAGAGAAGTTGCTGTGTTTTTTTTTTCATTTTAATGAAGTTCAATTTAGCAATTTTTTTCTTTTATAGCTTATGCTTTTTGGTTTTATCTGACAAATATTTGCTTGCTGTAAAATCACAGATTATCTCCTGTGTTTTATTTTAGAAGTGTTATAGTTTTATCTGTTATTTTGCATCTATGATCTATTCTGTATTAATTTTTATACATGGTATAAAGCATGGATTGAAGTCCATTTTTTTTTATAAGGACTTCTAATTGTCTTAGCATTATTAAGCAGATTATCATTCCCTTATGAATTATCTTAGTACTTTTACCAAGAATCAATTGATAATGTATGGATGGATCTATTTCTAGCCTCTCTTTTTGTTCAATCAATCTGTCTATTCTTATACCAGCACCACACTGTCTTAATTATGGTAGCTTTATTTTAGTCTTGAAAGCACACAAAATAAGTCTTAAACTTGTTCTTGTTTTTCAAAGTTGTTTTGGCTATTCATCCTCCCTCACTCCCACAGGAATAGGAGAGACTTCCGATAAAAAGAGGATATCTTTTCTTCCTATTTATCATGTTTAGATAGAAAAGCCTTCCTGAAGGAGATGAGAAAATTGAAAGAAAGTGGAAAAACAGAAATCTAGTCTTTAGGCTCCACAGGCACTAGTGATGGTGGTGCTCAGATGGGTGGGTCTGGGGGAGGTGACTGGAAGCAGTTTTATGATTTCTCCCTTTTCCTGGAGCTCAAGGAAGCCCCCTTGGAGAGGGTCCCTGGCTGTTTCCTTCCAAGGGCTGAAGGTCAATCTGCTGTCTTCAGAAAGTAAAATTGCCCCCTGGGGTCCCTGCCTTGTCCTCTATTCTCTTGGGGGAGCCCCTGCTGCAGGCCTTGCCTGCTCCTTCCATGCCAGTACTGCACCCTCCACCACGTCTTCTAACCCAATCAACTGTTTGATGGCCCTGCAATGGTCCTGAGTCTCAAACCAAATACAGATGTGGGAAGTTAGGAGTGCATGGCTGCCCATGATTCTTCTGCGAGCCTGGCCGTGGCTTTGGCTTTTGTGAGCTCCTGGCTGCACTTGACGTTCCCTCCCCTTCCACCCAGCCACACGTCAGCTCTCTCTGCTCTGGCAGCATCAGTGGCTCAGCTTCCTGGTTCTGTAAGAACCATGGTCCTTTTCTGGCTAAGCTTTGGCTTCTCCTCTTCCTCCAGTTCAGCCCTCAACTCCCATCTTGCTTGGGTGACGCCTTGGAGCTCTCTGGCCAAGGAGCAGCCTCCTACTCCCAGCCCTTCCCACCCCAGCCTCACAGTGCAGCACCCAACACATGCCAGTCCTCCTCCTGGGCCTGCCGACTGCCTTATATGTGGGTTTCACCACATCCACACACAGTCCAGCTACCCCATCAATTCCTATCAATTTGGAGACTTGGTTATCCCTAAAGCCAGAGAGGACTGAATTCTCCTTCAAGCCATTGGCCCTGGAATTAAGAGTCCAAGAAGGAATCTTTGGGCCTGGACACCACAAGCTTCCCTCATTTGCAAATCTAAGAACTAAGGACCAAGAATTGGTTGTGTCCCTTTCTAAGAGGGGTCTTTTCTGCTGCTAGTCTCCTTGGGTCCCCTGCACCTCAGAACTCCTAGGGCCACAGCTGTGGCCTGTGAACCCTACATACTACAGTCTGCACTTGTGTGACATGGAGGCTCCAAGAAAGCCCCTCTTAGGCTCATGTGGCAGGGTGGGCTGGGGGCTATATGAGTCTAAGGCCAGCTCACATTCCTGAGGCATCCTGAAGGGCCCGTACCTCCCCTAGCCAAAGTGCAGTGACTGCACTCAGCCCTAAGGGGACCTTCCTCATCTCTACTTCCCCAGGAGCAGCTGGGCTCTCTGTAAAGTCCCAGCGACTTAGGGATTCACCCAACCTGTTAGAACCCCGTCCTATTCTACATCAGACTTAAGTTTCCCCCACAGTGATATGGGGACACAGAGTTGTACCCATCCCCACCTGCCCAGATGTGATGAATCAGTACAGAGAGCTGTGCACCTTGCATATCGAGTGTCAAGGCCCCCGGGAGCAGGCTCTGAGAGCAGCTGGTTCTTGCTAAAATGAGGGGACGTTTTGTGCCTCTTCATGCTCACAAATGCAGCACTGGTTGACTTTGCGGATTCAGGAAGCATCACTCAGGGAAGGAAATTCTTGCTTTCTTTCTGTCATTTGGACTGGTGAAATGAAAAGGCTGAGTAAGGGAAGTGGGTGAAGGAAAGGCACTTTTGTGTGGCCTTTGCCTTTGTGATGCGCCTTTTCTTTTGCTATTGTATTTGCTCCCCTAAAAGCCCTGCCAGGCACCCGAGCTGCTGTATAATAGTTTCACTGGTGAGGAAATAGAGGCTTTGAGACTTGAGGGACTTGAATGCACACACACAGGTTGTGATTCATTTGTGAGAACTGGTGCACCTGGCACAGGCCCCCAAAAGCTCAGTGGGGTGGGGCATTGCAAGACCTCAGACCAGGCCTCCTGAGGGAAGAAAGCCTTATTCTGCGTTCTGTGGACAGAGGTAGGTTGTGCCCAACGCCGCTGCCTCACATGTGGACAGACTGAGATCGGACACCCTGGCAACAGCCTCTGGTTGGGGCCACCAAAGACCCTGTCCCCTCCTTCCTGTACCCTACTTGACTGCCCAACCTCTGGTGCCCGGGTCATCTGCTGTGGTGGCTGTACTCCAGGAAGGGTGGGAAGAGAGTGAGGCTCGGGCCCAAAGATGAGGGATCCAGAAAGAGGCCTGAGGGCAGTGTCAGAGGATGAACTAGGCAGTGTGACCCCTCTCTGCCCACGTTCTCATTCTGGCTTCCTTTCCAACTTCAACAAAGCAGGGCATGCTCTTAGTTGGTGGGCTCACTTAGCCAGGGACTGCAGTGATATGGTTTCCCCACTCACCCATGGAGCACCAACAGTATACCAGGCACTGAACTGGGCATTGGGACCTCCCAGAGCAGGCTTAGTGATGAGCACATGGTTGCCCAATGGCCTTTTGAAGAGTAGTAATGGACATGGCTCTGGAAACCAGCTTGCCTGGGGTTTAGGCTACACCACTCACTAGCTGTGCATCCTTGGGCAAATTGTTTACCTCCTCTGAGCCTTAGCTTTCTTATTTGTCAAAAGAGGTCAGCAGGACACCAAGAAAAGTTGCCCTAAGAGGTGGGGTAATGCATGTCAAAAGCGTATTTCCTCGGTGGTTCACAAACTCACTGTACCTCAGTTTTCTCATCTGTAGGATGATGAGGCAGCTGTTAGATGTTGGGGTTTTGTGAGAATTAGTGAGTTAATACACGGAAGGTGCTTAGAGCCATACATACCACATAATGCACACTAGAAAGTGCCATGATATGATTATTGGTATTTTCCTTTCTCCATTTTATCATCTGTTCATCTATCTGTCACCTATCATCTATCATCTATCTCTAGACTTTACTGGACTGTCACCAGTGTTTCCACCCCTGCCCTCTCTCTGTTCCAGGATCCCACATGACACCAGACCATCATGTCTCCTCAGCTCTGTGATGGACCGAACATCTTTTTGATATTTGTGACCCTCATAGTTTTGAGGAGTATTGGTCAGGTGTTTTGTGGGGTGTCCCCACTCGGGGTCTGTCTGATGTTCTTCTCGTGGTTAGATGGGTATATGGGTTCAGGAGGGGAACACACAGAGGGCAAGTGCCCTTCTCATAACAGCTCCAATGCTGTCTTAATGGGAATAAATTCTTTGTGTCCCTTTGTTTGGATTTTCCTTTGGAGCAGGGGGCGGGGAGGCTGAAAGCATCACTCAGCCAACTTAAGCTAAGACCTGCCCAGGTCAGTGGACTTGGACCATGACCTTAGGCAGGGGAGGTGACCAGACTGGTTGGCAGCAGGCAGAGCAGGACTTAAAATTCAGCATGAGCTGAGCCAGAGAGAAGGGAAGAAGGATTACATGGGAGCCCTTGGCATGGGCTAAGGATGCCCACAGGGCAGGCGGAAAGAGGAAAGAGCTGGAGGAAAGAGCTCAGGAACAGTTCTGGAAGGCAAGCCTCCCCTCTTGGCTGGACTGTCCTCAGGGCCCCCACTGGCTGAAGCCCCAAGACAGTGGCAGCAACCCCCATAGCACTACCAGCCTGAGCCTGAGGTGCAGGAGGACCTGGAGACATTCAGGCTTAGTTGCCCATTGCATGTGCCAGTGCAGCTGAGTCTTGGGAGCTGGGAGGACTTTCAGGAGCTGCTTATACTGCCTGGACAGAGGAGTGACTCCCAGCCTTTGAGGGACACAGAGGCAGTGTGAAAACAGAGCCAGCCCCTGATTGTCTCAGTGGAATCGCCTCAAAATGCCAACATCATGGGTAGCGGATAAGCTGTGCCTCTTTGTCTATACCCTTGATGGCTTTAGGCAGGAATTCCAAACCTGCCTGGGATATAGGCACAGCCGGCGGTGTGGAGCTGGGGGTATAGACATCCACCTTAGCTACACACCTGGTCCACCTGCCCTTGTTTGGACCCAAGCTCTTCTGGTTTCTGTGTCTGTCTCTTCCTTCCAGCTTCCTCCTTTCCCACCAAGTCTTTTCCACCAAGACTTCAGGTTGGGAAGTCTTGGTGATGTCAATCTTTAGGTCCCCGACAGTTCTCTAAAGACTTTGAACCCAGGGTCAGAAGATTGGCCAGGGATTTTGGCCAGGGAACAAGCATAGACAAGTCATTGGTTCATTCAGACTCAGTTTTCTCATCTGTACAATGGGAGAGATGAGATTCAATTATTTTCTTTATTTCTCTTTCACAAATTTACATTCATTGCATGTACTAATAATCTATGTTGATTACTATACACATTGTAGAGAGAGATTATTATATATAATCAATAATCTATTAAATTAACAAAAATCCAAGATAAAAGTCTCCCATGATCTATCCTGAAATGACATTGATATTTGTGCTGATTTCTGACACTATTTCTTGCCCAAGACATATTATTTTAAAAGTCATATCACAAATAGGAACTTATAGGTAGCACCTGTGGCTCAGTGAGTAGGGCGCCGGCCCCATATACTGAGGTGGTGGGTTCAAACCCGGCCCCGGCCAAACTGCAACACAAAATAGCCAGGCGCTGTGGCGGGCACCTGTGGTCCCAGCTACTCGGGAGGCTGAGGCAAGAGAATTGCCTAAGCCCAAGAGGTGGAGTTGCTGTGAGCTATGACGCCACAGTACTCTACTAAAGTGAGACTCTGTCTCTAAAAAAAAAAAATAGGAATTTATATTTCACATTTTCGATTAACATGACACCAAACTTTGTTTTTCCTTATCCTTTTTCTACCTCCACCCTCTTTGTCCCACTCTTGCCTGCTGAGGTGGCCAGTGTCAGCAGCTTAGTTAGTGTTCACCGAGAAATACAGTGCACACGGATAGAATCTGCATTTGGGGGGGGCATCGTTTATTGTATGAAATTGGGACCATCCTATATCTATTTCTCCATGACTTACTGTTCTAAGGTGACCACATAGTGTGAAAATCCTTCTAGGCAGAGAGACAGAGTACTGAGTGATTCTTCGTAATAGGTGCAGAATTCCCTGGCATGGGTGAAGATCTCACGCCTTATCTAACCACTCCCCAAGTGATGGGGACTCAGGTTGTTTCCACTTGTCCCTCTCATACCTCTATGAACATCTCTGCAAGTATAAAATCCCAGAGGCGGGATTACTGGATTGAAAATGTGTTCTTTTAAATTCCCCAAAACAGCGGTAAAAACTCACATCTACACAGGTGACAGATGAGGGCACCTGTGTCCCTACATCCTCCCCAGCACTTGTAGTTATCGGGTTTTTCCATGTTTGCCAACTGACAGATGAGAGATGGCATCTCAGTGTTTCTTTAATTTGCGTCTTCCCGCTTACTAGAATCTTTCCATGAATTGTCTATCTCTTTGGATTTCTTCTATCAACTGCCATTCATCTCTGTAGCCTATTTTTCCTGCTGGGTTTGTCTTTGCATTATGAATTTGCTGAGGCTCAGAGTTGGGTATTAACTTGCCTTTTGGCATAGGTGTTGCAAATATCTTTTCCCAGCCTCTCATTGGTCTTTTGGACTTATTAGGGCAGGTGTCCTCAAACTACAGCCCATGGGCCACATGCAGCCCGCCTAGGACATTTATCCAGCCTACTGGGTGTTTTTGCTGCTGCTGCCTGTCCTGCTTAGCAGCCAACTCATCCTGAGGCCTGCAGTCTGGCCCTCCAACGTTCTGAGGGATAGTGAACTGGCCCCCTGCTTAAAAAGTTTGAGGACCCCTGTTAGGGTATCTTTTTCCATACAAGAAGTTCTCACATTCTGTGTAGTCACGCATGTTTATTTTCCTAATTGTCTTTCCAGTTTCCTGTTTTGTTTTTAAAAATCTACCCCAACACATCAGCTATAATACTAAATTTCCTTCTGAAATTTTCCTAGTTTTATTTTATTTAAACATAATTGCTCTGGAATGATTTTTTGTTCAATTAAGGTGGTTTCCAATGCTGGTTCTTCCAGGGGGATAGCACAACTCAGAGTTTCTGGCCTTACTGACTGTCGGTCCCCAAGAGGAGCTTGGAAGGTGGCTCCTAGGTTTGGATCTGGGAGATTTGGAAAGTGGCATAGACTCCCCATTCCCCAACCAGGGAGCTGTTCTGCTTTTGTTGTTTTACAAAATACCTTTTCAGCTAAGATCTGGTTTGGACAAAGTGTTCTGAAGCTAAAGGAATTTTGAAAATCCCTTTCAGATGATCCCTGGGGGACTCTTCCAGGTTTGACATTCTCTGAATGGATAATGCCCAGGACAGCAATTGCTTATTAAGGAGGAGAAGGCAATGGATCGACAGAACTTTATCCAAAAGTAATTTCAATATTAAATCCCAGATTGGCTCAAAGTGGATATTAGAATCACAGCATTTTAGAGGTGGAAGGGACCTTGGAAATCCTCTAGTCTCCTGCCTCTTAATCCTGCCTGCCTTTGGAATCACCTGGGAGGTTTTTTGGAAAGTCCTGGTGCCCTGGACTCATTCCAGACCAGACTCAGAGTCGGGAGAGGGGGAGAGAAGCCCAGGCATCAGTATTTTTAAGAATCTCCTGGTGATTCTAATATGCAGCTAAGGATGAGAACTACGTCTAGGGTTCAACTCCTGCATTTCATTAGTGAGTAAATTGAGGCCCAGAAGCAGTGAACTATGATGACGCAGCAGACAAGCTATGGAGTTGGGACTAGAGCCCAGACCTCTGCCTCCTGGGTTAGCCTTGTCATCTACATCAAACAAATCACTCATCAAGCACCACACTTCAGAGTTTTAGTTGGCCACACTGAGGTCCCTGTACGAATGCTTTTGTATCTACAATCAGCTTTAAAATGTTCCCTGCATGCATTTCTGTGCATCCTGGATGAATAGACCTGGTTCTGCCTTGTAGGACCTTAGAGTGACACAGGGTCATAAAGAACGGTGAGAAGAGACACAGCAAGACAAATGGTAAATCCACAAGTCAGAGCCTCCTGCAAGGACGGAGGTGCAAGAGCAGGAAGAGGGAGTTAACCAGGGAGGGCAGGAGGGAGCATTTGAATTGGGCTAAGGGGTGATTCAAAAAGACTGATGGACAGAGAGTCAGTGCTTGCTCTTGCCTGGAGCAGCGTCTGGCTGCCTCAGTGTTCCACAGGGGCTCAGAAGGCAGGGGAGGGCAGCAAGATTTCAGGGCAGAGCAGCCTGGCCTGGCTCTAACCTTCTCCCTGTGCTCTGCCCGCAGGAATGAGACCGTGCTGCACCAGTTCTGCTGTCCAGCCGCCGATGCCGAGCAGAAGCCAGCCTGCTCCGACCTGGCCTCCCCAAGGTGGGAACTGCGCACCTCCCTCCCTCTGCACCCGCCCGCCTTCCTCACACCCAAAGCGCTATGTGGCCTCCTCCTGTTGAGTCTTCTGTGTTTGATTTCGCCTCCTTCCTTAGGCCCGCATCTCTCTTTCAGTCCTCTGGGCCCCAGATGAGCCTTTCTCAACATTTAAGGTCCCAATGTCCCACAGCTTTGGTCCCAAACCTGTTCACCTTCCTTCAAACAGCCCATGTAAAACACAATTATTGAAAGTAGCAAGGGAAATTAGTTCGGCTGTATCTGTTTATATCTGTCTCTCGGATGTGGGTGCTCAACCCGTTGTGACTGCCTTATTTTCCTCCTAGGTCCAGGATTTATACTTTCCTTTCCAATCTCTATGCTTCCATAGTGGGGCCAAAGTGATTCCCTGCGATGCCTTCCCAGGCCTGGCTGAGCTGCTGGCAGCTGGGAAGGGAGGGGGCAGGTGAGGGGTCAGCTTGTGGAGTCCCTGTGCTGAGGCTGTCCCTCTGGTTTGGGGGGTTATCTGTTCACCCTCATCCTCCTGCCTCCTGTCCTTGTGGTCCCTCCATCACGCAGTCAGCCTTCTCCCTCCACACTCATCTGTTTCTCTGCCCTCATCTCTCGCTTCCTCTCACCCTGGCCCACACCAATCCTGCCACCCTGATCTGTGGGTGCTGTCACTCTTTCTTGCTTTGTTCACTTCTCTTTTCCACAGTTTCTGCACATTTCTCTCTTCTTGACTAGTTCTTTACTTTGCTTGTTTCTGGCCTGAAACCTGCCCCCATCTCCAGTCTCCTGTTGTAGGAATGAATTTGGGTAAGTTCCTTAACTCCACTGGGCAGTCTCCTTATCTGTGTAATGAAGGGCTTGGACTGTCTAGAAAGTAGCATTTACAGATTATCTCACTGAGCCTCTCACCCGCACATTGAGGTCAGACCAGGCGAGTTTCATTAACCCCAACATTTGTGAGGGCAGAGTGAGGGTCAGAGGATTCAGGGACTGGTCCACAGTCACATGGAAAGCATCAGTGCCTGCACGTGAGCTCAGGGCATTTCACACTGAGCACCATTTTCTGAAAATCTGCACCATTTTCAGGTTTAAGATTCAATGGTTCTGTGACTTTGCCCTCTTTTGTCCAGGGGAAGTAACTAAATTGTAACCAGAAGTGGCGGCTACTACCTTGGGGTATAGAAAGCCACCCCCAAATGGCATCGCCACTCATTTCCCTTAAAGGGAAGCCAGTAGAGGTCAGCGAACGAGGCAGGACCCTGAGGAGGGGCTCTGGGAGTGGGCCCAAGAGAGGCTATGCACCTTACAGGGCCTTCAATCCAGAATGGGGGGTGGTGGTTTCTTGAGGCTGACCATGTTGAAGGCAGGGGGCAAAAGGGAAGACCGAGTGCAGTGCCGAAGCTTTGAGGACCACAGAGAACTCTGTGTCGAGTTTGGGGACATAGGGACGGATCAGGACCCTAGAGAAGCTCCCATCTAGTGAGAGATTAGGATACCCTCAAAGGGGAAATGATTCACAGAGAGACGACAAGGAAAAGACAAACGAGAGAATGAACCAGTAGAAGAGAAAAGGGAAGAGGCCAGCGTGGGGATCTAGAAGAGGGGGTGAAGTGGGGGTGACCCTGAAGGCCCTGGATGCATGCCATGAGCCGCCCCTGTTCAGACATAAAGCCATATCTCCTTCCTGGAAATGTCCTTCCTCAGCAGGGAGAAGGGAGAAAAGCTGCCCAGCCTGCCTCCCACCCCATCCCTTCAACTCAATCCAGGGAACATTTTATTAACCTTGAGCAAGCCCCAGGCTTCACTGGGAATGGACAGCATGCACCACGTGTGGTGGAGAAGCCCAGGCCTGGGTGGGGCCTGCAGCAGACTTCCCCCTTCCTGCTCCACTCTCGGCACTTGGCTGTGCTCTCTGCTCCCCTGACTCTGCCCCACAGGCTTGTGACCCAAATCCCTGGCTCTGGGTGGGAAGGGCTGGGAGAGACAAGGCCCCAGTGGCTCCCAGCAAGGAGGTAGCTGTGGGGCAGGGGTGGGTTTGGGGTAGAGGGTAGAAAACCCACCATCTTAGTTTCCAAGAGATTTGCTGTTTGCCTTCCCCTTGGAAGTGCAGGTGCTAAGTTGGGGGCTGGAGGTGCTCTGGGAGGAGAGGATGGAGGTGGGAGATTTCTTGAATGGTGGTTGGTGGAGGGGCCTATGCACACTGAGGGCTGGGTGAGGCAGGGAGACCTGCCCCCAGGTCCAGGGCTTCAGGGGCCATCTGGCTCTATTTCTCTGTTATTACAAGTTGTCCTGTCTCTCTAGTTGTGGTTCCTAGAGCTTACTTTTGTCTGTCTGTCTATCTGATGTCAGTTTCTCAGCCTTTCTGGAAGAAGACTGTCTGGATGTTTTCTGGACAGTCCACCAGAGTACATGTCAGTTGGTCTGTCTATTCTTGGCTTCTCAAGGGACATCATCCATCCTAAGATAAGTTTTCCCTGATTAGACTTGACATCCCTGCTCCCATCCCTGTATACAACCCCTTCAGGATCCCTCATCCCTTCCCCTGGCACAGGTGTCCCACCTCCACAGAGCATAGCCTAGACTTTCTGGTGAGTTCCTCTAGTAGATTATGTCCTAGTCAGAGAGCAGGATGAGGCTGGCACAGGGCGTGCAGGTCCCAAAGCCCTCAAGGCCAACCATATAGATCCTGGTCTCCTGTGAGACTCTGAGACAATCCAGACTCCTGCCCACTGGTCATTCTGCCTTCCCACCAGCTCAGCCAGCCTCCTCTATGAGTGTCTGGGATCAGCCACTCCACAGGAGACCACAGTGAGGAATCCAAAACCCATCAGACCTCAGGGCCTTGGGTGTGTAGACTCAGCCAACTCTGGGAACTCCCTCCACATCTTCCTCTGCTTCTGGCTGAGCCCAAGGCGGGGTGGGGGGGTGGGGTGGGGCAAGGTCAGCCCTTCATCTGTCTCCTTCCTACTCCATTCTAAGCCTTGAGGCTGAGCCAGGGTCCCTTTCCTGGTGCTGTCAGCCTCTTCTGGGGAGGGCTGCAGTGGCCACTCATCTCTCTGGTGATGCAGACATGCTGCTGAGCCTGGGGACACCCTCAGCCCAGAGAAAACTGCTCCATCCCAGAGCCTGGGGCCAGGGGTGAGCCTCAGCCCTCCCAGAGGCAGGGGAGCAGACAGCCTTCTCCAGGGCCATAAGGAGGAACAACAGTTGGGATTATTATCAGGAGAAACTCTGTCTTGGGGCCTGGACTCCTGCCGGGAGTGATGTTCCCATGCGTGGGAAGACCTGAAACAGAAAGTCTGGAAGCCTGGGTGTCATGTAGGGGACATGGCAGGATGGTGTCTGGAAACTGGGGTGCAATGGAGTAGCTATGGGGCTGGCAAGCTCTTTAAGGCTGGAGACAGGTAGAGTTATGGACTCCATTATGCTCTGCTTGCCCTCTCAGCCCTAGGCAGACAACCTGTGTCTGCCCGGTGATAGGCCCTCAGGTGGGAGCTGGGGGTGGTGCCCCTCCCCAGCAGTCAGCCAGTGGGCAGCAACTGCGTGCCAGGCTCTTTCTCCCAAGGCCCCCTTTCCCACCTCCTCCCTGCTGCTAGCTAATGACAGGGCTTTATTCTAGAGAACTGAATAGGCTAGTAATTGCAGCCCTACTTTCAGTCCCAGGGGCTCCCCTCCCTTTCAGGCTCTCAGTGACATGCTGAACAATGACCAGGGAGCTAGCCTCCTCCCAGCGTCAAGCAGAATTGCAGCCCATTTGTCTCCGTGGGTGGTAATGGGGTGGAGAGGAGGAAAATTGCCGTCTATTGTGGTGGGGGGACAAAAGAGGGGAGAGGTAAGAGGCGGCGGGGTGGGGTGGGGGGTTTAGGATGGGGAGGCGGAGCTGAGGAAGGGGCGGGGCTCGGGCAATGGGCAGAGGTGAGACAGGGTAGGCCGTGATGAGGAAGAGGCGGGGCTGAGTCTTGGGGAGGCGGAGCTGGGGAAGAGGCGGGGGCTGAGCACAGGTTGGGGGCCCTTGGGGGAGGGTGGAGAGACAATAACCCGTAACCCTGGAGAGTGATAGGGGATCTGGGAGTCTGGAGGCCGTCTGGGCTCTAGCTGACTGAACTGGCTCACTCCTGGTCCTTGCTCTTTCCTTCCCTCTCCACCCTTACTCCAAGATGGAAGAGACACAGATATTTATTGAACATAATATTTATTGAACATGCGAGGGACGCTGTGCTGAGCACACGCAATATTTTATCTCACTTAATTCTGTGAGATAGATGTTGTTCTCATTTACAGATAAGGAATCTGGGAAGGAGAGTAGTTGGGTATCTTGACAGGGACCGCTGCTAATCAATCCTGCAGTTGGAAGGGGAACCCACATCTAACTGCAAAATGCAACCTCTTTCCACGGAATCACTGCGAGAATTTTCTGAGTGCTTTTTTTTTTTTTTTAAGAGCTCAAGAAAAGTCTTTCCAGCCATTTCATTTGATTTTAAATAACATCTATTTTCTCTGATTACACGTTATACATGCTAGTTGTTGGAAATGTGAAAAATACAGAATATAAAGAAGAAAATAAAAATTGAATCCCATCATATAGAATTAACTGCTGTTAATATTTTAGTGTGCAGCCTCCTAGTGTTTTGTTTATCTATGCATTGAGTTTTACCTCCTCCCCCACACACAATAAAAAAAAATTTGTAGACGGCATTTCCACTTAGTGGACTAGTCCCTTCAGACAGCCTCCTATTCCAACCAGTCCTTCCCCTGAGTGAGGGGTGGGAGGACCACCCCACCCCTGCATCACATGTGGCTCACACTCTGCACCCCTGACCAGCCAGAGAAGGGCTTCTGCTCTGCTGGAGGCTGCATCCTGAGGAAGGGACACCCTTCCAAGAACAGCTGTCAGGAAGAGCCCTGCATTGGCATAGCCAGAGCCTCTCCCCCACTGGCTGTATCCGGCCTGAAGCATGATCAATGGACCAGCCAGTGTTTACTCAGCGATTATGGAGCAATTAAATTCTCAATCGATACAGTTTAGTCTTCAAACAGCTGGGCTGGGGCGCCTGTGTCACGTGCCAGCTCCATTAGTCACATCCAAGGCTGCTGGGAAACCTTCCCCACCCACTCGTGGCTCAGGGCCGCGGAGTGTGCCCATCCGGCATACAGCTGCATCCTCTCTTCCCTAGAGAAGTACAGGGAAGCCCTGGGCTTCCCTCACAAGCTTGCCCCACCCAGCCTGCCTGGCCCCAGGCTTGGGATCTCTGCATGGGCTACAGGGAAGCAGTGGGCTCACAGCAGTGATGGGAGCCTGGGATTTGAGGATTCCTGGGGTCTGCTATGGGACAGAGCAGCCCCTGCACAGAGGAGAGCAGGGGGAGGGGCACCTTGCAGATCTGAGGGTCTCTGTGTACACAGCAGACTCTAGCTCGGAGTCTGAGGGCAACCACCAGAAGCTGGCAGGAGAATTTGGTCTTAATGCTAAAGCAATCTGTGTCCTGGCCTGTGTGACCTATTGCTTACCTCTCTGTGCTTTTTGCCTATCTATGTCTTCCTTGCCTGATTCAGGAGGTACAACCCCCCCCCCAAAAAAATAGATGTCAAAATAGTGTGACACCTTGGGGGGTGGGGTGGGGATTAAAACATTCCAGAGAGTGTTGGGAAAGTTCTGTTCAAGGGGCTCTCCTCAGCTGACCTGTGAAACTCAGGTTTGGAGTCATCTCTCTGCCCGGGCCCCTTTCCTTGTACAATTTTCTCTCCCAGGCCTTGAGCCATCCTCTCTGACTGGCTCCTTAGGTCACCAGAGGGAACTTAGGAAACCTGCCTGTGGTGCTGGATCTGCCCTCAAAGAGCTGCCGGTTACAACAGATGACTTTCTGTCAGCAGTATGATTAGACATGGGTAAAGGAGAGTTCCTCCTGACTCTATTTTGTGTTTCCTGCCCATGAGAGAGTGAAAGAGAATACTAGCTATCAGGCATTGAGTGCCTGCTACATGCTGTACAAGTGTTATCTTATTTAATCCTCAGTAGAAGCTCGTGAAATATTATTATTCCCATTTTACAGGTAAGGAAACTGAGGATCGAAGACAGCGAATGCCTTGTCCAAGGGCCAGAAAGCTGGTGAAGACCAGAGCTGGGATTTGAACCCAGTGCCTGTCACAGCCTCTCACCACCAGGGTCAGATGAACACAGCAGAGAGGTGTTGCCAAGTCTAGGGGGTGAAAGGGAATTGAGGAGGAAAATAGCAGGCTCCCAAGTCCCCCAGCACAGGAAGCAGGTTGCTTAGAGTTAGCTCCCCCTCAGAGCTGGGTTGTTCAGGGGCTGGGAAAGCTGGGCCTTTCTTTCCTGCCTCTATCCCCAGGCTGTTGGCAGGCTCCAGCAGCAATAGCTAAAAGCATCAGAGCAACCAAACTAAAGAGAAAAATGACCAAGAGAATATTTTTAGAGAAAGAAAGAAAACAACTGTAGGCTTTATTAGTTAAAGAAACAAACATAACTAAAGATAATACTTTCAGAACAACAAAGTGAAATATACCACCAAGAATATCGAGCTTTCGTGAATGCAGATTCGTCCAGTTTTTTAGGAAATACGTTCTTGTTTCATTTACTTAAAATTTCTGGTTTGAATATTTTGGCAGTTCTTTTTTCATTCTCAGGAAGAATAACCTCTCTTTGTGGCCCAGAGGTTTTTTTCACCCAACCATTTCCCATGCTTTTGTTTTGTTTTCTCTTCTGAAAGGTCATCTTAACTCAGTCATTTATCTTTTAACCAATAGTATGACCACAAAAATAATTTAGAATTTTAGACACGTACCTGATGTATGGCAAAAGAGTTTTAAATTTTTGTCATCAAACCGAAAGAGAGGGAATAATCTATGGCAAGAGTGATTTAATCAGATCTGGCATTCTTAAAGGCTTTACTGCCTTTGGGAGGCCTTGGAATGGCTTAAGAAGGGAGGTTTTTAGAGATTTCTTTTCTGATGATAGAAAACAAAGCAGGAAAGACAGCTGTCTGTGCAGGCAGGGTGGGGCTTGTTGCTGTCTCCAGTAAGAATAGGGTCTGCTGACTTAGAAGCATAGGAAGTGGAGGGACCAGGGTCAGGCCCAGCAAAAGCACCTCCATGCAGGTTTTCCAGCTGGGTGAGTAAGTGCAGGCTAGGGTAGAACTCAGGCTCCCTGACTAAGCTGGTGCTGTTCACCCAGACTTAGACAGGGCATCCCCTTCCCTAGGGTTCTGTCCTCTCAACTGTAACATGCGGGACACACTGTCTAACCCCCAAGGTCTCTCTAGCATTGGTTCCATAAGAAGACATTGTGTCTTGCCTGGGAAGGGGACAGGCTCACAGAGAGACCAGAACCCTTTACAGAGCAAGGCAAAGGGCAGGTGGTGCGATGCCAACAGTTAATCCAAAGGCTGAGAAGAAGTGAAGCATTAGAACCAGTGCATGCAAACCACTGTAAAGGAAGGGGTGCCTTGGAGAGGACTGTGTCTTGGGTTTTTTCTTTTTATATCACTTATTGTTAAAGCAAGATTTTTCTAACACACAAGGATATTTTTAAAAGGAGGAAGAACGTCATCTCATTCATAATCCCATGGCCCTCTCACAAGAATTCCCTCTTCCCCGTGAGTCTTGGGGAGTTCCCTCTGGCTGCTAGACACCCCCCCAGCACCACAGAGAAGAGCCTGGCCCCCCTTCCCTCCTGTGGTGCTGGAAGCTCTCAGCATTGGTCCTAGACTCTGTCGCAGTTTCTTTCACTCCAAGGACAGAAATGATGGAAATGTTAAGGAGGCTTAACAACTGGCGTCTGCACAGTGTCTCCCAGGTTACAGAACTCCTTCCATCCTTTCCCTCTCCCGGTTCAGACCACAGGAATTCTCAGCTTCTGACCTGGAGAGCAGTCAGAAGTTCAAGAACTACAGTGTCTGATTTTACAGCAGAGCAAATACTCAGAGGTGAGCAGCTCGTGTAAGTAAGGTCACGAAGGCAGAAGCTGGTAGAGGTCAAGACCAGAGCCCATACAAAGAGGGGGCAGCAACTGAACAGTGACTTTAGACCTGCTTCTTTCTGGCTCTGGTAAGACTGTCCTCCTGGGTACTCCCCAGGTACCACCAGCCACACAGACTTGTGGGATCTTGGTGTGGTCACCATGTTCTGTGCATTAAAGGCTTGGAGAAACACTTAGGCCTGAGATCCTCAGATTCCTTAGGAAGCAGGGGAATGGACTCACCAGAAAGAAATTCATGAAAGACTAATATATCATATTGGTAGGAATTCACTGATTCAATGAGAAATTATCCTGGTGAACAAGTGAACACATGTTTCACCTAGGCTTCTGTCCTAGGTGAAATTGAACAGTTTCCTTCCCTTGCTGGGTCAGAGGAATGAGAGGCAGCTAGTTTCTGTGGGTTCCTTTCTAGGATGGAAGGGAAGAGAGAGGTGAGGAGATGATCAAAGAGTGCTCTGGACTGGAAGATGAATTTGAGAAGACTTCAAGGAAGCATTACCAGCCATGTGGAACTGTTGGAGGCATAACCTAGAGTAATTCAAATCCAGGTTCAAGTCCAAGCTGGGCCATTCACAAACTCTGTGACCTTGGTTTCCCAATCTTCAGTTTACTCATCCATGAAATGGAAATAAAAACAATACTTGCCTCTTTGGGTGTTTGAGAGGATTAAATGCCATGATGAATGGACAGGTGTCTGGCATCCAGTGGGGAGCCAGTAAGTGCTATTTTACAGCTGGATTATTGAGAGCAGAGAGGGGCACAGGCAAGACTCAGGATCTAGAAACTCAGATATGGGGTGTTACCTGTGGCTCAGTGGGTAGGGCACTAGCCCATATACCGAGGGTGGTGGGTTCAAACCCAGCCCCGGCCAAACTGCAACAAAAACATAGCCGGGTGTTGTGGCAGGCGCCTGTAGTCCCAGCTACTCGGGAGGCTGAGGCAGGAGGATCCCCTAAGCCCAAGAGCTGGAGGTTGCTGTGAGCTGTGACTCACAGCACTCTACCAAGGGTGATAAAATGAAACTCTGTCTCAAAAATAGAAACTCAGATATGACAAGGCAATGTTTAGAAAGGACAGGATGTCTGCTTCAGGGGTGGGTCCCAGTGGCACAGCCCCTGGTATGGTAGGCAGGAGGGCACTCACCAACTTCTGCGTTACTCAGGGTCACTGAGCTGTGCCCTTCCGAGAAAGGGTCTGGCCCCTCCTTTGGGATGCAGGAGATGGGAGTGGAGGAGGAGGCTGTCTTTCAGATGCTTCTATTCAGGCCCTACCTGCGACACATGGGATGACGGCTGGAAAGAGTCCAATATTTGAAAGAGCAAGAGAAAAACTCTGAGAACTGAGGGACCAATTTGGGGAAGAGATCAAAGAAGTTAAGGCCCAGATGAATGCCAATCAAATAGGGCCAACAGGCTAAGAGAGGAGATTTTCGAGACATCAGGGCAGGGAAGGAAATTATTTAACCCAGCAACGGGCTGTCACAGTGAAGCCTGGGATGGGATTAAGACCAGAGGCATTTCTTCAGGAAAATCTTCTTGCCAGTGACAGTTTGCCTGTCTAATCTCCTGAAAGAAGGCTGTTTAACTCCAGCAGGGAAAAGTTTATGGCCTGGCACTGGCCCCTGACCTGCTCCATGGGCTGCTCTCCAAGCTGGGATCTCCCAGGTTTCTTGACAAAGCCAGTAAGCAGATGTTCCTTCGCAGCAGCCTAGCATCATCCCTTCCTCCTAAACACTTTCAGAGATAACCCACGAAACCTGAAAGGCATGTGGGAAACAGCCTGGCCAGTCTGATAAGTATAGCAACCAAGACTGACACTAGACATCAGGTAGGACTTCCAGTAGGAAAGAAAGATAAGGAAGTTAACTGTGGGGAACCAGGTAGGGAATCTTGCTCCATAGTAACTAGATGAATGTTCAGAGCAATGGCACCCTACTGGTAATTCTGCCATTTCCATCTCTTGGGTCAAAATGTTCCTAATTTCAGCAGGCATGCATCTGGTCTCTGTAGGCCATCAGAGACCTTTCCCATGGCATGTGGTGAAATTGAAAGTGTGAGAAGCTATCTATCCCTGGAAATAGCTCAGGACCAAAGAAATATCTGCTGTGCTAGGTTGAGATAGGGCTGATCGGGGTTGAAACAGGAAGAGGACAGAAGGAAGGGACTTTATAGCCAAGAGAATACAAACCCCAGGACATGGACTCATGCCTGCCACCAGGCTGGGCCATGTGCACACATGGCTTCTATAGGTCACCATATTAGGGGTCTGAAAGGGAGCTATGAATGAGAGCTCATGAATCAGAAGCGGGGAAAGTGTAAGGGGCCCAGACTCAGGGAGGAAACCTACTTCTACAGAGCACCAAATAGGTGCCAGAGGCTTTATGTACATTATTTCATAACTTTCCCAGCAAAATCACGTAGTAGGTATCTCTGGTTTACACATGAGCAAACAGGCTCAGAGAGGTTAAGGAACTAGCCCAATGCCACCCAGTGACTAAATCTCATACTTGTTACACCCCACTGCCTCCCAGCCCTAATTACCTTCTGGGCAGCTTCCCTTGGCATCATCTCTAACTCAGAGCTTCAGAAATTACACCATAAGGAAGAGTCTGGAATGTCTCCACTTAAAGAACTCTAGCACAAGACACCATAAACATTCAAAAGTTGATAATTCGATTTAAATTCTGAAATTATGTCTTTCCTAATTTTGTTATCCTTTTATAATATTATAGGGGAAATGAATGGTGCTTTTGCCTTTTATTTTCTTATTTAACAAAATGAAATGTGGGAAAATGTGAAAAAGAGAAAGACCGTCGCTACCTATATAGGGCCTAATAAGCATTTCACCCGTGTTACTCCCTTCCTTCTCCTGACGACTCCTGTCACAGGGAGGACAGTGCAGCCCAGGGAGGCTAAGTGACTTGCCCAAGGCCACAGGGCAGGTAAATGGTAGAGGCAGTGCTCAAACCCGGTCGGGCTGGTGCCACTGCTACACTTGCAGTCTCTGCCACCTGCCCCTGGCCTCATGTGCTCCCTCCTCTCAGGGACCCCAAAGACACTTGTCCCCCAGAACCTGGCTCCCAGCTGCTGCTCTTTATTGAGTTGACCTCTCCTGGCATCACCCTACATTTCAGGGAATCGTCATGTGGCTCCTGACTGTTGCCACGGTCCACTTGGAGATCACTGCACACCCAGAGCCGGGGAGGGGAGGAACTTGAGGAACAGCTCTATTTCCTTCTCTAAGAGTCTTCCTCACTGTAATATTGAGTCCCAGATCATGAGGCACAAGCCAGCTGCAGTGGGACCCCTGCCATCCTTCCAGTCCTGCCAGCAGGGAGTCTCAGGGGCCTCTCCCTTGGAGGCTCTTCTCTGACCTCTTTGGATCTGCAAGACCCTGATTGTTTCTGAGCCTCCCCTACAGGCATGGGACACCTGTGCTCAGGAGAGGCAGCCACCACTGGTTATATAAAAACAAGGGGGGATTTGCCCATAAGGAAAAGCTATAGAGTGATAAACACACTCAGGACAGGGACTTTTTTCAGGAGGGAAAAGGAATACATGGGGGTATAAAGGTTTTTAATGTGCTATTTTTCAAGCTAGGTACATGTGATTATTTTTCTTCATACCTTACATATATGTTATGTACATTTACATATAAAAATGGTTCATAAAAAAAGAAAGAAAGAAGAACTAGAGTTTACCAGGCTATAAATTGTAACCGCTGCCTGCAGTGGCGTTGTGGCATTTGGGGTTGTGAGTGTGGGGGGAGGAGGGAAGCTTAGAGGCTGTGCTGCTGTGGCCTCACCTTACTCACCTTAAGGCTGGGGAGATGAGGCTGCCAGGAGATGGGAGCCCCCCTCTCCCAGGGGTGGTAACCCAAGCAGACATAGAGGGGGAGGAAACTCACCGTGCTTTCAGGTGTATGGTGAGCTCTGTCTGCCAGGCCAGGGAGAAACATGCCTTGTGTGAAGTTGTGTGTGCTGTGCTGGGAGAGGCAGGGCGGATGCTATAAGCTCCGTCTCACTGCCAGATCCACAGCTGGTTCACTAGGATGCCATGAAGTGCCATAGTCAGCAGGGCCCAGCCTGGAGGCTGCGAGGCAGGTGGTGTCCTAAGGGGGCCTGAGGAAGCTTCCAGGCGAGACCCACAGTGGCCTGGGTATTCATTACTGGCCCAGGTGTAGGGATGGATTGAGCCTAGATTAGTGGCTATGACTCTTTTGACAGGAAACCCCTGGAGACAAACCAAACCCTCCACCACCTTTTCGAACAGCTGTGAGACCACAGTCCGGAGTCTCCAGGAAGGCAACAGGAGAGAAAATAACTTATTCTCTCAGGGCACTGCTCCTGGGGCAGGAGAAGCATCTGTCACAGCCAATGAAGTCAGGGCAGCCTCCGGAGGTGGGTGAGCTGAGAAAGAGAGCCACATCTGCCCTCCTTGAGGGGGTTTCTATTCTGAGACCTGGCTTCCAGCGCTGATGGTGGTGGCCAAGGAGCCACGGCCGTAGTTTGGATTAAATGCCTTAAGGGAAGTGGGAGAGGCTTCTGCTGTGTCACTGGGGCTTGGGGCAGGAGGCTGGAGCCCAGCTGATGACTCCCAGGGAGCTGAGCAGGGAGGGGATGGCTTAAGCAGAGCCATGCACAAGGACAGGGACGGGAAGGATGTGGGCCTCCCTTTCTTTCCCCGTGTTAAAGCATCTTGTCCAAACTGCCATTTTACAAGGAGGAAGCAAAGGCCCAGAGAGGGAAGTGACTCGCCCAAGGTTATACTGAGGCTGCAGGTGAGGTGGGGTTGGATCCCGACTGTCCCCCATCTCGGCAGGACTTTGAATCAGTGGGGAGGGAACTTGTCTCTTGCCTTGTCACTGATGCTGGCCCTCTATTCACCTCACGCCTCAGTACCATCTGGGATCTGGAAGACTCTTGGCTTCCCATGCTCTGTACGTTCATGCTGACCATCTAAAAATCACAGTATTGATTCAGAGAAGGAAGAAACAGAAGTGTTTTAGGAAAGGCTGAAAAAGCATTGTTAGCTTTTATCTGGAAAGTTCTTCATATCTTTGCCCTAAGAGAGCTTTGAAATCTTTGGTAGAGTTGCGGATAATCTAGTCAATTGGTCAGGCCCTCTGGAGGCGGCTCTCAGACTGAGGAGAGCTTCAGCCTGCAAAAGCTCCCAGCCAGGGCTCCAGTCAGCACTTGGCAGCCACTCAGCCCTCCACCTCACCCTCCTGCAGCCCAGGGGCTGGGCTTACAGGGGCTTCCTTCTCCCTGTCCCCCAGTTTTGTGCCCAGGACTCCAGCAGCCCCTGTGGCAGAGCTGGGGATCTGCTCTGTACCTCATCTTCCCTTAGCAAGTGGAGACTGCATCCTCTCCCAGCTCTCACAGAGCCTTTCAGTTGCTCCTGTCCCCCCCCCGCTTCTGGCAGTGGGCAGCATGGCTGCCAGAACTGCCTGGGAGTCCAGAGAGGACACTCACCACCCAGAGTCAGCTCCCTGGTGGTGCTGTGTGAGCACAAATGCCAGTGGGAGCTGCAGGTGCCCTCTCTCACCCTTTGTATTTGCCCACTGGATGGGGGTAGTAGTAACCTGAAGGACATCTCATCTTTGTCACTCTCTTGCAAAGAAAATATTTTCATCCTTGTTTTGCACATGAGAAAACCAAAGTGCAGAGAGGTTAGGTAAGGTACTCAAGACCGCCCAGCTAGTGAGTTGCAGAGCAGAGGGGTTCACTCCACTCAGGCTCGTCCCTTGGAACAAGACTCATCAGCGTTAGGGTTAAAGATGACCAGGCTCCAAAAACTCCTAAAAGTGGTATTTGATGCCCAAATATTTTCACTGCATGACTAAAGCTGCCTTCTAGCCCTTGGCACTGTTCTCAAGATATGAAAAATATTCCATGATTTTCTCTTCATAATAGTATTCTTAGCCTAGGATCTGTGACATGAAGGTTAAATTTGACATGTGTAAAATCATATGCATTTTTCTAGGAAGAGAGCTCTGAGTCCTTAGCAAAGGTGTTTGGAACCCAGAAAAATTCTATAGGTCTAGGGCAGGAAGACCAGGGTAATCCTGGCTATTCAGGCTATCAAGAAAAAGGAAGAATGAGTATCCTAGGAGTGAGACGGCTCTCCAGGAGGCAGACTCAGTTCAGGGTGCCAACTTTTTACCAGGAGATGTACTTGGTATTGACATCAGTGAAAGGAAGGGGAGGGGAACACAGCTGGGGCCAAGTCAAACTGCAAAAGGCCAACAGCAACCTCTGCCAATCCAATGTGAGCTCTGGAGCAAGAATACCTATCAGCTTGCCCCATATTGGGTCAGTAGGCTGAGCCTTTATATCCCCACTGCAATTGATCACTGGGTGTGGACAGCTCTGAAAAGGATGTGACTTGGGGCCAGGTGGCTCTCTGGAGCTGAGCCAGCCCTGATTATGAGACTGCCAGCTGAAGGCCATCTCCAACAACACTGCCAGCAGCTAAGAAATAAGACCTTCCTTGAGAAAGGTCTGGGTGGCACATTGCCAAGCCCATCTGCTGTTTCTACCTTTGGAAAGGTGGTGGATATTGAATAACATATACCTACCCATGTATCCATCTACTCATTTACTCACTTATCCATATATCCACCCATCCATCTATCCATCTACCTATCCAAACATCCATCCACCCATCCATCCACAAGCTATTCTTCCAGCCATCCATGACCCATCCATTTATCTATCCACCCACATATTCATTCACTAAACTGCCACTCACCCACCCATCCATCCAACCATCCACTTTCCCACCCATCCAACCATCCACTCACCCATTCATCCATCCATCCACCCACTCATCCATTTATTCATCCATCCACCCACCCATACATTCAACCATCCATATGCCCTCTCATCTATCAATTCATCCACCAATCCACTCATTCACTCATCCACTTATTCATCCATTTATCAACCCACTCATCCACTCATGCACCCATTCATTCATCCATCCACCCAGCTACCCATCCAACCATTCTTCCACCCACCCGTCCACCATCCATCCATTCATTCACCTATCCATCCATCCTTTCATTTAACCTTTATTAAACACACCTTGTGAGCCAACATGATAAGCACCTGTGGTAAAAAAAAATGTTCATGGCACAATCTGTGAAAACATAAACAAAAAATTAGAGCACAGAGTGGTTGGTGCTGAAATAGAGGCAAGTGCCAAGAATTGTTAGAGCAGATAGGAGAGTGGGACTGACTTCTCCTGTGGGCAGTGAACAACCCTTGGAACAGCTAACAAGGCAGAGAAAGGAGTATGTGGAAGGGCAGGGCACAGGAGGAGAGGGCATTTCAGGAGAAGGAGACCATAAAGAGAGATTGTGGCCCAAGCAGGCTAGGTAGAACTGGAGAGAGTTTCAGTGTGGACAGCATAGACAGATCACTTGGGGAAGGTGAGACTCAATGGAGAGATGGGGGTAAGATTGTTAATGGAATTTATCCCACCAAGATTAGGGCATCATTGATGGGTTTGGGTAGAAGACTGGCCTGAAAGTACCTTCACTTTTGGAAGTTGGCTCTGAGGGTGCAGGCAATAGACAGGCTGGAACCTTGGGGAGTCATGTATGCGCCAGAACCAGGCACAAACAGCAGGTGCCTAGCATCCCTCTAAGCACAAGCCAGCTTCCTGCCTGAGTGCCCCTCCTCTGATATGATGTTCAGTTCCCACACAAGTCACTCTGCTCTTGGATACATGTGCTATTCCTCTAAGAAGTTGCTTGTTCCCCTAATTTCTCAAAAACCCTCACTTCCCATACTCAAATCCTATGTTCTAATGCATGAGTTCTGTTGAAGCCCTGGGCCTCTGTAAATATATTAGCCTAATGTCATGTGGACACAATCAAAGCTTTCTAAGAACCCCTCTGGTGCCAGCCATGTTTTACTTTTTTGGCTTCTCAAATGGATGCCCCAAACTGGAGAATAACCTTTTGACCAGCATCATTCATATGCTAGTGGTGGCCCTGAGTCTCTCCAGACTAGTGGACTGTCACTAATGGAATTTGTTTCTACAACTAGATGTGGCCCAATGGAGCTAAGATCACAGAATTCCCCTCTAGGAGCTTGGGGAGGGGGCTTACAAGAAGCCACTCAGATCTCAGAGTGAGTCCCAGACACATAATTCCTGTCCAGGTGCCAGGCTGCCTGAGACCTGACCCACTAAGGATGGCAGCTGTATGTGATGTGAGGCCAGCCCAGCAAACTCTGGAAGGTGGATACATAGCCCATGTCTTAGAAGTAGTGATGTTCTGGGAGCAAGAATAATGGGCCTCCAGCTCCATAAGGGACTGTGGATTGCAGTAGTTGTACTTTAAGTTGAAACAAGTGGTCCTTCCAGCCATGACAGCCAAAATGATTATTCTAACCTCTTTCTTCTGACCCTGACCACTTTTCAGATGAGTACAGAGAGGGAAATGGAGGCTGAGAACATACTGTTGACACTCAGCCACCGTGGAGCAGTTCTGAGGACTCAGGCCACCACTGCTGTCTGGCACAGTGCCCAAGTCCAAGCCTATACTACAGGCATTGAATGAATGCCCATCCAGGATGCCCCACATTGTGAGGGCAGCAGGCAGCAGCTTGCAGGGAGCAACTCCACACACGCTCCTCAGAAGCCAGGCGTTGGTGATACCCAAGACCAAATCCCCTTCCTTGTTTTCTGCTGTGACAGAGCTGGGAGGAAGCCTCCAGAAAGCAGGTCCATCTGGAGGGCTGGAGACAGCCAGAAGGAGTGATGGGAAACCCTGTTGTTTCCATTCCGTGAAGGTTGCCAGGAAAACTAAATGCTGAGAACCACCCACTCCACCTCAGAATTCTCAGTGTTATTTTTCTAAGGACTCCTCTGAGCCTCCCTGCTGTAGGGTTCTAGCCCAGAAAACAGCCCCCATCATCATCACCATGTATGAAGGACCACAGTGTTCCAGGCACTGTACCAGGTGCTACACAGGCTTTGTCTTCTTCCTGACATCCCCCATCATTATCACCATATATGAAGGACCACAGTACCAGGTGTGCCAGGCACTGTACCAGGTACTACACATGCTTTGTCTTCTTCCTGACAGCTACGTTGCAAAGCAGTTGTTATAAGCTCTATTTTGAAGGTGAGGAAAGAACCACAGAGAGGTTAGGTAACTTGCCCAAGGTCACTTGGTAAGTAGCAGAGCCAGGATCCTAACCCAGGTCCTTTGACACCAAAGCCCATGTTCTCTACCCTCTACTATATAACCTTCAACATTGCCATATAGATGAAATAATCCGGGGGTTCCATGACCACTCCCTACCATACAAGTCATATGGGTGAGTCTAGGGAAGGAAGGTAAGGATATAGGCCCCCTTTCCAATACTTCTTCACCATAAACCTGGGAGCCCCAATCTCTGAGGCCCCTGAGCACACAGGGAGACAAAGGAGGAGTTGGCTC
>NW_003852499.1:6420130-6443741 GCF_000181295.1 Otolemur garnettii
ATGCATGTGTGAGTGTGTGTGTGCACACATGAGAGTGTGTGCATGAGTGTGCATGCGTATGTGTGCCTGAGAGTGTATGCACACGTGCTTGTGTGCTTATTGGACTTTGCAGAAGGGAGGCCTAACTCCCAGGCTCTGTGAATGTGTGCAGGTGAAAAGGCCTTATGAAAGTTTTCTCTGTCTCTGGAAGGGTGGCCCACAACCAAAGGCCCATATAGAAGGTGATTTTTAAATTTGTTTTGTGTTAACACAAGTAGTTTATTTAGGACATGGTGACTCCCAGGAGAAAATGAGAAAACAAGAGAGAAGGAAACCAAGGCAGGGTTCACCAACGATCCAGCCACAGCTTTGATGACTGGGGATCTACCCCACTGGCAACACCTGGGAGACGGTGGAGAACGTGCCTCAGAGTTGTCCCACCCAAAGCACAAGGGAGCTGGGAAATGTATCCAGTGGTCCCCATTGTCACTGGCTGAGTGTGGCTATCAGGGGAATAACTCTGCAGTACCTCCTGCCACACACACTCCAGCAATCAAAGAGAGGAAAAGGCTAATCCCAGTAGCCACCAGTTCCCTAAACACCCTGGAAAATGGTCTGGCCTGGAGAGGCTGCAGGCATCAGTGCCAAGGACAGTCTGGAGGAGAGATGGGTGAGACCTAACACTACCCTCCAGGTCCTGGACACAAGCTGTGCTAGTGGCAGGAAAAAGCTATTTTCATGTGCTTTGAGTTAAGATAGGGCATGTATTATAGGAAGAAGGGTTGAAGTTAGACCTTAGAAAGAACTTTCTGGTGATGTCAGTGAAAAAGCACATGAAAAACATCTAGAGCTCCTTCCAGCCATGCAGTGTGATTGGCGGCCCCATGAGAAACAGGGGAGCAGAGAGAGATACAGCAGCAGTGAGGAGTCCCTGCTGCCAGGGCCAGCCGGCCAGCAGCCAGCGCTCCTCTACCTGCAGGGGCGCAGGGAGTATGGGGAGGACAGATGGGAGGGCAGGTGGAGAGAGTGAGGAGGATTCTTTGTCCCACCCTCAGTTGCTCCAGCTGCAGGGGCACTGCTGTACCTCCTGAGGTGGGTGGAAGCAGCAGGGGGAGGTCCTTCCCCTGGGGAGATTTGGGGCATCTCTCATGGCAGCAAAGTCCCAGAAGAAACAAGTCCTCAGGCTGCCTGGTTCACCTGTACCAGAGCCACCCCAGCTCCCTGTGCCCTGCTCCTCATCTATAAAAAAGTGGAGATTGGGGACTCCACAATGGGCAATGGGGACTGCTGGAGGTCCTTTCTGGTCTGACCTTCTGCCACTGTCCATTGTAGAGTGGCAGAAGGGTTCCCCTCAATTCACCCATCCCCAAGTACTCAACATTTTCCCAGCACTTATGGAGATGTAAATAAAATAACATATGGGCCCTGGCCTCTAGAAAGGGGCAGATGGGGGTTAGTTTGTTCACTGATTACACACTCCATGCTAAACACCTTTTCTCCGCATCTCACCCTGTAAGGCAGGTGCTAGGCCCTCTGTTACACAGAGGAGAGAACTACGGGCAGAGGAAAAGTGACTTGCCGCAGCTGCGCAGTGGGGAGGGCTTGGACTGAGCCTGTGCTGCTGACCACCTTGCTGCTGCTCCTCTGGGAAATAGACAGAGACTCTCTAGGGACAGCTCCTGTATTCTAAGAGACAGAGCAGTGAAAGCAGCCATCATTCTGGAAGACTTCATGGAGGAGGCAGCTCAGCCCTGGACCTCCAGGGAGGGGCAGAACATAGAGGCAGGTGGGGAGGGAAGAAACCTCAGGGAACTCACTCTTCAGGGCAGGCTGCAGTGTGGCTGCTCCAGCCAGAGATGTGTCTTATTAGCATAGGCAGGAGAACCACATCCATGGCTCCCCAGGGAGGAGCTGAAGCTTCCCTACACCCAGCAGGGCAAGAGCCCTTGTCTTCACTGACCTGGGCCCCAGAGCTAGAGTTCATCCACCCCAGAGGGCTCATGCCTAAGCCAGGTCTTATAGCATCCTCCCTCCCTGGGTAGTCTGAAGAGAGAACTGATCCCGTGTGAGTCGGCTCCCCCCAGCTACCTGAGGCAATGGCCAAGGCACAAGGCCACTGATGGTTATAGTAGTTAACACTTCCGCACAGCAGTGACCATGACCCAGACACAAGTTTGATAATTTTCACTAACTTAAGCCTCCCAACATCCCTATGAGTGGGAAACAGGGGTCACACAGCTAATAAGAGGCAGAGCCCAGAGCTAGCCACAGTCTGCACAGAGGCTCCTGAGCTCAGGCCATGGCTGCCCCTCCCCCATCTGGGATCCTCCTCGGGCTCATCTTCTCTGCCTTGCTCCTCCTTCTTGCCAGGGGCTCTGCCCTCCGTAGATACCCTAGCCAGTCTCTGTCACTAGAAAGGCCTGTCACCCAGTGGAAAGGCTGGCCCAGAGTTTCCTCATGCATCCCATTTCCCTCTCCCCCGACCCAGCACCGAGCACCGTTGCCTTTTGTTCACAGTGATGGCTCCTGCGCCCAGGCCGGTGGGGGCATGGAGGACTCCATGGTGGCAGCGGCGGTGGTGGCAGCCGGCAGACCCAGTGCCCATGCCCTGAAGGCTCAAGATCTGGAGCTGCGGGAGGAGGAGGAGCAGCTGGGGGCGGGGGGTGCCCCCTCGAGGGCTGGCCCCCACCGCGCGGCCTCCCCTGGCCAGCAGCAGCCTGCCCTGGCTACAGCGCTCTGCTCCCACACCCCTGCTGCCTCCGATTACGAACTCTCCCTTGACCTAAAGAATAAACAGGTACCCAGGGCCTCCAAGGGGGGCGGGAAGGGTGGTGAAGAGGCCCTGCCTTTCAGGGCTGACCAGGGTACCAGGGGTCTCCCCATCTGGGCCCCCTCTGCTGCAGGCACACCTCTTTTGTCACAGTTCTCTCAAACAGTGATCTAATCTGCCCTTCACTATAGCCCAGTCCCTCGAGGAACCAGCCAGCGGCACTGCCTCACTCCCATTCAGGGCCTACACCCCACACAGTGTGTGCCCTTGCCATGCCAGGCTCTCAAGCTGTGTGTCCAGGGTCCCTGCTTCTCACAATGCACAGGAAGCCTAAGTGGCCCGCTGAGGCACTGGGCACACAGTCCATTGTTCTCTGAGAAAGTCCCACCTCCACTCGTTGCTTACAAGTGACAGCCCAGGGACGTGCCCACCCAAGCCTCAGAGGGGATACAAGAGCAGTGGTCTCATCTAGATAGGCTGAGACTCCCCATGATCAGTCCAGACTGCGGGGGAGGGTGCATAGATCCCCTGTTAGAAAACAAACTCTACGGAGGGGCTCTAGGCCTCTATCTTCCATTCTGTAAAGCAGGGAGAAGTGCTCAGTCATGGGCTCCCTTTGAACACCCAGACAATGCCTCGGTTTGTCTAACTATCTCTTAACTGGATAGTTAAGAGACCCAAAGGAAGGTGTGTAAGTGTGTGTATTTGAGTATGTCTGTGTGTGTGTGTGCTTAGAGAGAGACGTGATGATGTGATACTGGCAAGAGAGAGCTTTGAACTTGGAGACAAAGACACGGGATCCAATCCTCTTTCTTCTTCTGATTAACTTTGTGACTTTGGGTGTATCAGTTAAACACTCTGGGCTTTGGTTTTCTCATCAGCAACAATGAGAATTAGGCCTTGAATTGCCTCCAGGATCCCTCCTGGCTCCAAAATGTGTAGGTTCGGAAGAACCACTCTCCAGCCCAATGGACAAGATGAATCTTAATTGAAGCTGGAAGGAAGGCCACTGAATCCAGCTAAGCTAACCTCGTTTCTCTCTTTGGCATTGACTCCAAGCTATTATCTCAGATCAGGGGCCAGCTGGGGGTAGTGCAACTGCCTCTCAGTAAAGGATTTGACCAAATCTCCAAAGATAGCTATGTAGACAAGATAGGAATATGTGGATTAGATGACAGTATAGTCAAGTGGGTTATTCTCAAGCAGATTGTTAAAAACAAAAAACAAAAAACCAACATTGATCAGTGCTAATTCTTTGGGAGGTGAGTAGAGCACTGTCCTTGGTCCTGTCCATGTTAACCACTTTGACCAGGCACTGAATAAAGGCATAAAAGTTATATTTACCAAACTTTCTGATGACATAAAATGGAAAGAGAACAGCTAATACCTCAATGATAAAATCTAAGACCGAAAAAAATCTCATCAGGACAGAAACATGGTTTAAATGAAAAAAAGTCAGATGTAATAGGGAAAAATCTGAAGTTCTGCTTTTAGCTTTGAAAAGCCCACAGCACACTAGTATAAGCTGAGCAGCCCTGGACCAGGGAGAAAGGCTTAGGGTTTCATGTGACTATAAGCTCAGAAGAGATAAGCATGTATTCATGAAGCCGTAAAACCATAGCTATGAATGCCATCCCTTCCAAAAGTTTCCTGACATTCTCTTTTTTTTTCCTTTTGTAATTAATAAGAGCACTTAACATAAGATCTACCTTCTGAGAGAATTTTTGAGTTTACAGTACAGGATTTTAAATCGCAGGCCCCAGGCTATACAATAGACCTGCTAAAAATATAGACTGCCCTGTGCACAATGAGTTCTTTGTTACTGGGAACCCCAGGTGAGGGCTGGATGACAATTGCCTGGGGCACTGCAGTGGGATCTTAGGGGGGCAGTTGGCCTAGATGAAGGAGTGCTCTCAATTCCATATGACTTTGCTCCTTGAGGACAGGAGAACATGTCACATTTGTCTTTGTACCCTTCCCCCAGCATCTAGCAGAGTGTCCTGGGCATAGTAAGAGCTCATTGAGTGAATATATTTTTAAAAATAATTATAATATGCAAAGCCACAAGGGAGCATGGTACTAAGAAGAAAACAGCACACTCCCTAGCTAACCCACAAAGAGACTACAGTTCCATTTAGGGAGTATCCAGTCAATTGACTGGCTAACCATGTTGGTTGGCTTGGGCAGGAGAGTGAGTCCAATCCTAACAGGGAGCATGGAGAGTTCTCTGATGGGCACTGGGGGCCACTCCTATGACAGGCATAATTCTAGTGCAGAAGTTTTCACTCAGGCCAGTAAGATGGAGTCAGGTGAGGTGAGGACTGGCAGAGGGTCTAATAGGGGCCAGCGAGTCCTGCCTTGGGGCATAGATGAATCCCAGGCTCATGTTATCTCCCTAGGTCAAGCATAGGGTGGGTGTGGGAGGAAGAGGGCAAAAAGGGGTTGAAAACATGGCCCACATTTACAAGAGACTGAGATGTCCTATCTTCTGCCAAAGAACTGTGTGACCGTGGGCAAGTTGCTTGCCTTCTCTGGGACTCAGCTGCCTCGTGTATCCCTTTGGGGCTTTCCATGCTATTCCCCTTTGCCTCTAACTCTGCAGGTCCTACTCCTCTCATCACTCCTGTCCTTGGCCTTCTCTGGCTTTAGGACTCAATTTGGGTGATCCTTGCTTTTCTCTGGCAGCTCTCCCTACCCTCCCTAGGGGCCCCTTGTCCTAGGCATTCCCTGTCGCGTTTCCTGTTACAACCCTAAAGCCCTGTGTTAGCTTGGCTGCTTTCTCTGAGCCGGGCACATGACTCACACACCATTATATCCCCAGTGCTTGACAGTGTCTGGCATGATGAAGATGCTTGGAGGAAAAGGGTGAAACAATAATTTAGTAACATAGAGGAGGATGGGATGGGCATACAGCCTGGAGCCAGGACCTGACTCTGCCCTCTGGTTTCCTTGAGATCTAGACTTTGGTGCTCTGATCCCATGTTTGTGCCATCCACACAGGATCCCACAGCCTTGGACTGGAAAGAGTCTTGGGCAGTCGTTACCTCCCCAGCCCACCAACCTGCCTCCTTAATGAACATTTGTAGACATGAACTCAACCGAACCCTCTGTGCTCCAGGGGAAAGACGAATCCATGCACGGGCATGTTCTTCTGGGTTTCCTAGCACCAGGGATGGCGCTGCACATGGAACAATGATAGCAAGAGCAGGGCAGTGTCAAGGGCATGACTGTCAAGAGCCCTGCTCTTCATGCAATTTTGTGGTGAATGGCACCTCCAGAGGTGTCAATCAGGCCTCCTCTGGCAGCCAGTCCAGAGCCTCCGGGGAGGGTTCCTTAGCTTGTCTCTCTCCACCTCTGCTCTCCCCCTGAGTCCCACTAATGCTACCTCTTAACTGGTTCCCGAATCCCACCCTTTCATGCCATCCCCACTGCCCTAACTGAGGCCAGGCCATCCTACCCACTTGTATTTGCCATGCAGAGCGTCTAACTGGTTCCCACGCTTCAAGCTGAGCCTCATCCAGCCCCACCTGCATGTTGAAGCATATCATCTCTGCAAAGTGCACTTCTGGTCACACTGCCCCCACTGCATGGAAACCTCAGATGGCTCCTGCAGTATGTGGGATAAAGGCCTCTCCAGCACCCCCCTGCCCCTCCTGTCCCAGCCACTCCTATTCACCAGTCCCTCCTTTGCCTCTGGGCCTCCCCTACTGGGAACATTCCTCACTGTCCCCAGTCCTGCCACACCTGGGTGACTTTTGCTCATACTTCAGGGCTCAGCTCAGACCAGGGCCTGGGTACATGCATTTGCTGAGTGCCTGTCATTTGCTCTGTGCCTTCTGGGACCCCTCCTGCTCATGAGAGCAAGGACTGTGTTGTTCTCAGGGCTGTCACAGAATTGGCAGATTGTCTCCAAACACCTCTGGGGGTGCCATTCACTGAGTAGTTGCATAAAGAGCAGGGCTCTGGGAGTCATACCTTAGACACTGCCCTGCTCTTGCTATCATTGTTCCCATGTGCGGAACACGGAGCACGTCCCTGGTGCTAGGAAACACAGAAGGAACATGCCTGTGCATGGATTTGTCTTTCCCCTGGGGTACAGAGTGTTCAGCTGAGTTTATGTCTACAAACGTTCATTAAGGCCCAGCTCTGGGCACAAGGAACACGGAGGTGGAGAATAACATCTCCTGTGAGGGGCAGTCTGGGAGCCAAGGGAGCTCTGTGCAGGGCTGGTGGTGAGCATGGTGGGTGGGCTGCAATGAGGGAAAGAAGCAGTGGGGCACAGTGAAGGGGGTGCAGCAGCCTTGGCTAGGGTCAGTGGAAGAGGACAGTGCTGGACTGATTGGACTGAACAGTGGTGATCCCAGAACTGATTCAAACACCATTCGCAGAGCAGCTGTTCACCGGGCACTGTGCTGGGGGCTCTGCGTGGGGTGGGATAACTAAGACCTGTTTAATGCTGCAAATAACTTGCACTCTGTTGGAGCCTGGGGGAGGGGAAGGCGAGGGAAGAATGGGTGGACAAATATGACGAAGATTGTGGAGGAAACTAAGCATCAAATCAAAGAGAAGTTTGAAACAATACTTTCAAATGGGGCCCTCAGCAGGGTGACCCTTCTGGTTTTGGATAGAGAATGTTTTCTGGAGGAGGCACATTTGAGATGTCCCTTGCAGAAGGGGATATTTCTACCTAGAGGAAGGCGGACAAGAGTGGGAATCAAGGATGGGGAGTGTTCTGGCTGAGGGAGGAGCTAAGCACCAGCACCTGCTCCAGCAGGGCCACCTAGCGCGGTTGGGGCGGACCAGGAGTGCTGCTGTGTGGTGTGGACTTTGTCAGGGGTGCTGGAAGGCAGGCCAAAGACCAGTGGTTAGGGTTGGAAAGCCAGGAGGAAGCATTTTGCTTTTTTGGGGGGGGGTTCTCAAGCAAAGGCCTGTGTCGCATCTGCCCTGGAGTGAGAAGGACACAGGAGGCAGTGAGGAGGCTGTTGGGGGTGGCCCAAGTGAGCCCCATGTGGTCACCTCTGGTGAGAAGGTCAAGGGTACTGGGGGTGGAGGCCACGAGGCTACGGGAGGCTGACAAACATACTGAATGGGGCAGCAAGGACCCAGGAATAAAGGCAAGTTTCCCAGACTGGGTAATATGCAGTGCAGGCCAAATGTCGTTAGACCAGTAAGGAAGCCATGGAAATCGGATTTGGACAGGGTTTGGGGGACAATGGCTTTGTAGAGGCAGAGGGATCCGTGGGTTAGAAATGCAGGTCTATGATCAAGGAGAGGAATAGTGATTGCAGGATCACTGACATAATCATTGTCATCACCAAGTACCTACCACTTCTTAAGCATCTGCTGGGTGCTGCATGAAACAATTTAATCCCCACAGCAAGGTGTGGAGTCATCAGGGTGAGCCTCACTTAACAGATAGGAAGACTGAGAGCCAGAGATGGTACATGTGTCCGAGAGGAGCCAGCACGGAAGCGGCGAGTCTGGGCCTGGGTGTCTCCCTTGGGTGATGCTTGTTCTTCAGTATATCCCAGCACAATGGCAGTGGACGAGGCCTCCTAGGGGAGACAGGCAGGGTGAGAAGGCATTAGCCTGGGGAACATGTATGTGACACAGTTCCCTCCTAATTAGTGGTTAATTATCACCTATCAGGGGCTGCTCCAATGATTTCCAACAGACAAGTCATGGAAGATGTCCAGGGTGCATGGGGGAAAGTTAAAATGTGTGTGGACACTGGAAGGTGGCACATGTGTGACTTGTGACTAGCATGTGTAGGGAATTTATGGCCAGAATACAGGATGAAGGTGCTGAAGAGAGACAGGAAGACCTAGGAGAGCTGGGTCATGAGTGCTGGGGAGAGCTGCGTAGTGAAAACATCAAGAGCTACAGAAAGGAGGGAGGAGTGGGGGGCGGCACCTGTGGCTCAAAGGAGTAGGGCGCCGGCCCGTATGCCAGAGGTGGTGGGTTCAAACCCAGCCCTGGCCAAAAACTGCAAAAAAAAAAAAAAAAAAAAAAGGAGGGAGGAGCGAGGCTGATGAGGGTCCTGGGGCTGAGCAATGAGCAGGGCATCATTGAGCATCCTGAGACCCTTGTGTGAGGTGAGAGGCAACAGGGGCCAGCTCACAGGAGTCAGGGCACGAGCTGGGCTCAGTAGTCTGTCATTTGTTCCTGCAGGGAAGTGGAGGGCAAACTAGTCTTCCGAGAGGTTCTGTGGAAAATAGATAATGAAAGAGCTCACTCAGGCTGGTGCCCCGGGCAGAGAACTCCAGTGAAGTTACAGGGTTGCCTGGGGAGATCTGGGAGGGTCTGCAGGCAGGTGGAAAGGGTAGATGGGCAGGGGAGGGTGGACACGCCAGTGAAAGAGTCTGGAGGGTGCATGGACACACCAAGATCAGATTGGGAAGGTTTCTAAGTAGGTTTCCACAAAATCAACTTTGGAATTAATTCTCTAATTTACCCAGCATACACCCACAGAAGGCCTACTATGTGCTGAGCCCTGTCCACACACTGGGGAAGAGACCAGAAAACATGGCAGACAGAGCCTCTGTCTTCATGGGGCTCAACATCCAGTGGAAGACTTAATGGGATGGACTCAGGAATGTCAGTGTGGTTTTCTTTGCTGCTCGGGCGCAGTGTAGGCCACACTAGCAGGAAAAGGGGCTTCCAGGGTCATCTCAGCCAATCTTTTCCTTCAAGTGGGTTGACACCCCCTTTGTAATTTTGGAAACATCTCAGACAATGGATTTTGTATCTTCCTTCTGTGGCTGACAGCATCACACAACCTGAAAGAATGCTCTTGGGCCTGAGGTTTCCCTAGAAGTCTGAATAGGCCAGGTGGGAAGTAGATATGAAGTCTCTGCCTCTGGTCAGTTTCTTGAGGAGGGGTGAAAGACATACAGAAATTGAGGAAAAAGAGGCATGAAAATGAATAGTTCTCCTTACTCTCTACACTTCCCCTTGGGGAAGCTGCCTAGGCCAAGGCCAGATCTCCATCTCAGCCTCAGGTACTATGCCAGGATCCAGCAGGGAGAATGAGCCAAGCTCCCACAGTCTCTTCCTTCTAGAGTGCTTTCTGCGGGAATAGAATGTGGCCAAGGCAGGTACCTGTGCTTCTCATGGGTCCACGAGGTCATACCTAGATCAAGTAGGCACGTGTCCACTTGCTATGACAGGCAGAATTCTAAGGTGGCCCCTGTGATTCCTACCTCCTGGTGTATACTTCCCTTGGGTATGAGTGGGACTAATGAATATGATAGGACATCACTCCTATGATTAAGTTACCAATCAGTGGATTGTCCTGGGTGGGTCTGACCTAATCAGAAGGGTGAAATTCCAGACGGGACTTCTTTCCTGTTGGCCTTTAGGAGCACACTACCATGTTATGGGAGGACCACATGGCAGAGAATAGCAAGTAGCCTCTAGTAACTAAGGGCCTCAGTCCTATAACACCAGGAACTAGTATTGAATTCTGTCAACAGTGAGCTTGAAAGAGGCCCTGAGGCTTGGATGGGATGGTAGCCCCAGCTGACATCATGATCTTAGCCTGGTGAGATCCTGAACCAAGCACCCAGATGAGCTGTGCCCAGACTACTGACTCACAGAACTATGATAAAATAAATCGGTGTTGTTTTACACTAGGTGTGTAGCAATTGGTTAGATAGCAGTAGAACACAAATACACGTTATATGATTTTTAAGAGCATCTTGAAAGCCCAACATAGGACAGTTGTGACGACAGTGATGGAGATTTTTCCTCTGGCTTACAATCTTGTACATTGTGAAATACAAATGATTCTTCTGGGGGCGTCATAGGAGAAGGCTTACTGGCCATCTATACCTCAATCTGCATGTTTCCTGCTATCTGGGAGAGCAAGTTTGGATGTAGGGGTAGATAGCATGATGTCCCGAGGTCTGGGGGTAGGGAATGGCTCTGGATGGCAAGGCTGGAAGAGCTGGAGATGAGCACTGACGAGCTGCATTTTTCCTGGGACTGTCCTTAAGGATTTGGGTTGTATCCATGAGGTCTCCTGGGCTAAGAGGGTGCCTCTGCTGGGTGGGTTGTGGGGCATGCATCCCTCATACCCAGCAGGGAGGGAACAGAGGGCATTGCTGGCATTATAGAGGATAGCCATTCTACTTGCAGCCTCCTTGGGTTGAGTCACAGGAGGCCAGGTGAAGTGTTAATCGAGGATGAAATGTGGCCTTTCTATCTGTCCCCTCTCTGCCATGATCCCTAGAGAGCACGGGAGTGAAGATATTCTTGCCTGGGTTGCTCATGTTCTTACCTGGGTTGATCAGCCCACCTCTCTGATCCTAGTCCAGGAAGAACGCAATGTATGAGTAGAGCATACTGTTGTAATTAAGACATAAATTCGGGGCAGGAACACTTTCTCCACCCCCTCAGACTTTTGTGAGGGCTGATCTGAGTGTACAATGCCACCAATTAAGCCCATCCCCTTAACATAGGACTCAACCTTCATTTAGGTGATGAAAACTGGTGGAGGAGGAATCATGGTTAAGTGTGATTGGCCATTCACACCTTCCTAGTCCTTTTCTGAGAGTTCTGATGCTGAGGAAAAGTGACAGCACAGCAGCCTAAGAGGAGAAAGATCATGGAGGGAAGAGGAGAAAGGGGGAAGGAGAGAGCTGAGAGGAGGTGACTACCCAGAACACACACTGGTCTCCCTGTCAGAAGCTTCCTGGGGTCAGATCTGCCCAGGGGACATGTCCCGCCCCCACCCCTATCAGCCTAGTCCCCCAAGCCCTGCTTGGGCAGCTTCCACTGTGAGAGCAGAGGGACTCCAATTGTGGAACTCTTGGTCTTAGTGGCCTGGAGGGACTCCTACCCTTGAGATCGCTACCCATCTTTTCTATCAAATTCACAGTTATTGAGCCCCCACCATATGCCAGTGGGTACTGGGATCACAGAGATGGATCAAACCCCAATGATGTTCTCAGGGAAAGGGAAGTGGCCCAGTGCAGTGACATGAATGCTGAGAGGGGAGCAGGTGAGCAGGACTAGCAGCAATTTCTCTCTCAGCATTTCTCTTTAATTTTTCATTGTTCATTATTTTTAAATGTGCACAAAAGTACAAACAATAATGCAATAAATTCCTCTCTAGCCATCACCGAGCTCCAACCATTCCTATAAATATTTTTATTAATATTAATACTGTGTCATCTAACCCTTCCACATTCTTTGACAGTATTTTAATACAAATTCAAGATAATCATGCGTTTCACCCATAAATACTTCTCTATGCATCTCTGATATGAACATTTTTTAATAACCGCCACAGCAGGGGTATGTGAGTACCAGCAGCAGCACCTGGGCCCTTCTTTGCTCTCCTGCCCTGGGGACATTAACCATCCCCAGAATGGAATCCTCTGTCCTACATCTCTAGGAGCCTCGCCAAGGACCTGCTATCTCCGGCCCTGACCCCCAGGAATTTTCACACTTGACCTGCACATTCCTGGTCCCGCCAAAGTGCGGTGAGGTGACCCCCGCGTGGGTTGAAACCCACCAGCCCCAGCCCTCAGGAGGGCTGCACCTCTCGCCTCCCCCCTGAGCTTTTCCTCCTCTCTGTCCTTCTCATTGCAGATTGAAATGCTAGAACACAAGTATGGGGGCCACCTGGTATCCCGGCGCGCCGCTTGCACCATCCAAACCGCTTTTCGCCAGTACCAGCTCAGCAAGAACTTTGAGAAGATTCGCAACTCGCTCCTGGAGAGCCGCCTGCCGCGACGCATCTCCCTGCGCAAGGCGCGGGCGCCCACGGCTGAGAGCCTGGCGGCCGAGAAGGCGCTCCTGGAGGGCTGCGGGCTCGTGGGGCTGCCGCTGGTGCGCTCGCCCTCCCTGCCGCCCAGCCTCTCGGGCACGCTCACCGAGCTAGAGGACTCCTTCACCGAGCAGGTGCAGTCCCTGGCCAAGTCCATCGACGACGCCCTCAGCACCTGGAGCCTCAAGACCGTGTGCTCCCTGCAGGAGAGCAGCGCCTACCAGCTGCACCAGGCCCTGCAGGCTGCTGCGGGGTCACCAGGCCTGGAGGCCGACATGAGGGAGACTGAGATCGCCGCCCCGGGGCCCGCAGATGAAGCAGCTGAGGCTGCCGGCCTGCCACAGGGCCACGGCAGCACTCTCATGATGGCCTTCCGGGATGTGACAGTGCAGATCGCCAACCAGAACATCTCCGTCTCCTCCTCCACGGCTCTGTCGGTGGCCAACTGCCGCGGTGCGCAGACAGCCCAGGCCCTAGCAGAGCCCTCAGCGGTCAGGGCAGAGCAGGGCGAGGCGCCAGGGCAGGAAGCCCCACAAGCCCCAGGCTCCGGCCAGGGGGACGTACCTGTAGAGGACACAGGCGCAGAGGCGGAGGCGGGCGAGGCCCTGCGCGCAGACCTGGTGGGGGCCGCTGAGACGGCGGTGGAAAAGGAGGCCTCGGTCGCCCAGGCAGAGGAGGAAGAGGAGAAGGGGACAGAGGAGGCGGGTCAGGGGCCCGAGGCTGAGGCCGGGGCTGGGGCTGGGGCCGAGGCCGAGGCCGAGGCCGAGGCGGGCAACAGCTCAGAGCACCTGAGCAGCAGCACGTCCACCAAGTCCGCCAAGTCAGGCTCGGAATCGTCAGCCGCCGCCTCCAAGGAGGCCTTGCAGGCCATGATCCTGAGTCTGCCACGCTACCACTGCGAGAACCCAGCCAGCTGCAAGTCTCCCACGCTCTCCACAGACACCCTGCGCAAGCGGCTCTACCGCATTGGCCTCAACCTCTTCAACATGTGAGTGAGCACTGGCCAAGGAGCACCAGAGGGTCCTGGGCACTGCCAGGGAGGGAGGGAGGAAAGGAGGGAGGGAGGAGGAGAGCCCCTCCGCCCCACCCTCCCCATTATTTACCACTTCATCCCAGGGTTCTCCCTGGCAGTGTGTGTGCCATGCCTGACCTCTGAGATAATGCTTAGGAAGCACACATGTTATTTTTAATAGTTCTGAGTCTATTTTAAGAAGGATTAAGGAAAAAAAAAATAACACATCAAACACGAGTTTTCACAACTGTCACTGTTTAAGATGAAGCCAAGGTTTCAAAAGTGAGAAAACTCAAAAGACAAGACAGTATTAAGTAAATACTAGTACAGGCTGCTCAAGGATTGAGCAGAATCATTAGAGTACGAAGTTAGGAGAAGGGCAGTATCTCATGAGGGCCTGAGTGATGCAGGGAATACAGGGAGAAGGCAGGAGGGGGCAGGGGTGCACAGAGGAGTGGGGAACGGGAGAGAGAGTGTGAAGCAGGCAGAGGTGCTGTACATGAACCGGGGAATGGAAGGAGAGAAATGACCAATTGCTACAGCTCTGAGACCCCAACCAGACCAGCCCTGCAACCAAAATGTACACAGCCAGGGCCAAGCCAAGGAGGCACACACGCCCCTCCTGAGGAAAGTCACGATCCCAGAGGCACTCATCTGAACCATAACCCTCATGACCCAGAGCATCTCCCCTGCCATTCAGCTGTTATCATTGAGTGCCAGGACTACACCCACAAAGCTGTGTGGGACACATCCCCTCATCTCAGAAAACTCCTATTCTCTGGGGAATAGTTACTGTTCATAACTGACCTTAAATAAAGCATCTGTAATCTTCCCAACAATAGCCAGAGATGGGTATTATGCTGTTTTCTCTGAAAATATGTAAGGCAAGTTGCACAATAAACAGCCAGTCCTCTGCAGACGTAGGTGAAGCCAGATCTGCTGCTCTTTCTTGTGTGTCAGGCTTCGGCCCTGGCAAACACAGCCTCCTCATGCACAGCGTCACTTCTGTGTGCACGTGAAAACTCATCTCCCTCCAACTATCTCCCCCTCCATGTATTGTGGGCTGATACCTTTGTAAAATACAATAAAAATGAATTGCTAGAAAAACAATCACATGCCTGGTTGACCTGGAAATGTCAAAGTGCTAGAAAAAGTTCTAAGTGCTACCCTCTAATTCTGTACTTATCTTCCTCTGGGCTTATAAGAAGCAGCCCAGAGAGCAGTGTGGATTTGCAGAGCGTACTGGGCTACCACACCCACAGACAGAGATCCCAGCCTGGGGAATGTGAACCTGAGGAGCAGGATTCTGTGTCCCCCTTGTGGAGGGAAGAGGGGGTATTAGGGATCCCACTCCTGTTTCCCTTATCCTCTCTCAAAGATAGGGGATGCCAGAGGTGGGGACCTGAGTGTTGATAACAGAATTGGGGGGGGGTGGCCTCCTTGCTGGGTCATGGGTATAGGAGATGGAGGAGGTGGGAACAGAAAAGGTCTCCTCTCCTCCATCTGCTCTGGAATTCACCTTGCTTGCACCAGATGGCCCATCACCCACTTCTGGCCCCACACTATCCTCTGTGAGGACATTCAGGGGGTTGAGGCTCTGGTGAGAGGTACTTCCAATGGGGGGCACCTGGCATTTCCTGGGAAGTCAGTTTAGTTTCCAGGGGCCCCAGGGCACAGTTATGGGTTTCATGGGCTGGAAGAAAGGGAAAGAAGCCATGGCAGCCCTGGCGCATGCTCTATTGCTTCTCCCCACCCACAGAAACCCGGACAAGGGCATCCAGTTCCTGATCTCACGCGGCTTCATCCCCGACACCCCCATTGGCGTGGCCCATTTCCTCCTCCAGCGGAAGGGCCTGAGCCGCCAGATGATCGGAGAGTTCCTGGGCAACAGCAAGAAGCAGTTCAACAGAGATGTGCTGGAGTGAGTGCCCCCGCCCCTCCTCCCACACCCACGGTGCCCTCCTGGGCTCTCAGCAGGACCTCTGAAGTCTGGGCCAATTCCTTAGTGACATGCTCCCTGGAGCCCTTGCAACTTCCTGTTTGGCCACCAGGTCCAGAATCTTGGTCTTTAGCTCGTAACCCCGATAGGACTGTGCTGGGTCTGTCCTGGCCCTTCACTGCCCAATACACCCAGGGCCAAGCTCCCTCCAGGGTCCAGGGATACAGACATGCTCAAAGTAAACAAAAAGCCAGCCCTCCCTGCCACCTCCAGGAGAAGACTAGGGCTGTGTCTGTACTGGGCTCATCTCTCCTGGCTATCAGCCCTCCCTCCCCCAGAAATCCCCTCCCTGGCAAGGTTCCTTTTTATATCCTTAGAGTCAGACCGTGAAGCAGAAAAAAGAAGGGGCTATGCTGAGGGGGTAAGAGCAAGAAAATCCTGTGATCCCATAAAGACAGATTAACGAACCACCAAAAAAAATTTTTTTAAGTACAATAGAGAGATGAGGGCCTTTGCTAGTGCTCAACCTTGAGTGTGTGAGTCTCCGGACTATCAGGGCAAGGGTGGTACCCCTGGAGCTGAGCAATAGGGCCTTGGAGCCTCCTCCCATGCTCTGGCCTCTGTCCTCCTCCATGTCCCTTCTGGCTTCCATTAGACACCCCCAAGCTCACTTCCCATTAAAGTCATTCTGTAGAGACCCTGCCCCTTTTTCTTCCTCTTCTCTTTCTCCTTGGGGACAATCAGCAGAAATGTTCCCCAGGAGTCCTGGAAGAACCTTTCCCTTTTGTACTTGATACTGGAGCAGCCAGGGCCTGTGAGAGGGTTTGGGAGCTGGGAAGTCACTGGCCTTGGTGGTCAGAGTCCCTGAGTGGGTGCAGAGACTTGGCTTCTGTCTCTAGAGCAGGATTGCTGCTGTGTCACCAAGTATAGAAGTCCTTGCCCTCTGGGCTGTGTCTCCAGGCCTGTGGGGAGGGGTGAATAGTCCCCTCCTACATCCCTGTTGCATCCCCAAATGTGCTGAGATGGTAGCTGAGTGTAGTTACAAGAGTGAGGGCTTAGATCCATCTCAGGAACCTTGGGATCCCTGGATGGCTCCTAGTTGGGTTGAAATCCTTTCCTGCTTCCGACTCTCCATGGCTTCACACCATCTGTTGTCCCTTTCAGAACTGGTAGTTGAAGGCCTTGAGGAGGAAAGAGAACTGAGCAGTGTACAAGGTCTCCCTGGCTGCCCTGTCCCTTTCCCACCAGCCCTGCTGTGTGGGACCCTGAGGGGCTGCTCAGAGGAACTGAATTGGGGTCCAGAACCCTTCAGGACACAGTAAGGCAGAGACCGCATTTCCCTCCTTTCCTTCCCTTCCTTCCTTTCCTACCTTCCCCTGTTGGCGAGTCTCTGTGGCCTTCTCCTTCCTGGGAGTGGGGAGGTGCTGGGCCCTGTAGCTTCCTTCTCTCACTGCTCCACCCCAAGGCCCTACTGTGTCTCTGCTCAGGGTGGGAGTGACTCTGCCCACTCACAGGCCCCGCCTGCTCTTTGTTTCCTCTGCCTTCCCCAGTCTCCAGGAGGCCACCCTGGAGTTCAGGCTGCCAGGCCCACACTGTTCTGGGATGCTAGGAACACAGATTTTCCCCAGGGGTGCTGAGCAACACAGTGAAAATGAATTGCCACAGTCCCTGGGAGACTGAGCCTGTGGGCTCTATCTCTGCTGGGGTGGGGAGCTGGGCCCTGCAGAGGTCAGCTGGGTGGGCAGGGGGGACTCCTGCCCCCTCAGGGTGAGCTCTTCCAGTAAGAGGCAGCAGCAGCAGCAGCATGGTGGAGGAGGGGACATGGCTGGGCCTGGGAGAGGGGGCCTAGACTCCAGCCTTGGCTCTGCTCCTATGTGCTGTGTAGATTAGGCAAATCCCTTCCTTCTAAGCCTCAGTGTCCCTGTCTATCAAATGAGAGTGCTGAGCAGTGTGAAGGCCCCTCCAAGTCCTGTGATCTATCATCTTTCCTGCTTCTAGGGCATTTGTAGCACGCTGGCATCGTGGCGAATCACCTGCCCTAAGCCCTGAGGCTATGCTTTGTCATCTTTCCAAAGGAGCCCTCAGGTTCCGGGGCAGTGCAGGGTGCCAGGGTTCCTGGGAGACACCAGTGGTGGGGAGGGGGTGTGTGAGGGGATGAGGTGGCCTTTCAATGTTCATTCAGCAAATTGTGTGCCTCCTGAGTGTTGCGATTGGGGCCTCCTCTGTGTGTGTGAGAGAGAGAGAGAGAGGCACAGCTCAGGGTCTTAGGAACTTGCAGGTGTCAATGGGGGAAAAAGGAATAGAGGAGCCTGGGGAAAGCATGGCAGGCAAGCCAAGGGGCTGCCAACTGGTACCCTGGGGTGGGCAGGGCTGAGTGCCAAGCTGAGCCTTGGTCAATTGTGCCTCATTCTGCAGCCAGATGGGCCATGGGCTCTGAGGCAGGCTGACTTGGCACCACAGAGAGGACCCCTGTCCCACCCCAAGTCTGAGGGATGCTTGTCTCCAGGGTGGAGAGAGCCTTCCCCTGCAAAGATCAGGGGGCAGATAGAGAGTCAGGAAGAGGCAGGCTATAGCAGGGAAGCCAGGACGCTCCAGCTAGCCTGGAACCTTACTCCCACCAGAGAAGAGACACACACAGACTGAGCTTCCCACTGTTTTGCCCAGACCTTATAAGGGGTCATCGGGATTCTGCATGACTCCCCTGCCCCTGCTGGTGACATTCAGCAAGTGACATCCATTCTGCACAAAGCTGTTTGCCTAATAAAAGGACATAAATGAGCCATCACCTTGGAGACTAAGGCGGTAAAAGCCACAGCTCTCGCCAAGAGGCAGCCAGATGGGGCAGGTAGAGGCCAGAAGCCCCTGTGGGGGCAGGAAGAGGGCAGGACAGGAACAGCATCAATGCAGTGACATTTGCTTCCAGAGTTGCGCCCTCAGTGCCCTTGGAAGCTCCTGTCTCCATCTCCTGTCTCATGTTGTCCACAGAAGACACCCCCCCAGGCAGGAATATATTCTGCCAGCATGATTGCATGAGCCAGAAGGCATCTGAGCTCTCAGGACCACGCGCACCCCAGCATCCACCTGCCCAGGTTTGCTGTTGGCTTGCTTTGTAAAGGAGAAATCAGCTGTTTCCTCATCAGTGACATGGTGATAATAGTAGCAGGCTCATATGAAATCAGTGTCTCAAATGCACATGAAGTGTGTAACCAGGACCTGACCCTTAGGGAGTTCTCCATAACATCAGCTGTTTCTATTATTGTCTCCCTACCTTGAAAGCATAAGCATAAGCATTAGCAGCCCTGTCCCACTGCCCTGACACAGGGGCACCTTGGGTCTGGTTTGAAGTCAGGTCTCCTCAGCAGACAAGAACATGCTGGGACTTGCTGAGCTTTGGGGGAAAGGAGGCAGCTCACTCCAGACCTCTCCCGTGGTCTAGGAGGCCCCTCCTGATGGTGAGAGGAGGCAGGCGGAGGCAGGCCTGACTGTAGAAGGCAGCCATGCTCGGCATCCTTGAGCTGGAAGCATCTCTCTCTCAGCTTCCACACGGCTGGGAAATTGGGCTCTGCTCTACTTCCTTTCTGAAATGTTCGCTTCAGCAGGTTTGAAGGCCAGCGGATGGGGAGATGTTCCACACTGGCTATGAGCAGCCTCTTTTCTGGCCCAAATGATTTTTTTCCAATGTGACTCACAGGCACACGGAGGGCATTGGCGTCTACCATTTCCATGAACAGGCATGGAGGGCGGCTGTGGGGCTGGGCTGCCAGAAGAGAGTTTCCCGGGTGTCCTTCCCCTCCACTCCATCTACTCCATCCTTTGTTAAATTCTGAGACGTGTTAGAGTTTGACGTTTGGGTCAGATTTCATTATATCATTGCCATGGAGATGTGCTGGCCAGAGTGTAACAGATTTGTTCTTCTTAGAGGACATTTAGAAATGAAGACAGATTGTCTGTCAAACTCAGCAGTCGGGAAGGTTCTGGTCTTTCATCGCTAGGAAGGAATGATTTGGGAATGTCCCGCCCATGCTGCTGTGTGTCAGCTCAGAACCATTTCCTTTCTCTTCAGGAATTGCCATAGGGAGGGGAAGGGCAGGCTGGGCACAAGCAGGGATAGAAGACTGGGGTTACCGCCATTGCTTGAAGACTTTTCCTTGCCAAGGCCTGGAGGAACGTAAGGAGGTGTCCCCTCTCTAAGTGGTGCCTTCGGAAAGGCCTTGGCCCAACTCTCCTGAGTCATGAGTGTAAGACTCACTTTCTCCCGTATCTGGAGACCTTGGGACCCCAAAAGTAGGTGTCTCAGTCCAGAGCTAAGCCTTCCTTCAGCTGCATCACCTTAGCTTAGAAATTGGGCTTTTATACGTATGAATATTCCCACCCCCACGCCCACCCCCTCTTGGTTATTCAGCTCCAGCTCAGGATGGGTCTCTCTCCATCCTTGTGAGATGTACAGTTGTGCATGCAACTGGCCTCTCTTAGAAGGGGACTTCTTGAAGGGGCTCCCAGGGAGTCATCATCCACTGTGCTTTTTGAAGAGGGCCATTAGTCACTGAGTGGGCCATGAGACACGATAATGTCAGCTCTCTTGTATCAAGCATTTACTGTGTGCCAGCAGGCACTGTCCCAAGAACCTTATATGCAAAACCTCGTTCCCCCTCTTAGCAACTCTGTCAGGGAGGGCTGTTAATCTATACCAGCAAAGGCACTGAGGAACAGAGAGGTTGAGTAGCTTGCCCACGGCCACAGAGCAGGTCAGGGACAGAGGTCTGAAGCCAGGTAGGATGGCTCTGTTCCCTGCACCATTGGTCTCTGTTCTACATCCCAAGACAAGCGTGGTCTGAATGCATTTGTAGTCCTTATCAGACTGAAATTGTGAACCATGGTGCTCAAAGACTCCATAGGCAGTCAGGTAACCCAGCCCTCTCATTTTGCTCAGGCAGAAATGGAGGCCCAGAGAGAAAAAATGGCTCATCTCTTGGCCATTGGCAGAAGAACTGAACGGAATCAGGGACTACCCCTTCCCTCGACTCAGCTTTATTTGCTGTGCTATGATCCTCCTCCCTCTTATTTGGGAAGCAGAAGCTGAGAAACCGATTTATAAGTCTCAAGAGGTCTGAGCTAGATTCCGTTTCCTCTCGCTGATACGTGTATATTTAAAAAGCCAGTGGATGGCTGTCTAATGATGCAGTTCCAGGCAGAGTTAAGTGGTGGTGACGTGCAGGGTCTTCTTAATATCTAAGCTCAAGGGCACTTTGAACCCCCTGACTCACCTGGCTTGTCAATCCAGAGTAGGTCTCTAGAAACATAGTAAAAATGGTCATTTATTAAGTCCTATTGTATACCAGGAACTTTATACCCATTTTTTCTTTTTAAACTTATAATAAGCCTACCCAGTGGATGTTATAGGTAAGAAAATGAGACACCAAAGGGCCATGTAACTAACAGCCCAGTGGTGGAAACAAGGTGCAAACCCAACGGTGTCTCACACAGAGCCCTGGCCTCTGCCTGCCTGCCCACTGGTACTGGCACAAAGCAGTGCTTCTCAAAGGGAGCCCCAGGCCAGCAGCACCAGCAGCACCAGCAGCACCAGCAGCACCCGGAAGCTTGTTAGTGATGCAAACTCTCAGTCCCCACTGCAGGCCACCGAATCAGGAACTCTAGGGGCAGGGCCAGCAATCCACGTGTCAGAACCTGCTAGACAGTTCTCACACATGCTCCAGTGTGAGAACCCCTGGCACACAGGGACACTGCTGAGTCCAGCAAAAGACAATCATCCCGTGCATCCTTGTCACCTCCTAATTTGCACAGGTAGTTTGCTCTTAGTTCTTTTTCTTTTTTAATCTTTTATTTTCAGATTAATATAAGGGTACGTACAATTAGGTTACATTGTTTACATTTGTTAGGTAAAGTCCCGAGTTGTGATTGAGTCCTTCCTCCACGAGGTGTGGCATATACCCCTTTATGATACCCGATAGGTGAGAGCGTACCACGCCTTAGCCCCCTCCCCTCCCTTTGTTGAATTTAAATGTGTTTTTCTCTCATGTGAGTGTGTAGTTGTTTATCTACTAGTTTCATATTAGTATTAAGTACATTGAATGCTGCTTTTCCCTTCTTGTGATACTTTACTTAGGAGGATATTCTTCAAATCCTTCCAGGCAAATACAAAAGATGTGAGGTCTCCATCTTTCTTGATGGTTGAATAATGTTCCATGGTATACATATACCACAGTTTATTAATCCATTCATGAGTTGGGTTGTTTTCCTATCTTTGTGATGGTGACTTGAGCTGCACTTGAAGGTTGGAGTTTCAGTTAATTCTTTTGACCCCTGAGTCTTCAGTGCATGACTGGCAGATGCCCCTCAAATAAGATCTTCTTTGTCCCCATGTCACCATCAGGAACACTGGCAGGTCCTGCTTCAGCTTTCCCCCTCTTCTGTTTTCTTAGCCACTTTGCACTTTTCCAAAAAGTCTTGACTTTTCTTGGGCATGTTATGAGTTCTGACTAACAAAAATAACTCTCTGGCGGATGGAGATATTGTTAATTGAATGGTATGAGCCAAGAACTGCAGGATAATAGCAGGGTTTCTATATCCTGAGGCAATAGGCCATTCAGTTTTCCATCCTAATCCTCACAAATGTGGGCTCAATCTCCCCCCGCCCGGAGTACAAGCTCTTACACTCTTCTTCCCAGGCTTCAGCTAGGCCTTCACCTTTCAGATTGTTGCTATCTCTTCTGGCCAATTAAAAATCTTTGCTGTTACCATTACCTGGTGGCAACTGCCAAACTGTGTCTCTATCTTCCAGACGCTGTCATGCTATCATAAGAAAGGAAAAAAAAATTGAGATGACAAAATTCATTCTGATCACAGCCTTGTAGAATGCTTCATTTCCTTGCACCACAAACTGATTCCACACACGGATCAGTGTTAACAAGCAATTTTATGCAAGATTGTACCTGTTTCTACAGCTGCAGGAACATCTGTGCTTATGTTTCCCCAACTCTGATGAGGTATCAGCCACAGCCCCTGCGGAGACCCACAGGAGAGAAAGGGAGGCCTAAGCAGGACCTGCCCACCTGTCAGCTGCTCACCTATCAGCGTCCCCTCCTCTCCAGAGTCAGGTGCTGCCCTGCGCTGGCTGCGTCTGATCAGGGCCACTGTGCTGGTTTTTCCTGCTCACCCCCCCCACACACACACGCAGCTGAAGGAAGAGGGGGGATGTATCTCCATGCCACCTTACTGCCTACGGTCTGCAGTCCTTGAGGTCATGTCCAGGCCTGGGACCAGCTCCAGATGATCTTGGCAAAACAGGCTGAGCAACCCTGGCCCTTGGGAGACCTTCCAAAGGCACAGGCCACTGAAGCTCCTTCTCCAGCTGCCGATATTCGCAGGGCCTGTTCATTAACTTTTCCATTGATCTCTCAGTCACTTGTCCTACTCAATTTTGGTTCAGTTCCTGTATACACTAGGGATGCAGAGATGAAAAGAACTGCCCATCCTGAAGGAGCTCTTTATTCCAGTGGGGAAGACTGGAATGTTCTGACACAGGGAGATCCCTGCAGTGGTGAGCAGAAGGCATGCCTCAAGTACTGTGGAGGTCTGAGAAGACCCCTAGAGAGGTTGAGAGCTAAGCGTAGAGCTGGGTGACATGCACAGAAGTGTAAAGGCATGACAGTGAGACTGCAGGGTGGTGCCAAGCAGGGAAGGGGCAGGAGAAACGGGAGCTCAAAGGGCCCCGTCTCAGACTATGCTTGCATTTCTGAGGATCTTGGGATTCACCCCAGAGATGTGGGAAACACTTGAGTTATAAGGAGAGGCATGAATCAGGACCAAATGAGCAGCCTAGAAGGATTGCTCTGGACAATGGTTTGGGGGCTACTGCTGTGACAGTCATGGTGAGAAAGGATGTGGCCCTAAATCATGCCAGTGGCCATGGGGAGGAGAGAAGGAGGAAGAGCCCAGAACCCTGAAGAAGCAACAGGGCTGTGACCAGCATGGGAGTGAGCAGAGGCAGGGAAACCCTAACTATCTAAAAGAACATCTCACACTTTCCGTGTCCAAAACCGAAGTCTCTATCTCTCCCCTCATGTGTGCGCCCAGCCCATCATGCGCTCATCTCAGAGAAGAATCCCTCTGGACCCG
>NW_003852499.1:6444045-6452310 GCF_000181295.1 Otolemur garnettii
CTTCAGAATCAACTCCAAAATTCTTGTGACCCACAAAGCTGACACACTAAGTCCCTGCCCCCCTGTCCAGCCCCACAGTGGCTGTTCTCCCCATTACTGTCAGCACTGCAGCCTCAGGGGGCACTTTCCGGGTCCTTGAAAGTCCTTTGCCAAAGGGCCTTTGTGTCTATTGCCCCCCTACCCTGCCAGAAGCTCTTCCCACTCCTTCCCTCGGCCAACTCCTACTCATCCTCAAATCTCAGCTCAAATGTCATGTTCCCAAAGGGGCCTTCCCAGACACAGCAGTGCAAAATGTCTCAGCTTTGTCCCTCTTGGAACCCTGTCCTTTCCCTCTGTAGGACTTGTCCCAATTATGGTTAAAGAATTATTTCTGACCCTGTGTTTCATTCCTGTCTCTCCCACCAGGACAGAGACTGTGTTTGCGTTACTTGCCACTTACCCCATGTCCCTAGCACAGCCTGCACACAGGAGCCATAGGTGCGTGTTTGTTGAAAGAAAGAAGGAAACCCAGCCAGCCACTGTGGAAATCAGAAACAGCCTGGAAAAGGGGTAGGCAAGAGGTCAGGGACATGGCCTGGCTGCGGGCTCTATGTGCCCAGGCCAGCACCACTGGTGCCCCACAGCCTCACCAATGGTCATAACTCTGCAACTGTATCCAATTGCTCTCTCTTGACACCTAACAGACCACCATCACCCACCTAGGTGAGGCAGCAGCCTGCAGGGGAAGGTGCATTGGAGCAGCAGAGAGCTGGCGAGGGCAGCACATGTGCAACCTGGCTGGACCAGGGCATGCAACAAGGACAGAGATGTGTGCAGTCCCCCTGCAGGGCCATCTCTCCTATGAGCTTCAGTCTCCTCATATGGAATAGAAATTATGGGATAATGGTTAATACTGCTCAGGCCTTTGAGAAGACAAAGTTATTGCACTCAGAGTGAAGCACTGAGAGCAATACTCAGGAAAGACTCAGGTGAGGATCTGCTACCCTGGGGTTATCATACCCCACCCCCACTCCCGGCCACCACAGGAGTACACACAGGGTTTTGGTGGGCAGGGTCCAGCCACTCTGCCATGGGGGTAGAGCTCACAAGCCCAGGAAGCCAAAGCCTGCTCTTCCTAGTTGTAGGAGGGGGGCAAGCCCTTTCGTGGCCTTAGTTTTGTTTTCAGTAAAATGGGAAGATTATGTACCAGAAAAGAACAGCAGGAACGTGCAGTGTTGTTCACTTAAAGATAATCAGCAAGGAGATGGTTGTTGGCTATCCAGGATCTGAGCGGCAAGAAGGATTCGGTGATCTTCTTGGGCACTCTTCTCCCCGTGAGAGTTCCAGAGTGGCAGGGAAGGAAGGAAAGGGGGAGATTTGAAGTAGATGGAGGTAGATAAAGCAAAGTATGAGAAGCAGCGGGATGGAGCGGGGAGAAGGGGGAGCCTGAAGAGGGTGAGGTGCAGGCTGAAGCTGCCACTTGGGGAGAGAAGGGATCTAGCTGGAGAGGTGAGGACTGCAGGTGCTTCCGGGTGACAGGACTGAGAGCACAGCCTGCTCCCAGCCACCTTCCCCAGGAGGATGCAGGTCCTACCAGGAAGGCAGATGGTGATGACCTGGGAAGGGGTGGGGAAGAAGCTGCCAGTCATCAGGAGCTGTGTCCCAAACCAGCTAGAAGTGCCCTCACAGTCACTTGTCCTCTGCCCAGCAGGAGCACCTGCAATGCTGTAGAGAGTGACAGTGGCTCTGTCTGCTTCTGGGTCCTTGTTGTAGAATGCCAGATGGGGGGGTCCTGAGAAGGCACCTGGTCCAGCCCCCACCTCTGCAGTAGGAGGAGGCCTGCCTTGTGGAGGAGGGTCGTGTCTTTCCCCTACTCAGCGTGGATCCTCCCTTCTGGTTGGGGCTGTGGGTTCCCCCAGGATCTGAGAACCCCAGGACAGCACCTGCTTACCAGTCACTGCTGCCCCATGGTGGCGACTGCAGGGAATGAAGCAGGAAAATGGGAGACAGGGTGGGTCACACGGGAGGCATCTCTGTTCCTCCACCCCTCCCTCACCACCACCACCGCTTATAGCCAGCGGGGACATGTGTGCCCCCGAATGCTACTGCCTGTTGGTCTGTGAGTTCCTGAGTGCACATTTTGAAAACCTCCCATGGGCCAGGCCTCCTCCTACCCTTGCCCCCAACTCAGCCATTGGTTTTTGTATGTTAAGAATCACTTGGAGAGTTTATAAAGAATGCTGATTCCAGGAAAAAGGCAGGGAGAGAGAGAGAGAAGGAGAGAAGGAAGGAACGAAGAGATCCTCAGGAGTATTTTCTAAGCTAAAATGTTTGTTCCATCCCTCCCTTTGGGGGGCTCTTTATATTGATTCAACTCTGTTGAGCATTCTGCTTTCTATATTATGAGATGCATTTTGCCAGGCCCAAGCTTTCGGAAAAGTAGATGTGGAGATTAGCTGGTTTCATCCCTTGGATGCCCCAGTTATAGTCACCATAGCTCAGGAACAGGTGAGGTATAAGGACCTTGAGTTTAATTGGAGTAAATGACAAAATACTCTAAGAAATATTCCATTCAATTTAGCAGTTGGGTCAGTATTTTTAGGTATACCTGTAAGTCAATTCTTACCACTTCCGTAGTTGTTGACAAGTGCTTAATTTAAAATCAAAATAAACAAATTATTGAGAGGTTTTTTAAAAAATAATGCTGGTTCCGAGACCTTGCCTCCAAATGTTCTATCCTAATCTGTTAGATCTGGGGTGGGGTCCATGGATCTACATTTAACAAGCCACCTCTGATTCTAATGTGGGGTCCTCAGGACACACCAGAAGATGTTGGGTGGTGGCCCTCCAGACCCCCCCTCCCCTGTCCTCCCATGGGCCCTGACTGATGTATTCAGCCCAGTTCCGTGGCAGCCTCTCCACACGGCTGCTCCTCCCAGATCTGGCCCCTGGCTGCTGGGTCTTGGCTCATTACTGGGGCTTTTAGCCACAGTCCTGAGTAAGTGAGTGAGTGGCTGCCTGTCACCTGCGTGAAAGGCTGGAAACTAGGTCACCGCGCCTGGCCGAGCAAATCCCACCCTCTCCAGCTGCTCTTGTCACCTCCTTCCATCGCCTGCCCCCACAGTGCTCTGGGCCACTCAGCACCCACCCCCGTTACTGCAGGGCGAGCCCCAGTCCACAGCTCTGGGGCAGAAGGTGCAGGGAGAGAGACCTTGGGAAGGACACAGATGTGGGAACCCCTCAGGGTTCAGGGCCCATAGGGAAAGACCAGGGGCAGTGTAGGGTCAGGGGGACAAGAGATGGGGGTGAGTCCTGGGGAACTGCTGATGCCAGACTGAAGGGACCAGGGTCCACTCTGGGATCCTGCAAGGATCCAGGCCTCTCTTGGCCAGGGTTGGGCTGCCTGGGCCCACTGCCCCCTCCTAAGCCCCACAAGGGCAAGGACCCTGGGGCAAGAGGTGCTCCAGGCTGACACCCACCAGGTCTACACTAACTTACCCTTCATCTCTGTCAGTGCAGGGCAAAGGTGACAGGGCCCACCAAGAAGTCACAGCAGCATCTTGCCTGCTGGCCCATAGGCCTCTGCTACCCAGCCACCTCGTCCCTCTTAGCCTTCCCTCTTCTCTAGAGTCCCCTGATCACTACTCCTGTGTCATCTCCCTTGCTTTCTCCTGCAAACTGACAGCAGAACTGGTGTCTCTGAGTCTTCCAGGCATTGGGCCCAGTGGAAGGTGGGGTCATGGAGGAAACAGGTCCTGCTCAGAGCTCAGCCCACTCCGCAAATGTTTCCTGAGTGCTCGGTGCACTGGGCTCACAGTGGTGGTCCCTAATCGTGCTCTGTGCAGGGCAGGCAGCTGATTGCTCAGGGATGTGACACTGCTGCGGAGTCTGCTAGGGACGATGGGAGCAGACAGAGGCTGCTGGCCTGCAGGGGGCAGCATGGGGGCTGGAAAGGGCCAGCTGAGAGGAGAATGGGGTGGGGCGTCAGGGCAGAATGGGACACAGGAGACGCCAGCTCTGGGAGCTGCTGGCACATACACATGCTCACCACCTCAAAGGCACTGCAGGGAGAGCAGGGCTCAGGGCACATGAGCAGGAGGGGCTGCCAGCTGGGCCCTGGCCCCAGACCCATGGCAGGAGGGTCTAGGCTTAGCTGGGTGGGGGCCTGTGACCCCTCCTCCTCCACTTACTGAAGCAAGGCATTCAGAGGCACCCCCAGGGTGGAGGTGGCATTTTAGAGGTAGAAAGGCCTTGGGAAGCAGGGACTCCAGCCTTCTGCCTTTTCAGAAGAGCAAACTGGGGCTCAAAGAGTGAGGCAGTGAGCTGGAATTACACTCAGTTCTGTGGGGGAGCCAGAGCCAGGACCTGGCCCTGCCTATCACACTGTCCTCTCACATTAGGCTAAGTTTGTGACTTACTCTTCAGAGGCCATGGCCTTCCTGCCACAGCCTCCCCTTCGGGCAGGAGCAGCTAGAGAGAGGCAGGCCAGGGCCGGAGGCTTGGCGTCCTCACCACAGCCACAGGAGACTACAGGGAGAGTTCAGTCCCCTAGAGACCCAAAGGGGGAAGAGAAAATTCACCTGGGGAGAAATACAGCCTCCTAGCAGGCCTATGAAAGAACAGGAGAGTAAATATATTTCTTGTCTTACTTACTTTTAAGGCTTTGTTTGACTCTAACATTCTCTGAGCTTGAGAGGAGAGAGCATGGGATTTGGGGCTGAAAAATTCGAGTTCAGCCTCTTCCTAGCTCTGTGGCCGTGGCTGCCAGCTGACCTCTCTGGGCCTCAGGTTGGGCTGTTAGGGACCTGTCTCCCAGGAACACTGTGTGGGATGAGAGGAGATGGGGGCAGGTGGTGCTCCTGGGTCAGTAAGGAGCCCCCAGGATAGGCAGCCTAGAAGGCCCCGCACTCATCCTCCCTGGCTGGTGGCAGGGGCCAGTGGGGTGGGTGCAGGGGAGTAGGGGGGGCCAGCTGATCTTCACGCCCCCTCCCCCTCCTGCCCTCAGCTGTGTGGTGGACGAGATGGACTTCTCCAGCATGGAGCTGGACGAGGCCCTGCGCAAGTTCCAGGCACACATCCGTGTGCAGGGGGAGGCCCAGAAGGTGGAGCGGCTCATCGAGGCCTTCAGGTGGGCCCCTCCCAGCTCTATACCAGACTCCTCCAGATTCCCTGGGTGGGGAAGCAGAGCTGCTGTGTACCTGGGGGTGGGAGATGCTGGAGGGTCAGTTGAGAGCCCCTTCTGGTGTGGCAGGAGGGTGGGCTGGGGAGAAAGGAGGGAAGGCAAGTGAAGGGGCAGACACCCTGGAGCTCCCCCAGCCGGGAGCAGCCCCAGCCCTCCAGGAAGCAGCAATGCACTTGGTCCATCCGTGAGCAAATCTTCATCAAGCCTCTGTGTGAAGCTGGTACTTCAGGGCGTTTGGGGATGTGACACCAGCCTGTCCCTTTAGTTGAAGAGGACCAGGGTACAGGGAAGACAGTGATCTCCCTGGGCCTAACACCCCCTGTGCAGCCCCCACTGCTGAAGCCTGGGGTGGGGAGGGCTCAGTGTCCACTCTGTGCTTCCCCGTGACAGCCAGCGCTACTGCATGTGCAACCCCGAGGTGGTGCAGCAGTTCCACAACCCTGACACCATCTTCATCCTCGCCTTCGCCATCATCCTCCTCAACACCGACATGTATAGCCCCAACATCAAGCCTGACCGGAAGATGATGCTAGAGGACTTCATCCGAAACCTGAGAGGTGAGGAGGTGCGGGCAGGGGATGGGGGTAAGGCCATCACTTAGGCCCTGTCCTGTCTGTGCACTGTCAGTTCTGTGAGTCTGACCCCCCACAGATTGTCACCTGCTCTCTGGGGCTGGTCACCAGGCAGACTGGGAATGTGTGCCAGGTGCCTGGGGAATTCCCTGGAGCCACTGCCACTGTTCCACCAGAGCAGCAAAGGCCCGTGGCAGTGCCTCTTGCCCTCCATAGAACATCCCCCATTGGTGGACCTCTAGGCCCCTGGCCCCAGAGCTGGTGTCTAGGTGGTACCAGTCCTTCTCACCCCACAGGTGCAAGGGGGAGTCAGGGGCAGAGCCTTCAGGGACAGGGGCCCTTCAAGCCAGCCTTGCCTACAACTTCACGGCATCTCCTGCCTGATCTTTTTCTAATCAACAGAAAAGATTTGGTTTGCTCCTTGCCTGGCAGGGGATGAAGTGTGCTCAATTGATTTTTTTCAGCCTTTAAAAAATCAAAGTTATACATGCACATAATTTAATAAAGTCAAATAATTCTACAAAGCTTAGTACAGAACAATTTTTCCCTGCCCCTCTCACCAGAGGCAGCCACTTTCAACTTCCTTAGCTACTCATTTCGTTTCCTCTGTATTAGTAAGGCACATGCTTCTGCTGCCTTTCTTCCTATTCCTTTTTTTATTGGTATAAAATACATATGCACGTGAGGTATATAAATGAGAGAGCTGTGTAATCATACCCAGATCTAGGTCAGGGTCATTTTCTTGAAATGACCTCCTTGGAACATTCTCTCATATCCATCCCATTCAATACCCGTGCCCAAGAGTAAGGACTATCCTGATATCTGTCACCAGGGCTGAGTTCTGCTCATGCTCGAGCGTCCCCTGAATGAGGTTTCACAGTGTAGATACTTGGCATCTGGTTTCTTCTTCTATTGCTAATTAGTTCTGATTTTAAGCATTATCCATTTATTTCCATTTTAGAATATAAGGATTTACCTCTCTTTCATTCACCTTCCCCAGCCCATTTCCTCTAAAATCAGTCTTCATGTTTTTAAGGCTATGCAAACATAATCTAAAGCTGACTCTTGAAGCATGTAATGATCACAGTTCCTTTCTATTTCTATTTTCCTTGGAGTTAATACCCGCCTTCTTTTTCCATTTGCATAGTTGTCTGCTGATCTTCCCCTAAATCACCCAAATTTTCCTCCCTAAGTGTCCAGTTCCTCTCAATACCAATTCCCCCTGGTCCTGCCCATCTGGGCAGCCCCTGGGCCAGCACACACTGCCTTCCTGGGCCCTCTCTCCCCTGGCTCTGGGATTGAATTCCCAGTTCCTGCATGTTCATATAGCTTCTTCATTTTTCGTTTACTTTCCAGAGAAAGGCACACTAGATGCAAGCTTTTTAAGAACTTGCATTTCTGAACATCTCTTTTTCACCCTTGATTGGGACTTTGGCTGGGAGTAGAATTCCAGTCTGGAAACATGCCAGCCAGAGTTTGGGAGGCATCGCTGCATCGTGGTCTTTTAGCTGCCATTCCAGCTTCTCTCGTTTGTATGTTATTCTTTCTCTCTCTCTGAAAATTCATTGGTTCTTCTGTTTACTCTTTGTGTTCAGAACCACAGCCTTGATGTGGTTCCTTTCATCCACTGTACTCAGCTCTGGGTTAGTCTTTTCAGTGTAAAAACACATGTCCTCCACTCATGGGAGGTTCTCTTAAATGTTGTATTTGATCCTTCTGCTCTCTGTTTTGTCTGCATTCTTTCTCTTTTTAAAAAAAAATCATTTTCTTTATTATTTTTTCAAAATAGTAAGGGGGTACAAATGTGTATTACCTGGACACATCGTATAATACTGAAGTCAGGACTTTTATTGTGCCTGTCATCAGAATAGTGTTCATTGTACCTGATAGGTAAGTTGTTATCCCTCACCCCCTCCAGCCGTCCTTCCTTCTTGGTTTCCAATGTTCTTTACATCTCTCTGTGCCCATGTGTGCCCAGCGATTAGCACTCCATTTTTGGAGAATGCATGTGATTTTGTTTTTCCATTCCTGAGATACTTCACTTAGGATGACGGTCTCCAGTTTCACCTGCAAATGACATTATTTCACCCTTTTTAATGGTTAAGTAGTACTCTATGGCGTACATACCACATTTTCTTTATCTACTCAGTTGATGGGCACTTCGGTTGATTCCATATCTTTGCAATTGTGAATTGTGCTGCAATAAACATTTAAGTACAGGTGTCTTTTTGATAAGATGACTTCTTTTTTTCAGCTCAGTGCCCATAGCACAGTAGTTATGGTGCTAACCACATACACCCAGGCTGGTGGGTTTGATCCCGGCCCCAGGCCAGCAAAACAACAATGACAACTGCAACAAAAAAATAGCTGGGCGTTGTGGCAGGCACTGTAGCCCCAGCTACTTGAAAGACTGAGGCAAGAGAATCGCTTAAGTCTAAGTGTTTGAAGTTGCTGTGAGCTATGACACCACAGCATTCTACCGAGGATGATATAGTGAGACTGTCTCAAAAAAAAAAAAAAAAGAAAGAAAAG
>NW_003852499.1:6452637-6458776 GCF_000181295.1 Otolemur garnettii
AGGCAGGATTTTTTCTTGATGGTTTGTCTGACTTCTTTGTAGAATATTAGTCCTTGGTTGGATGTATAGTTTGCAAATATTTTCTATCATTCTGAAGGTTGTCCTTTGATGATGATTTCCTTTGCTGTGTAGAAGATTTTTAATTTAATTAAGTGCCATTTATTTACTTTTGTTGTTGCTGTATTCGCCTTCAGGATTTTACTCAAAACTTCTTTGCCTTGGCCTATATCTGGAATAGTTTTTCCTGTGTTTTCTTCTAGGATTTTTAGTTTCATGCCTTACGTTTAAGTCTTTTATCCACTTTGAATTAATATTTGTCTGTGGTGAGAGATGAGAGGGGCCCTGTTTCATTCTTCTGCATGTGACTATCCAGTTTTTTCAGCACCATTATTGAACAGAGCTTCCTTCCCCAGTGTATGTTGTTGTCTGCTTTGTTGAAAATCACTTGGTCATAGCTGTATGGTTGTATTTCTGGGTCTCCATTCTGTTCCATTTGTCTATGTCTCTATTTTTATACCAGTACCATGCTGTATTAGTTACTATAGTCTTGTAGTATAATTTGAAGTCAGGTAATGTGATGCCTCCAAATTTGTTCTTTTTATTTAAGATTGCTTTGGCTATTTGGGCTATTTTTTTCTCCCAAATGAAGCTTAGAATTATTTTTTCTACATCTGTGAAATATGACATTGGTATTTTGATGATTTCATTGACTACGCAATCACTCTGGATAGCAAATCACTTTAACGATGTTGTTAAATGTTATGTGCCAGTCCATAAGCACGGAATGTTTTTCCATTTGTTCGTGTCATCTGTGATTTCTTTCATCAGTATTTTACAGTTCTCCTTGTAGAGATCTTTCATTTCCTTGGATAAGTATATTCCTAGGTATTTTATTTTCTTTGTAACTATTGTGGATGGCATTGAGTCCATAATTTGACTCTCAGCTTGAAAATTACTGGTATACAGAAATGCTGATTAGTGTATATCGAACTTGTAACCTGAGACTGCTGAATTTTTTTTTTTTGAGACACAATCTCATTTTATGCCCTCAGTAGAGTGCCAAGGCATCATAGCTCACAGCAACCTCAAACTCTTGGGCTCAAGCAATTCTCTTGCCTCAAGCAATTCTCTTGCCTCTACCTCCTGAGCAGGCTGAGACTCAGCTGGGACTACCACAGCGCCTGGCTATTTTTAAAGATGGGGTCTCGCTCTTGCTCAGCCTGGTCTTGAACCTGTGAGCTCAGGCAATCCATCTGCCTTGGCCTCCCAGAGTGCTAGGATTGCAGGTGTGAGAAACCATACCTGGCCTCAACTTTGCTGAATTTATTTGTCAAATCTGAATCTCTTGGTGGTATCCTTGGAATTTTCAGGATATACGATTATATCAACAGCAAAGAGGGGTGGCTGACTTCTTCTTTCCCAATTTGGGTGCTCTTTATTTCTTTCTCTTGCTTGATTGCTCTGGCTAGGATTTCCAGTACTTCTATTCTGTTGAATAAAAGTGGTGACTGTGGGCACCCTGGTCTTAGTCTAGTTCTCAGGGGGGAAGGCTTTCAACTTTTCCCCATTCATCATGATGTTAGCTGTGGTTTGGCTTTTATAATTTTGAGGTATGTTCCTCCTACACCTAGCTTGTTGAGGGTTTTCATCATGAAAGGGTGCTGAGTTTCGAGATTACCATATGGTCTTTGTTTTTGCTGCTGTTTATATGATGAATCATGTTTATTGATTTCCATATGTTGAACCATCCTTGCATGCCTGGGATGAAAGATGTTTGCTAATGGTGAATTATCTTTTTGATGTGCTGTTGAATTCAGTTTGCTGGTATTTTGCTGAAGATTTTTGCATTTATATTCATGAGGGATATTGGTCTGTAGGTTTTTGTTGTTGTTATATCCTTTCCTGGCTTTGCTTTCAGGGTGATACTACCTTTGTAAAATGAGATAGGAAGGATTCCCTCTTTGCAAACTAAACCAATGGAATAGTTTCTATAGGATAGATGCCTGTTCTTTTTTATAGGTCTAGTAGAATTTGGCTATGAATCTGTCTTGTCTGTACTTTTTGTCCTTGTTGTCACTGAGCGGTTTTTTACTGCTGCCTCACTCTCATTGCTTATTATTGGTCTGTTTAGAATTTCTATTTCTTCCTGATTCAGGCTTAGGAAGTTGTGTGTTTCCAGGAATTTATCCATTTTCTTTAGGGTTTCTAGTTTGTGAGCATACAGGTTTTTGCAATATCCACAGATGATATTTTGCATTTTGATGGTATCAGTTATAATACCGTTTTTCATTTCTGACTGAGCTTTCTCTTCTATTTCTGGTAAATCTGGCTAGTGGTCTATCAAGTTTGTTTATCTTTTCAAAGAATCAACTGTTTGTTTCATTGATCCTTTGTATTTGGTTTTTTGGGGGGTTGTTTCCATTTGATTTGGTTCTGCTCTGAGCTTTGTTATTTCTTTTCTTCTGTGGCTTTGTGTTTGGTTTGTTCTTCTGTTTATAGTTACTTGAGATGTGACATTGGTTGTTAATTTGTGATCTTTCTGTCTTTTTGATGTAAGATTTAGGTCTATGAATTTTCCCTTAGCACTACTTTTCCTCTTTCTCATAGATTTTGAAAGCGTGTGTCCTCTTTGTTATTTAGTTTGATTTCCATCTCAATTTCATCATTGACCCAAGGATCATTCAGTAATAGGTTGTTTAATTTCCATGGCACTGTGTTGATTTTAGCATTTCTCTTGGAATTGATTTGTAGTTTTATTCCACTGTGGTCTGAGAAGATACGTGGAATAGTTTCAGTTTTTCTGATTTGCTGAGACTTGTTTTGTGGCCTAAGATACGATCAGTCTTGGAAAATGTCCCATATGTGGATGAGAAGAATGTATATTACATAGTTTGGAGATAGAATGTTCTGTAAATGTCTGTTGGATCCACTTGTTCTAGAGTCCGATTTAGGTCCAGTGTTTCTTTCTTGACTTTCCACTTTGATGATATGTCCAGTTCTGCTTATATCTTTGCTTAGATCTAGTAGGATTTGTTTTATGAATCTAGGAGCTGTTGTGTTAGGTGCACATATATTTGTGATTGTTATGTCTTCGTGTTGAATTGATCCCTTGACAATTATATGATGACAATCTTTGTCTTTTTTTTTTTTTTTGCCATCATTGATTTAAAGTCTATTTTATCTGATATGAGAATGGCTACATTTGCCTGCTTTTGGTTTCCACTTGCATAGCATTTTTTTCCATCTCTTTAACTTGAGTCTGGGCTAGTCCCTGCAAGTTAGATCGGTTTCTTGGAAACAACATATAATTGGGTTGTGTTTTTACATCCATTCAGCCAATCTATGTCTTGTCAGTGGGCCATTAAGACCTTTCACATTCAGTGTTAGTATTAATACATGGAATACTGTTCCATTCATCATGCTGACTGATACTGTATTGTTTTGCTTACCCTCTTGGTTATTGTTTTATAAGTGGTGTGAGCTTTAAGTTTTGTGTGTTTTTACTCTGGTGGGTATCTATTATACTGTTCCATGTGTAGTTCACTTTTGAGCATTTCCTATTGGGCAGGTCAAGTAGTGACAAATTTCCTTTGTGTTTAGCTGGGAATTATTTCTCTTATCATTTATGAAACTTAGTTTTGTAGGATACAAAGTTATTCATTGATGGTTGTTCTGCTTAAGATTAAAAATGGAGCCACAGTCTCTTCTAGCTTGTAAGGTGTCCACCTAGAAATTGGCAATTAGCCTGGTGGGGTTTTTTGGTAGGTTAGCTGTTACTTTATCTTGCAGCTTGCAGAATTTTCTCCTTCATTTTTACTTTAACCAAATTAATAACTATTAATATATGTCTTGGAGATGTACTATTTGCTATGAATCTTCACATCATTCAGTGACTACCATATATCTGGATATCTTAATCTCTGGTGATACCAGGAAATTTTGCCTCAATAATTCCCTTGAATAGGTTTTCCATGCTTTTTACTTTTTCTTCTTCTACCTAAGGAATGCCTCTAATTCTTATATTAGCTCATTTTACATAGTCCCATTTTTCTCCAAGTGATTGTTCATTATTCTTTTTTTGTGTATCTTTGACTGAATGGCTTTGCAAGCTTTGTCTTAAAGCTCTGAAATTCTTTCTTCTGTTTGGTCTAACCTATTGAAGATTTCTGCTGTATTTTGAAATTCCCTAAATGACTCTTTAATTTCTTTAAGTGCTGTTGCATCTTTTCTTATGTTGTCGCATTGGTGACTTTTTTGTTTGGGTTTTTTTTGTTTTTTGCTTCTTTGTATTGCTCTTCAACTTTGTCATCAATCTCATTTACCTTATTTGCCACACATATTCTGAATCCCATTTCTGACATTTTGACAATTTTGTTTTTGTTGGATCCATTGTTGTAGATCTATTGTGATCCTTTGGGAGTGTTGACCTAGCTTGCTTTTTCATATTTCCAGAGATCTTTTACTATTTTCTTCTCATCTAAAAACTTCTTCTCTCGGCTCAGGGAAGATAGGCTTGCAGTGTACCTGTTCTCCTTTGCTGGAACTCTCCTACTTAGTGAGAAGAAGGAGAAGTCCCTACATGGTGCTTTTGTGTCCTGCTCCAGAATATTGACCTGGAAGGAGAAGGGAAGGGGGAGAGAAAGCCTGTAATGCAGCTATTCTGGACTGTTCCATTCCCCGGTGATTGTCACAGTCCAAGCCAGTGCTAGAGGGTCTCTGTGCAGAGTAGTGGGTTGGTACCCATGTTAGTGTTAGAAGCTTGAGCAAGCAGCAGGTTGAGTCCCTCTCTACAGAGGCAAGAATTGTGGGAGATTGTTCTACCTAGGTCTCCCTGTGCAGTGGCATGGCAGCTGGGTGAAGCTATCTAGAATCTGCCTACAGGTGTTGTGGCTGCAGGCATTTATTCCATTAAGGTACAGGTACGATGATGGTATATGGCTACCAGGTCTGTGACAGAGTGTTGGACCATGGGGGTGAGTCCCACCAGACAGGATATAGGGCAGGGCCACAGAGCCAGAGGGCAGCACGCGAGCTACAGGGCCACAGGGCCAGCCACCAGCACAGGAGCCATGGGGCAGGGCCGTGAGACCAGGCCATAGGTAGTTAGGTCTCTCTCCCTGCATGGGTTCCCTCTGAGGCAGTTGTGACAGGGCTTCTAACGCAGCATCAGTAGTGCCTGCTCTGTTTGAATCCCCCATTGTGTGTGTGGGGGCACTTGGCTCCCCATCATGGGGCATGTGGGAATGGAACATCTGTTCTCCCTGCTCCCTCCTTGGTCCAGTGGGGGGCGATGTGGAGGCAATTGGAGCAAAGCCAAACTCTGTGTGCTTGGACCTGGATCCAAGCTCTCTGGACCTGAGAGCGCAGAATGGCATTAGTTACAGTGACTCTGTTGTACCCACTCTTCAGTGCAGTATTACTGCACAGTCTCCCAGCTTACCTGATATGGCTGGAGGTCTGTGGGGTTTGGGGAGCCCTCACAACTTGGATCACAGTGGAGGGGGAGCATGGAGTCCCAGGGTTCCCTCCTCCTGTTCTTCCCCATGTGTGGATACCTCCCCCAAGTACCTTCTGTGTCTCCCTCACCCCCTTCACTCTTAGTGCTTCCCATCACTTCTCTGATAATATACAAGGCCGTCTCCAAGAGGTTCCATGTACAGGTGGGCATCTATTTGCAACTTTTGATCCTTTCCTTTAGGGCAGTATGAGCAGGCTGCTTCTAGTCCACTATCTTGGTCCATACACCTTTGTAAAGAAGTTGAGCCATCTCCCAGGTATATGTGCCAGTACCATCTATCTCACATGATACTTTAAGTTTCACCTCTTTGGTTTTGTTTTTTTTTTTCACCTGAAATCCTATTTCTTTATCTAGTCTTCTGTGGCAATAAGTGCTTGTCATACTGAATTTTAACACTCCTTCAGGCACAGTGCAACTGCTGTACCCTCTGTCTGGAGTTCAGTTGTTGCATCTCCTAGTTTAATATTCTAACTTTTATAGTTTTCTATATACCATCTTTGCTTTTTTGCTTGACTTTCTGGAAGGTGTCCCTTGTCATTATCTTTTAAGCCTCCTACAGATTTTTCATCCCTACTGTCATATTTTTCATTTTCTTTTTTTTTTTTTTTTTTTTTTTTTTTT
>NW_003852499.1:6459032-6479407 GCF_000181295.1 Otolemur garnettii
GGCGCCGAGCCATATTTTTCATTTTCAATAGCTCTCTTTTGTCCTGTACATGTTTCTCTTTTATAGTATTTTATTCTTGTTTTATGGATGCAATATCTTCTCCTATCTCTTTGAAGATATTAATATGGTTTTGTTTGTTTTAGTTTCTTCCTACTTGCCTCTATCTCTTCTGGGTTTCTTTTCCTGTTTTTACCCATATTTATATGTCTTTTATGTTAGAAACTTTTCAAATATAGTTAACAAAATCTGGTTGTCAATTCATATAAAGAGGGAGGCCAGGCACAGTGGCTCACACCTCTAATCCTAGCCCTTTGGGAGGCTGAGGCAGAAGGATCACTTGGGGTCAGGAGTTTAAGACCAGCCTGAGAACAGAAGGAGACCTTGTCGCTACAAAAAAATAAGAGCAATTAGCCACATATGGTAGTGTGTGCCTGTAGTACCAGCTACTCAGGAGGCTGAGGCAGAAGGATCACTTGAGGCCAGGAGTTAGAGGCTGCAGTGAGGTATGATGATGCCACGATACTCTAAATTGAGGCAACAGAGCAAGATTCTGTCTCAAAAAAAAAAAAAAAACAGTGAACCACTAAAACGCTGATTAAAAACTCTGTGAGCATGGGTGGGGGTTGCCAACTGGTGGGCTTTCCTGGAGGGTGATTTACTTAGACCATTTTATTGGGAGATCCCTACTGCAGTACCTTTAGATATTTCCTTTTGTGCTGGTTGATTACCCAGAAGATAAATGTCCAATCTGCTGCCCAAAGGGTATGATTCTGGCTGGCAGAGTTATGAGATCTTTGTGAGAAATGGAGTTGAGGAGTCTCAATATACAGACATCAACTTCATTCCCATTTTCAGCACATACGCCCACCCTTGGCTAGTGTTGGGGTTCCCCAGCCCAGAGTTCAAGGAGAAGAATACTGGTCTTCTGCTAGAGCCAAGAGGGGACAGAAAAATCTAAGATCTTTATACTGAGTTTAAACCTATTTTCCTATTCCTAGCCCACCTTCACCTCCACTTTCAGAGATTGCTTTTGCTGCCAGTTCTGGGTCCTTTGGTGGTTTTGTGGTGTGCCAGTGGCTCCTGGTGTCTCTGCTGCCTTAGGTCTCAGCTTTCTCAGGCTTCCTAATCTGTCCACTCATTCATCCACTTTCCAGGTCCGAGGGTGCCATTGTCTTTTCTTCCTCTTTGTCTTTGTGGGTTTATGCCTTTTTTAAAAGTTCCTTTCTCCCAGGTACGCAGAGGAGCAGAGCCACGCAACCCACTGCCTTGAACTGGGAGCTGCTATGTGTTTGGTCTCAGCACCCCAGGCTGCTATGTGGCCGATTTGCCCAACTTTAAGAAACAAGATCAGATGTGGAAGAAGCCGGGGCAAGGCAGAGAGTTGCTCTTGGAAACCATGATGTCCCCATAGTAGCTAGGAACAGTCCTTTGAGGACACTTATTTTATTTTTGGCTTTTTTCCTCTTATAAAGAAGCATGTAATCATTAAAGAAAGAGTTGGAAAAAGTAGAAAGAGGACTTTTTATTGACTTTGTTTCTACCTCCAAAAGAAATTTGTTTGCATGTTATTATATTTCCTCCTAGTATTTGTTTGTCACCAGAGTTTTGTCATTACCGTGTAGTAGGAGATAGGGTGAGGGTCTCATCACCTGCATCTCCATGGAGATCTGCCTGTTTCCCCAGGTCCCAGTGAGTAAGGGACCTGCCACCCCTTCTATGACCGGTCACTCAGCATTATGCTCCCTACGGGATGGCAGAGAGGACTCAGGAGGGGGAGATCCAACAGAGAACAAGATAGAACATTGTCAGTATGCTCTCTTGGCAGCTGAGGGTGGGTGGGGACAGATACAGGGAAGACAGTAAGACTACAGAAGCAAAGCTACTTAGCAGGAACATGGAGGCTATATTTGATGCTCAAGAAAGAGTCCTGGGAGGAGGGACTGGAGGCCTAGTTAGGGAGCATCAAGGGGTGAGGCTGGAGATGTGTTTGGGAGCCATATTGTAGTAGTTGTGGTACCTGGCTAAGGAGGTTGCCCTTAATTTTATGGGTAAGGGGCACCAGCACAGAAGCTTTGGAACAGGGATGTAGCAAAATCAAGGCCACTTCTGGGAGACCCAGTCCCATAGGGGCTTGCTCTCCGGCTCCGGGCTCTGACAGCCCCCGCCCATTCCACATTGGTAGGTGTGGATGATGGCGCTGACATCCCCAGGGAACTGGTGGTAGGCATCTACGAAAGGATACAGCAGAAGGAGCTCAAGTCCAATGAGGACCACGTCACGTACGTCACCAAAGTGGAAAAGTCCATCGTGGGCATGAAGACAGTAAGTGTTTGCCACGGAGCAGCACTTGCCATGAGGAGTTGGCTTCTTTTCCTTTAGTTGCCAAGCCACACCCATCTCCCATCTCTTTCTTTTCTCTCTTCCTGGCTTCTCCTCCCTTTCTCCTGCTTACCTTTCAAAAGGCTTTGAAACTTTCTTGCTGTTCATTCACATAATAGTTATTGAGCGTCTACCATGTGCCAGGCACTGCATCTTCTTTTTTCCTTTGCCTAATTTCCTCACTGCCTCCTACAGCAGGAGAAACTGAGGTGAGATGTCAAGAAGGACTTCCTAGTGGTCCAGGGTTGAAGCATCTGGATGGGCAGACGGGGAGGTTAGGATGCCTTCCCTAGGATGGGGTGCATACGTATACGTTATGGTCCTGACGCATAAGAGGTCAGAAAGGGGCTCATGTAGGCTCTAGGCTATGGCATCTCAGACCATTAAGGTGCCCAAAGCTCCATTAGTTGTGACCCATGTCGCAGGCTCCATTAGTTGTGACCCATGTTCTAAGCATGCAATGATTTTTAAAGTGAGCATTCTCTGCAGGTCACTACATTAATATGTCAGCAGGGGCACATTGTAGTGTAAATATAAGAGATGCAAATAAGATTCCAGTTCCCCCTCTCCTGCATGAGGAGAGAGGAGGTTTAGGGTCAAGTTCAGGCCCTGCAGTAAAACTAGAGCATCCTCCCCTCTTCTGGGCCTCCATCTCATCTTCTGGAAAAGGGGTACTGTGGGGCCGGGGTGGGGGGGGGTACGCATAGTCTCGGGTTCCTCCCGCTGAGCGCTGAGTGCCGTCCTTGGGTCCAGGTGCTGTCGGTGCCCCACCGCCGCCTGGTCTGCTGCAGCCGGCTCTTTGAGGTGACGGACCTGAGCAAGCCGCAGAAGCAGGCCGCGCACCAGCGGGAGGTGTTCCTCTTCAACGACCTGCTGGTGGTGAGCAGCCCCCGCCCTGGGACCCCGAAGGGGCCGGGAGGACGTCCCTGCGTAGAACTGACTGATGACTGACGTACTACGCTGTTTCTAGCGCCTTCGCGGCGTGGGTGTGAGGAAGCTGGGCAGAGATGATAATTCCTATTTTACAAGTCATGAGACGAGATGCTAAATGATCTGTTCACGGTTATGCAATCAAGGTGGAAATGAACCAGATCCCAGACCGTCTGCTTTTCTGCGTTATGAGAAACCTGTAGCCGGGGCAGGCGGGGGAGCCCTGCAGCGTTTGGCATCCCCGCCGCCTGGGGGACCTGAGTGAAGCAGGCTCTGCTCAGGCTTGGAGGGGCTGGTGTGTGTGCACGTGTGTGTGCATGCACACGCACACACACATCGTGGGCTCCCCATTCTTTGCTCTTTAAAAAAACAGGTATCCACTCAGCAGATGTTTAATCAATGTCGACTGCGCCAGGCATTGTGCTAAGGGCTGGGAAGCAGTGCAGAGCAGGATGTGACCAAGAATTGTCTTTCCTTCTCTGTGAGCTACAAGGGCACTCCCTCTAGGACAGCGGTTCTCAACCTGGGGGTGGCAACCCACAGGAACTGTATTAAAGGGCTGCAGCTTTAGGAAGGTTGAGAACCACTGCTCTAGAAGGATCTCAAGCCTAATGACGGCTGTCCCACTACGTTTTAGTCCCACCACCAGGGACAAGCCTAGCTTATGACAGCAGCCTTCACACAGGTCTCCCTGCCCCTGAAGTCCACCTTCCACCGAGCAGCAGCAAAAGAAGCAATGGAGAGGTCTTTCTAGAACAGGCACCAAGCCACATAGGCACCTTGCCCTGAGCTTACCCCCACTCCTATGCCCAGGTTCCCCCAACTGCCTCCCTGCACCCTGCTCAGGCCGGCAAGCTGCCTCCCTCAGGTCTGGCCTCTGCCTTTGCTGCTCCTGCTTGAAAAGCTCCAGCAGAACTGGCGCGGAATCAAATCACTTAGGAATCAAATCAAATGTCCCCTCTCCTGCCCACCTAGCAGGAGGTCTGCCCAGCCACTTTCTCTTCCTTACTCTATTCCTTTTTCTTCAGAACACTTAGCAGATTCTGAAATTACCTTATTTATCCCTTCCTTCATTTTGTTTTTCGCTGGTATGCTCCACTGATTGATCAACTGATCTCCACCTTGGCTGTCTTCCCTCACTGTGGCATAAGCCTCTGAGGGCAGGGCTCCATCTTATGTTCTCCTGTGTTCCAGAGTCTGGGTCACAGAAGGTGCTGAATAAATATTTGTTTTTGAGCAACTGGCTGACTTTATTAAGATGAGTTTCATATAGTAGTGGAGATAGAAAACAATTAAGCAAACAAATAAATGAGATAATAGATCAGAACAGTGCTTTGAAGATAGTAAAACAGGGTGCTAGAGAATGATTAGGGTGAAGGGGAGGTTTGGGTTTTTTTTTTGTTTTTTTTTTTTGTCTTTTAGACAGGGTGGCCCAGGAAGGCATCTCTAAGGGGATGCATTTGCATTAAGACCCCAGTAATGAGAGGAATCCAGCTGTACAGAAAGTTTCAGGGAGCTTTGCAGGGCAGATGCAGCATATACAAAGGGCCTGTGGTGGGGCCAAGGGTGCCTTTCTTAACCTACAGGAAGGAAGACAATATGGCTGTAGCACAAAGCCAGAGTGAGGCAGGAGCAACATCAGGTGTGGCTTATAGGCCAGGGCGAGGGGTGTGAATTGGCTTCTATGTGCAGACAGAAGAATCCCTGGAGGGTTTTATGCAGTGAGGAAACATATTTTGATATAGTGTGTGTATGTGTGTATCTGTACGTGTAGATCTATGTGTGTGTGTGAATGTATTTAAGAGCATGTGTGTATATATGTATCTTTGTATTTTCTCACGTGTTCATAAATCTCCTTGGGTGTTCCTGCATCACATGTGCACACACATGTTACATGCACGTACACCCATCAGTTTATGTCGCTCTGTCTCCCTTGGACAGATTCTCAAACTCTGCCCGAAGAAGAAGAGCTCCTCTACCTACACCTTCTGCAAGTCCGTCGGCCTTCTGGGCATGCAGTTCCACCTCTTTGAGAATGAGTGTAAGTCTTTGAGAGTGAGTGAGTGACCCGGGGTGCGGCGGACGGTGCTGGGGAAGAGGGAGAAGCTCTGGGCTGTAGAATGGGTGGAACAAGCACCCCACAGACCCTGTCCTCTCCCCTTGCCGGGCTGGCCCATCCCCTGGGCTGCTGCTGCTCACAACCCACCGGGGCTGGGATCCGGCTTCCAGATTATTCTCATGGCATCACACTGGTGACCCCACTCTCGGGCTCTGAGAAGAAGCAGGTGCTGCATTTCTGCGCCCTGGGCTCAGATGAGATGCAGAAGTTTGTGGAGGACCTGAAGGAGTCCATTGCCGAGGTGACGGAGCTGGAGCAGATCCGGATAGAGTGTAAGGACACAGGGCTCCTGGACTCTCCCAGGTAGTGGGTAGGGTACGTGGACAGTTTCCAGTCTGCAAGGGGCAGGGGCAGCTTGCAGATGGACAGGCCTCGGACGCTGGGAGTTCTGCCTTTGCTTCACTCTGGCCCCTCCCCCTCTCCTGGCCCCTCTGCACCATCCTGGGCTGTCGGTCACACATGCCTGGTGTGAGTCCATCCCTTCTCATGTCCTTACCATGAAAGCAGGGCATGCTGGAGCACACCACGTGTTTATACATCTCACCAGACACAGGGGGCTGCGGGTGGGCACCTGAAACAGAGAACCCTGCTGTGTCTGACCAGGACAACAAGGCCAGCTGACCATAGGCAGGGATGCAGACCAAAGAGGTGCAGGAGCTGAGGGGCTTTTCTCCCCACCAAACTCTCCCTTGTACCCTTTCCCCCAGATATAGCCCAGGTTCAGATATCTCATCTGGTTAGTTTCACTTCTTTGATCTCTTTTAGCTTAGAATAGTCCCTCTGCTTTGTTCTTCATAACATTGTCCTTTTGTAGAGTCCAAGCCAGTTTTCTCCCTATTCTGCATCTTGGAGTTGTCTTTCTGTTCCACTAAGGAACACCTAAATGCTAGATTGTTCCAGTTCAGGCATGTTAGAGAATACCTGGGCTTCTCCGTGTGTCCAGGTGCAGCTGTGGTTTAGGTTAACAGAAGAGCAGCAATGGTCTTCAACCCGTACTCATCTGCAAGCTTTTACTGTTGAAGGATTGCAGTGGTTTCAGGCAGATTTAAGGGAAAATTAAATAAGAATGGATTCAGAAACTAAAACAGAAAATGAAAGTAGCCTTCAGGTCTGCCTTATATGGCCAGACTTGGAAAGTGTTCCTAAATCAATATAAACCATTAAGCAGTAGGAAAGGCAGTGAGATATTTGAGCAGGGGGCCAATATGACAGGGTGGCACTTCTTAATCATCATTTTTAAGCATATACTAGGTGCTAGGCAGTTTATTTATAGTCTGCCAATTCCCATAGTGATGCTGCAAGGAAGATGTTTGTCCCCACCCTATAGACGAGGCTCAGAGAAGGTGAGCAGTGTGTCCAGGTGGCCTGTATGGTGGAGGAGCCATCATTTGCGTTTAAGACTGACTCCAAGGTTCAGGAACTTCTGAGAGAGAAGAGGTTCTGTTTATAATTTCCTAAGAAAACAGTCTAAATCAGGGTGAAATAGAAATGCAGCAGACAGGATTATAGATAACTACTTGGTGGGGTGTGTAAATTTCCTTTCCCAATTTGTTGGTTTATTTGAGTTCGGTGGTATAACAGACTCTCTTTAAGAGCTGAACTGGATGCCCAGAGAGGCCACCTTTGCTGTTGTTCTGGAACATTCTCAAGGATGCAACTTGAAATGGCTTTACTTGTCTCATTGTCAGAATGTCCCAGGAGGCCTGCAGTGCCCTGGGCAGCTGCAGCACACCAGCTGCCGACAGTCCTACTGGCCAAGGTGCCTCCCTGCCAGCCCCAGGAGCAGCACGTACATCCTTCCCAAAGTGACAGAGGAGTCGATATTGTCAGAATCTGTTATGTTGAGAGGTGGCGAGATGGAGTGGGAGCAGGGAGGAAGGCTTGAGTTTGGCTCTTAGTCTTCAGATGGAGCGAAAAGAAGGGGACAGCTGAGTACAGATAAAAGGTTGGCCAGGGAGAAGGCAGGGGAAGAAGTCAGGAAAAAAAGAAAAACAGACACAGCTACCCTTTACTGGGCACTTATTATATGCCAGGCACTGGGCTGATTGCTGAACCTGTATTATTTAATTCTCACAATTTTCCATAAGTGGGTATTATTTTCCTCAGTTTACAAATAGGGAAATTGAGGCTAACAGAGCTTAAGGAAGTTGTCCAGGTTCATGCAGTCAGTGATAAAAACAGATTTGCACCCAGGTTCTCTGGACTCCTTATTTGTGATTATGGTGCTAATTTCTCCAAAGCCAAGAGAGCCCCTCTGGGGGGAGAAAAGCAACTCTCAGTTCAGTTAAAACATTTGGTATTGATTGATGGTGCGATTCAGGCAATCAGGACAAACTGTTCCGGTTTGGAGGTTGCAGTTCAGTGTCCCTGGATTCTAGACAACCAGAAAGACAGAAAATGGAACCCAAGAGAGTAGCTTTAATAAAAGGAACTTGAATTATGTCGCCTGGAAGAGCGAAGTCAGAGGAGATTTGATAATGACTGTCAAGTCTCCAAGGATGGAAACTGGCAGTTCTGAAGCACCACTGAGAGCAGAACAAGAAGGAACAGGTTTCCAGTCCAGGGAGAGGAATTAAAGTTTAGTACCAAGACAGATGTCCTGGCCGTGTGGGTGTGCGGCACAACAGATCCTCAGCATGTGGAATTCTCAGCATGGGAGAGCTCTGAGCACCCTGCAGAGGTCCAGCTGGCTGGGGAGGGCCCAGGCCTGCCAGGGCAGGGTGGACGAACAGGATGTCGCCAATTCTCACCAAGTCCAGCCCTGCTGAATGCTTTGTAATAGAAGCTAACATTTACTAAGCATTGCCACATCCAGGCCTTGTTCTGAGTGCTTTACACATACTTCCTTGCGTAATCCTGAAGCGGGCATCCCTGTCCCGTCCAGTGAGGCCCCAGTGCGGTTGAGGGAGTCACCTAAAGCCACACAGCTCAGAGTGTTGAACAAGGATTCAAACCCAGACAGTCAGCCTCCCTGATACCAGCCTCTCCTGCGGCCTCTCTGACATCTGAGCAGGTCTTACTATCCCCATGCACAGATGAACAAACTGCAGCTCAGGGGTATTTAACTTGCTGTGTGCCAGCCCCCCAAGGTCCCTGTTTCATAACATATATTGGGGGCCCTCCTCCCCTTCCTGCTTGTTCCTCCTTTCTTCCCTTACCTGTGCACAGTCAGGGCTGTCAGAGTTAGGGGCTTCTCTTTCATGGACTTCTCCACTCCTTAGGGGAGCTGGAGAAACAGCAGGGAACAAAGACACTCTCCTTCAAGCCCGGAGGAGCCCAGGTGGACCCGCAGTCAAAGCAAGGATCACCTACAGGTGAGCCTCGGCTCTGCCCCGGGAGTCTGGACCCTCTGAAGCTGCTCATGGCCTGGGCTGATCACAGGGAGTTTGGGTGGGAGAGGTGCCTTTTCCTATGGCCATTTATTTCTGCTGAGGAATGCTGGCCTTGCTTTCTTTAATCTCACGGGCTTTAGGAGTGGGCATGAGGAGGCAGGTGAGAGAGAAATGTGTTCGTCCATTTTGCAAACTATACCAGGGTTTCAGAGTCCATGTGGAATGTCACTGCCCTGCAGGAGTCAGGCAGGAGTCCTGACGTCCTGGCCCCAGAGCTGAGACCCTCCGCCCCCTGCAGCCAGGCTATCTGAACACTGTCCTGGTTTATAAGGATGATTGGGGGTGATCAAGGGAAACCCCATGAGAAAAACTCCACAGCCAGGAGCCCAGTAAGAAGGCAGGGTGCCCAGAAGGGCCTGGAAATCTTGCTCTGCCCCACACCATTCTTTCGCTAACAAGCTATAAGAATCAAGCTATCTCTCTAATCCCAGGCCCTGGTCAGCCCACTCCAAAACCCAAACTCAGTTTCTCTCATGGTTTCTTCAAGTTGCATTGTTCACTGCCCGTGACATCCCCCTACCTTCCATCTCCTGCTCCACCTGTAGTGAGTACAGGAAACCTTACCACCGTCCCCTCCCCCAGCTCCAAGTAAAGAGAATTAGAAGAGAAGGCATGAGAATTAAATCCCATCCCAAAACGGTCCCAGCAAACCAGCCAGAACTGCTGACGTTACAATTCACCTGGTCACTTACTCACTCTCAGCACTTACTGAGGGCCTGCCGCCCTGTGCGGGGCGCTAAAGAGCCAGAGTGAGCTCCATGTGGCTGTTATCCTCAGTGGTTGGCCATTGTGCTGACCTGGGACAGGGCCCAACCATGCTAGCGAAGATATGAGATTCATTTTCCAAGCAAGACATGGGGCTCTTTGTGCTCTTTATGCTATGAGGAGATTCTCACTATGATAGAATCTTTTGAATATGGGACTGGCCTGCCATTGTGCGTGCATAACTCTCCACCCTACCCGATTTCAGTTGCCCCCCCTTACTTTCTGTAGTCACAGGACATGAGTAAACAACTTGTTTACATAGCTGTCTGAACCCCAGAGCCAGTCTTCAGGGATACTTACTCCCTGCCTCCCCAGACTGCACCCACATCTCCACCTGCCTCTCTTTTGAAAGCGGCAGCTCTGGCTAGGCCTCAGTGCACATCCTGAAGCACGTCTGCAGGGAAGTGTTTCTCATTCCTAAGCAGTGGGACACCTCCTTCTTGTGCCACAGAAAGCAGAGGGCTGAGCCAGTAAGGGGAACTGGCACCCCCATGGAGGGCTGAGAAATCAGAGGGGCCCCTGCCAGGGGTGAGGGTGGAAGCTGGGGATCATTTAGCTAAAAAGCATCATACAGCTGTCCACTGGGGCCCGCAGGGTCCCTGCTGCTATGCCAGGCCAGCCAGAAGGCCCCAGCAGTAATTACAAGGCTAATGTGGGCTCTCAGAGAGCCAGCACGATGGGGAGTACTGTGAGGGCCTGGGCTCATCAGATCCTCCCACTCAGCTGAGTCTCTGTGTCACCCCCACTCAAGGAGCCTACAGGGGAAGGAGGCAGCTCAGCATGGTTCCCACAGGCCAGTGCCTGCCTCCTACGCCTACTTTCACAGCCCATATTGGGAAGGCTTTTCCTGTGGGTAAATTAGATTGAGTAATACCAACCATCAGAGAGAGTGGCAAAGATCTTCTGGGCTATGGAGGCCCAGAGAGGTGTGTCATCTTGCCCAAGGTCACACAGCTAAGTAGCAGAACTGGGCCTGGGGCTTCGTGTCAGTCAGAAGTGGAGCTGGCCCATCTCACAGCCTGCTCCTTTGACTCAGGGATGCTTGTGGGGCTGGAGGGGTCTGTGTCAGGACTGGTAGAGAATGAGCTCTGTGCTCTTTGCATTCAAAGCCAAGAGGGAAGCAGCGCTCGGGGAGAAGCCAGTGGAGAGTGTGGTGGAGGTAAGTGGAGGCCTGGTCGCCCAGGTGAGTGACTCCTTGCCCAGCTTGTCCCTCTTCTCACCGTCTCTGTTGTTTCTCTTCTCAGGTATTAATCAATGCCTCCCCAGCCCGACTCACCATTTTACCAATTTCAAGAGATACAATTAAAAGTTACTGCTAGCATGGGTAATGCCACTGTCCCAGCGCCTAATTAAGCCACGAGCACTTTCTCCCCATCCCCTAGCCCACTGCCCCCTCCAAGGCCCAGCTCCCAGACAAATGTGGAGATGGACCCCATGACACCCCAGGGTCCCCAGACCCACTTCCCCGCAGACTTCTTTCTGCTCCCCGGCGCTTGCCAGCATTCCCTCCCTTTCCCCTCCACAGAGTTACCCCTAAGTCCAGGACCCACGCAAGCACTTTGGGGCAGACCCTGCCCTTTTGGACACCTCATTGGAAAGCTGGAGAATTGAGAGTGGGGGCGGGTGAGAGGGTGGCTACCCCAGAACAGCTGGCACATCTGGAAAGCCAGCCCAAGGCAGCGCTGTGTGCTGGAGCCAGGGAGGCAGAGTAGGGTGGGTGTGCCTTAGAAGGATCCCGGGGGAAGGGTTGTTGTCCATGTTGGAGGGACAGCTGGGCAGGGACGGGGCAGCAGCAGCTGGCCTCTGTCAAGCTCCCAAAGTACCACCTGTGGGAGGAGGCTTATGGGCCCAGCCCTCCCTTGGTCCCCTCACATCCTAGTGAGCCCCACCCCCACACCTTTCCCTCAGGTCTCTGAGACCTCTAGCTGCTCACACAGACACCTCCTTTCCTAACCCACTTCCAGTGCAGGGGCCCCCACTTAGATGTCTGAAGGAGGAGTCCCCCAGTGCAATTAAGCTCTGGGAAGCTGCAGGACCCCCCCCCCACAGGGGAGCTCAGTTCCTTCTTTCCATCCCATGGCCCCCACCCCACACACTCGGCTCTGGAGGAGGCACCTTTACTCGGAGGAGCTTCCTGCCCCAGCAGCTGACAAGCCCCCAGGGTGGGTATTCCCTCCCCCCATCCTCTGCAGCTGCCCATTCTCCAGCCTCGCAGATGAGCACCCGGTGCCCAGCCCGCGGCCTGCCCCGCCAGCCTGCCCCGCCTCAGCCTGAGCTGCCCGGGGGAACAAGCCATCTGATGCCCTCAAGGCATGTGGCTGTCTGCAAGGCTGCCACCCCCAGCTAGCTCAGGGCCCCTGCCAGCCTCTGCTCCCCTGCACAGCGGGCAGCCTTGCCGCCCACAGCCCTCAGCTGGACCCAAGCTCTCGTCCTGCCCTCTCTCCGTCATTGCCTGGCCGCGCCCTCTCGCAGGCGCTTCTCCATCCTCTCTGAGCTCTTCTTACCTGCTGCTCATGTTCCATCTTCCCTCCCTCTCTTCCTCTCCCTCTTTCCCCACTCTTTTTCTGTCATGAGCAGGGAGGTGAGAAGGTCAGAATGAGAGGGCATTTTGCTATCACTTCCCATTTTTCACTTACTGACCATTAACGTTCAAGGATCCAGGCTGGGTGGGGCTGGGGTGCAGGCCGCAGAGGTTGCCAGAGCACAGGAGGAGGGATGGGGGGCACCGCCCAGAGTTGTGGCTGTGGGTAGAGTCACAGGGAGGAAGAGAAGGAAGCTCACAGGGTCTGGACAAGACAGCCAGATACTCACCTGGGGAGGGGCAGCTGAAAAGCCTATGGGGAGGGAGACAAGGGGGCACAAGCCTGTCCCAGCAGTCCCAGGCCACTTGTCTCCTGGGGAGTAACTCAGAATATAAGCAAGTAGGGAAAGGAGACCTTGCCCTCTAGTGGTGGTGGTGACAGAGGCCTTCTGCCCGAATGAGGACCACAGAGGGCTCCCCAAAAGGAAGGTGGGCCACAGCCATGCTGTCTGTCCACTGTGTCTTGTCAGGACAATGAGGGACTCAGGTGTTCCTTTGTGGGCCACAGCCATGCTGTCTGTCTGCTGTGTCTTGTCAGGACAGTGAGGGACTCAGGGGTTCCTTTGCTGGTTTAGGGGATCTCAGGCTTGGAAAATAAAGCCTGCACTGCGCTGAGCATGGTGGTTGGGGCTTGTGAATATTGAGGGGCAGACAAGGACCTGAAAGCCCTAAGAGGAAAGCAGCCCACTGGTGTGCACAGGTCCAGGAAGGGGGTCCCTGAAATTGCACCTTTAGCTAACAAGATTAAAGCTTCAAGATAGCTTTGAAATGGGTGAACTTGGTCTTGATTTCCCCTCTGTCCTCTGAGTGGCCATTCATAGGTGGAGGTGCCCAAGGACTGATGGTAACCCAATAGGAAGTATCCTCAGGGAGGAGCAGAGTCCCAGCCACCTCAAAGGGCCTGGGTGTTTGGAGGAGGTTGTGGTCTGGCCTTTGTACAGACTGGGGAATTTGGGGTGGACCAGGGAGAGGAATTAAATCCCTCTCCTTCCAGAATCCTCCAGCCTCCTGCCTGTTTCCTCCACCTCCACCTGCAGGCTGGTGTAGTGACCTCTGTGGTCTGAGGGAGGAGGCTCTCGAGTGCTGTCTGGGCCATCTTCTCCTGCCCTGCCCAGCGGGTAGAGATTAGGGCCCTTTCTTGGTATCTCTTCCAGCACCTGGGAAAATTTAACCTAGGACTGGGGCCCTGCCCCTGCCCTCGGGGAGTCTAGGGGGATGGGGGAGATGCAGGTCACCCCTTCAGGGTCCTTGGCATTCTGGAGTTTGGGCACCTTCATGATGTCAATAATGATGATGAGGCTCTTCTTTAACAAAGTCAGAGGGAAGTGAGGGGCTGCGAGGGCCTCACATGCTTGGCCCTGTCATGTCCTCCTTTGTGCAACACCCTCCAGGGAGACAGGGAGGAGACAAAACCGCTGGCCCTGAGTTTCAAGTTCAGAGGTTGGTGAAGAAGGAGGTGGGGAGAGTCTAACAGCCCGGAGCCATCCAACAGGTCTGTGAAGTCAGGCTGCAGAGCTATGCAGAGCCCACCTCACAGACCGGGAGCCTGAGGCCTGGAACCACACTGCTCATGGTCAGTGACAGAACATGGCAGTGTTTTGGCTCCACATTCCCTTCTGGGGAAGAGCCAGGGTCAGATCCCAATTTCCTCTCAGTGGAGAGATGGGCAGAGAGTCTGAGTGAGGGCAGAGAGCAGGAGGGAGGCCAAGGGAGGCTCAGGGTAGCCCTCCTGGCAGCTGGGAATTAGTCTTGTAACATTTCATGCTTCTCTGGCTGTTTCTAAACTAGGTGTCAATTCACAACAGGCTTCAAACGTCCCAGCACAACCCCGGGCTGGGGGCCGAGAGGGGAGTGCCAGCGCCGTTGCCAGACCTGCAGCCTAGCCCCTTGAGAGAGCAGCCCCCATCGCTGCCGCCGCCGCCACCCACACCCCCGGGCACCCTGGTGCAGTGCCAGCAAATTGTCAAGGTCATTGTCCTGGACAAGCCCTGCCTGGCCCGCATGGAACCCCTGCTGAGCCAGGCTCTCTCCTGCTATGCCTCATCCTCCTCTGACTCCTGTGGCTCCACACCCCAGGGTGGCCCAGGCTCCCCAGTCAAGGTTGTCCACCAGCCTCCGCTGCCCCCACCCCCACCCCCCTACAATCACCCTCACCAGTTCTGCCCCCCAGGCTCCCTGCTGCACAGGCGCCGCTATTCCAGTGGCTCCAGGAGCCTGGTGTAGACTGCCCCCACCATGCTGTCGGGGCACCTGGCTGCCCCCTGCTGCTCCCACACCCTGGCACGATGCCTTCCTGGTCACCAATTGCCACCATTTTGGAAAGAGAACCCCACTCCCTGGCACATGGGTTTGCCTTGTCCCACTGTACCCCCTAACTCAGTTGAGCGTCCCCTGCCTGATCTGGAGACACCACCTCACTCTCTTAAGGTCCTGCACAGCCAGCCCCGGTGGAGCCTCATCTTCCCCTGGCCACCACTCTCCCCATTGGCCACAGACTGAAAAGAGGCAGCGCTGAACTTGTGGCTTTATGCCCGTTAGGGCCTAGAGGCCTCAAGACAGGGCAGGAGCAAGAGGTAGCAGCTCACAGCCCAGGCAGTACATCTGCAGCGCTGAGAGGATGAGGGTTGTTGCTGGCTGGCTGGGGGCCCGTGGGGGAGGGTAAGGGGAGGGGGCTCTCTCTCCTGCCCAGCAGTGTCAGGAGACTGCTCCCTAGTCCCCAGGTCGTGGGCTGTCCTGACCACTGACCATGTCCTTCCCCCTCCTCCCAGGGCCTTCTGCTTTCTCAGGAGCTGCCCAGACTCTAGGAAGGCTTTGAGAAAGGGAGGAGGAAAGGAAGCACGCTTAGCTCTCTGGGCCAAGTCAATGGGGCTGAGGAATAATGAGGTCTTACACCTACAAAATGTCCCTTTTAAAGATTTTCTTAGTTCCCTAGCCCCAAATCACACCCAGCCAATGCCAAGTGCACTGAGAGAGTGCACATAAATGCATAGAACCAGGTTAATTTCTTCATTATGGAAGCAGAGACAAGAGATGGGGCAGTGATTTGCCCAGTAGAGATGGGTTTCTGGAGTCAGAGCTCCCTCTTGCAAGACATCTGTGACCTGCAGGAGAGACTTGGATGCAGAGTGGAGTGAGAAAAACCCGGGCTCCAGAAGCTCTTGCATTTCCCCTGCACTCCTGAGCCCTTAAATGTTTCCCCCTCCTGGGAGGTGCCAGACTCTCTTCAGCAGGGTGACTAAAAGAGTCCCTGGCCCCTCAAAATTGCAAAGGCAGGGCTTGCTGACCTCCCAGGGCCAAGTAGGCTGTGATGGCCAGACTTATGTGGCCCCACAGACCCCAGGCCTGGTGAAGGGCCCTTCTGCAGCCCAGAAGAGAGTCAACCGCCCTCGGGGACCACAGGCACAGTACCCTGGACTGCCTAGTCAGGTCCTTTCTGTCCTAGCCAGACCAGATTCCAGTCCTCTGCCAAAAACTCATTGCTGTCCTCTGTTCAGACACCCCCCCCCCCCGGCCACTGGAGTCTATTGTTAGACCCTCCTAAGGGACAGGGAATACTGGCCTATAGTGGACGTGAGTCTCTGCACGCCCAGCCTCCAGGAGCCCGGGCCAGGCAGGAGGTATGGATCATTCCTGCTTCCGGAGGCTGCTGATGCCCCAGTTTCCTCTGTGTGTGTGTGTGTGTGTGTGTGTGTGTGTGGTCACCCAGACGTCACTGTGATGTCACCCAGCAGGTCTATTTCTGGCCATCTTTGTCAGCCAGCTTCTGTCTCCCCTGAGGGCTCCCCACCCTCTGCTCTGCCTGTCCTTGTTGCCCTGGTCTCCTCTGTCTTCTCTGTAACAGGGATGCACCAGTCAGAGCCTTTCGGAGTGGAGTGGCCAACAGACAGAGTGCACAGATTCAGAAATCTCTGGTGCCCTCCACCAGGGCAAGGGTGGGCCTGAGAGTGAAGTCCTGAGCAGGGGGCACCAGGGACTTGGGAGGACGTGGAGCTGTGGGGATGGGAGGGGTGAATCTTGAATGAGGGGGACTAGAAACAGAAGGTTATAAATAGGGGACAGGAGTATGATGAGGTGGGAAGAACATGAGCTATGAATGTGGCTAAATATATTTATGGGGTGGGGGCAAGGGGAGCCTGAGGCTGTGACGGAGGGGCATAGTCTCAGGTAACTCTGTCCCACCAGGCAGGACCCTTGTCATCTGCTCACAACCCTGGGCTTGCCCTCCCACCCTTGCCAAAGCCCCAGATTTCCAGATGGGGACAAACAGAGGTCATAAGGCTGTCACCTAGTTCTCAGGCCTCTCAGTGTCCCTTCCCTATGGCAGAGGCTCACCCCCACCCCTAGTTGGGGTGGCAGTACAGGGAGTCCTGTGCAAGAAGCAGACCAGCCTGGGTGATCTGGAAGGGGCTTTTACCCCCTGACAGTGGGACCAGGATATAACTGGCCCCCTTCCCTGTAAGGGGAAGCCAGTAAGCACGTTCCCAGCCTTGGCACCCTCCTCCCACAATCAGCCCACAGGCTAAGGCAAGAGCCTGGCCCTCAAAACCCCTGGAGAGAGCCTCCTGCTTCCTCCCAGAGGGCTACAGGGGATGCTCTGGGCCCTCCTGCTCTCCCAAGGCCAAGAGGACAGTGAAGTGCTGACTGAGACCCCCCTCACTCAGCCACCCCAAGATGGCCAATGCCATCAACTCTCCAGGCCTGCCTCTGGGGACCTGCGCCCCTCTCTCAATTTTGTCCATTTGGCTCCAACTCCAGAATCAGGAGTGAGAGATGAAGCTAGCTTCCCAAACTTGAAGCAGGGCCCTGCCCGGCAGCCTGCCCTGGAAGCCCACCTGCCTGTCTGTCTCCAGAGGCACCTTGATCCCACACACGTTTGTTGGCCCTGGGCCCCTGCCTCTAGCCCAGCTGTTCTCCCATGGCCTACCAGATGTCTCTGTGCCACCAGGCTTCCCTGGCAGCTGTCGGTCCATCCATCCCTATGTGCTGCTGTTCACCCCTTCCTGCCGCACCCTCTCCCCACACACTCCTTAACCCCCTTGGAGAGAAAGGTCTCCAGGGAAAGGCAGGGTGGCTGCACCCAGCAACTAATCCAAATGGCAAATATTTTGTAACAAAATAGCCCAGAGGTATTTTATCTGTTCAATTCATAGAGTTTTAGAGATTATATTGAAATATGTCACTTGAGCAAACTGTGTCAATTCAATGTCTTTTGTTCTCCCAGAGGGTGGGCCCCCATTAACTCAGAGCCTCTGGTTGGAAGACTGAGGCAGAGGGACACACTGGTACCTCAGCCCTCTAGGCTGTCACAGCAGGACCTGGGGCAGCTGGCCATGCAGGCTGGTCTCCTTGACCAGGCAAAGGAGGCACAGGTGTGGGAAGAGAGGCCACCTGATGGGCAGGCCCTGGGGGTGGGAGAGGTATAGCAGGGCCAGGAAATTGTCTATGTGCTCACAGGCCTGGCCACACACACACATAGATAGAGCTTTTAGCTGGTTGAGAGAGCAGGTTACAATGGAGACTACAGCCAGCATGCATCCAGGGAGTGAGGACCAGGAGATGGGGACCACCTCTGTACATGCTCTCTAGAGTGGGGAGCAAAGGTGTGTTGGGGGCCAGGGAGGCCATCCTACTGCCCATGTGTGACCATGAGTTTCAGGTGGTTTTCACCAGACAACAGCTCCTAAAGCCTGTCTTCTAATGGCAAGGTCTGGTGGGACAGGCCCTGGCTATACTCTTCCTGAAAGAGAGGGGCAACAGGCTCAGGGAAGAGCCTGGAGACACTGCTGGGGACCATGCACAGAGCCACAGAGAGCCATGCAGCATACCAGGGCCCCTCCTGGGAGCTGGTGGTGGGCAGGAAGGCAGGAAGGAAAGCCCTGGAAATGAAGGCTTGGGTGAATGTTCACAATCAGCTGTGCTTCCAGCAGCGCTGGGGCCTCCTGGGAGGAGCACAGCTGGTCAAGACAGCTGTTCCTAGACACCAACAAAGAGGGCACCCAGCACTCCTGGTGATCCACTCCTGGTGATCCTTCCCTGGGCTGGGCTCCATTGTCCCCCACTAATGTGAAAAACCTCACCATCTTTCCAGGAAATGGGAAATTCCAGAAGCAGCCAGAGGCCAGCTATGACCTGTCCCATCCTGGGAATTCTCTGACCCAGGAAGCTGAGAATTGGCCCCTTGAGAGAACCCTGGGGAACAAGGGGAACAAGCTCAGCCCAGGCCTGAGAAAGGGCCTCAGGCCAGGATGGCCCCACTGCTCTCTGTGCCAGATGTGGGGTGGCAGCACCGTTTTCCAAGTCTTCTGGCCCCCAAAGCTATCTGGGAGGACTATCCATCCTTTCAGTGAAAGAGAGAAATGGTCCAGGCCCTTATGGGTTCATCTGCCACTGGGATGGGGAGATATGGACAGTGCATCTCACCTTGTAGTGACCCTGTGCAGATGGGAAAACTCAAATTCATCAGTCATTGACTTAGAACATTTCCAGTAAGAGTCCCGGGTCTGGTTTCGGGCTAAGATCGACAGGCCAGAACAAGATGCCAGGGGTGGAAGTCAGGGTAAATTAAACAAAAAGCTTGTGAACACCCGCTGAGCGCTGGCATTGTTCTAGGTGCTGGGGGTTAAACAGTGAGTGGGACAAGCAAAGTTTCTACCTTAAATTCACAATGGGGCGCCATCAAAAATAAATAAGAAATGGACCAACTACGTTCACATAGAGGATAGGATGGATGGCGATATACCAGACGTGATGGAGAGCCTATTTTAGAGTGAACATTCAAGGAAGGCCTCCCCAAGGAGGAAAATTCAACAAGGTCAAGATCAGGTCTGAAGGCAGGTGAGCAGTTCAGAGAACACCACTACAGTGTGGAAGGAGGCAGAAGCCAGGACAAGCTGCCAAACGACTGTTTCCTGATACATGAATTTATTTACATGAAAAAAAAAATCTTAAGTGAGAAGATGGATTTTAAAACCACCTTTATTGAAGAAGTAAAAATTGGTCTTCTCAAAGAAAATACAGGACAAATGATCACTAAAATCACAGACCCTGAAAAGTGTGTTAAAAGTAGGCAGTCAGAGAGCTCCAGCAAGGCAGAGGCTGGGGGTGGCATGAGGGCCAAGAGGGCAGGCAGCCACCACAGGGGGACCTACGCCACCAGAGCAGACCCCAGAAAACAGACGGTAGCAACAGTGTGCCCACACTGCCCTGAGCCCAAGGCAGCAGCTGTCCAGAAGGAGGACATGCTTAATTGATCCTGACTCCTAATGAGGAGGATCCAGTCCTGGGCTCTGCCAGCCTGCAGGCAGCGCTAGGTCCACCTCCTCCTCTGTCACCTAAAACCAAATAGACTTCGATTTGCCATTTTAAAATAATAATGGAATGGACTCCACGGCCTACTACCCACTGGTGCTGGGGCTGAAACCTTTCATATATCAGCCTGAACTTCATAGAACCACAGCAAGACTGATTTTCCTTCAGCACCACTGGCACCACATAGCTGTGGGCCTTGGCACACCTCCCCCATTCCTATCTCTAATGGATGTGACTAACTAGTCCCTGCTTTCCAGGGGTCACCATTGATCAAAGTATGCCGACACCAGGACAAAGTGAACTTGCTAGGGGGAGCCTATACAGAGCCACCTTGCAGGAAAGCATGGTGGAGGAAGGCAGTGGGCTGTCGAGATGTGGTCTATTAAACCCTCTGGTGCCCACGGCTCTCTGTTGCTCATGGAAAACGGCTCTGGGTACTGTTGGTCCTTAGCCCACAAGGTTCAGCCCTGCGATGCACAGGGCTGCTTTCCTCTAGGACTCCACACTACTCAGCAATCTGCCAACCACCCTGTCCTCCGGGTCCCCTTACTTAACTCCACTCAGCTCCCACAGGGCAAACCACATGCCTGCCAGGTCAGAGGTAAGGCTACCAGGAGTCAGGGGTAGAAAGGCATTCAGAAGAGTTCTCCTTCTGAGGCAAATACCCCTGGCTCCAGGTAGACCCTTTGGAGGACAGGGCAGGTATTCCTTAGGAGCACATGAGGCCCAGCCAGACTGTGTTCTTATCTGCTCCCCTTTCCTCCCCAGTAAGGCAGCCAGGCCCAGAGATAGCCTCCGAGCCCGAGCTGGAGTCAGGGAGATTAATGAGGAGCAGGAATGATGTGGGTGGGGAGTGGAGGGGAATTGGTCCCACTGAAAAAATTCCATTCTTGATGAGGCT
>NW_003852499.1:6479546-6489025 GCF_000181295.1 Otolemur garnettii
GAGTCCAAGTGGCTCTCTCCCGAGGGAGGGAGAGCCTAGGGAACCTAACCCACCAGCCAGCCCCAAGTAGCCCCTCAGTGCTTCCTGCCCCCATGACCCTAAGGACTGAGTGGCCACAAGCCTGATGCTGGGAAAACTGTGGGAAGTAGCTACAGGGAAGGCAAATGGGGCCAATTCCCTAAATGGACCCACCTTGCCCTCCCTCCCCAACAAATCCAATCCTCTTTCCTTCCAGGACAACTGTGCTAGACACCATACTGCCTGCCTACCCCTCATCCCGCTTCACAGGGAGATGAAGAATCTCCAATGTCAGACCTACAGGCAGGCTCACAGGTTACTTATCCTCTTATGTATAGGGGGACTATTTAACTGAAGAAGTTCTCAGAAGAGGCTAGGTGTGGTAGCTCACATCTGTAATCCTAATACTTGGGGAGGCTGAGGCAGGAGGATCACTTGAGATCAGGAATTTGAGACCAGCCAGAGCAAGAATGAGACATCCATCTCTAATATTAAAAAAAAAAAGAATAATAAACAAGACCAAAGTAAGTAGAAGGAAAGATATAATAAAGACAAAAGCAGAAATAATGAATCAGAAAGTACATATACAATAGAAAGGATTAATAAAACAAAAATTCTAAGGAATGACTAATAAAGTTGACAAACTTCATATAAGACTGATCATTAAGAAGAAAGTTGGCACAAGTAAATAACTTGAGGACCAACGAGGAGGACATAATTATGAATACTGCAGAACAAAAAGAGACTACTATCTGTAAGTTATAAACCTACAGTTATAAGTTTGAAAACCTTGACAAGATGAGCACTGTCCTAGAAAAATATCAAAATTTGCTCCATAACAAACAGAACATTTGAAATGTATAATCATTAAAGAAATACATGAATGTGTACTTAAAAGTCTATACACAAACCCTCAAAAACACACACGCACACAACACCAGGCTAGATGGTTTTACAAAATTCTACTACACAAATGGAAGGAACAGATGGTTCCAATTTCACACTCTTTCATAAAAAAGAAAAAGAAAGAACATCCTCAAGCTCCTTATGATGAGCCTAGTGTAACCTTAAAAAAAAAAAAAAACCTAAGGCAGGGCAGCGCCTGTGGCTCAAAGGAGTAGGGCACCGACCCCATATGCCGGAGGTGGCAGGTTCAAACCCAGCCCCAACCAAAAACTGCAAAAAAAAAAAAACAATAAAAAAAAAAACCTAAAGTAGACAGGGGCAATATGAGGAAGGAAGACTACAGACCAATCTTGCTTAGAGCATTGTTACAAAAATTCTGAACAAAATGTTAGCAAACTGTGCCTAGCATAGAATAACCAAAAAAAAAGATATAATCCTGATCCCAGATGGGCTTGTCCTAGGAATGAAGTTTATTAAATATTAGAAAAATTGACTCAGCACCTGTAGCTCAGAGGCTAAGGGCGCCAGCCACATACACTGGACCTGGTGGGTTCGAATCTAGGCCAGGCCCGCCAAACAACAATGACAACTGCAACAAAAAAATAGCCAGGCATGGTGACAGGTGCCTGTAGTCCCAGCTACATGGGAGGCTGAGGCAAGAGAATCACTTAAGCCCAAGAGTTGGAGGTTGCTGTGAGCTGTGACGTCACGGAACTCTCCCCAGGGCAACATAGTGAGACTCTGTCTCAAAAAAATAAAAAAAGGAAAAGAAAAAAGAAAACTTTATTCCTGTAGTTGACTATATTAACAAATTAAAAGAAAAATAATATGATTATCTCCACAGATGCAGAAAAAGCAATCAATAAAATTCAACACTTATTTGTGATTAAAAAAAAAAAAAAAAAAAAGCAGGCAGTGCCTGTGGCTCAAAGGAGTAGGGCACCGGCCCCATATGCCGGAGGTGGCAGGTTCAAACCCAGCCCTAGCCAAAAACTGCAAAAAAAAAAGCACTAAACTTGGAATAAAAGAAAACTTCCTAGCCTAATAAATAGTATCTGTCAAAACTCTACATCACCTATCATACTCAATAGTGAAATGTTAGGATTTCTGTCGAAATGAGGAAGGAGGCAAAGATGCCTGCCACAACTTCTAGTTACCGAGTGAAGGAAGACAAAGAAAAGAATAAAAGGAATAATGATTAGAGAAATAAAACTGCCATTATTTCCAGACAGTCTGATTGTGGATGCAAAAATCCCTAAAGAATCAAGAGGAAAAAACTATTAGAACAGAAGAAAAGGCTGAGGCAGACAGGAAGCCCAGGTGCCCTGACAGCAGACTGGGGAAGGCTACTCCCTTCTGTCCCATAGGCCTGTCCTGGCCACTCTCTATCCCACTTTCTTTCCAGGATCTTCTTCTCAATGACAGACCCAAACCCAATTGCAATTTTTGAGGCATGACCCTGGCCACCTTCACTTATGTGCTGTGGGGTTAGAAGTCTGCTGGGATGAGGGAACTGAGCCTTGCTCAGAGGGATTTGTGTTGCTAGTAATGCAGGGCAGACATCAGTGCGAGAGTTGGGCCTCAGGGCCAGGCCCTCTTGACTGTGCAGCTCTGCAGCAGCCATCAGAGGATTAGTGAGATGGGTGTGGGCAGAGAAAGCCTCAGAATGTGACTGCATCAGAGATTTTGTCTGGGTCTTGTTACAAGAGTGAGTTGGGCACTGACCCTGCAGGACCCACGCAGGCCCTCAAGGGCTCAGCCTTGGCAGGCAGTGAGTTCTCTTCTCTGCGACATTACCTAGAGATTCTGTGCTCACCTCTCCGTTGCCTGCCGGAGGGCTCCTCAGACAAGATGAGCCATCTGCCCCTCCTGTGAGAGTGCTGGAATGCAGGACACCAAAGCCCAGGTCACCAGCCTCTCTCAACCCTGTGCAATCTGCCAGGCTTGGCCCTTGTATCTTCTCCATTCTCCTTGCACACACGGCACACACATCCTCTGCTGGCCTCTCTGTATCAGTGGGTGGTTAACAAGCTTTTCATTCCTGTCAGATCCAATCAGCCCTTGTTACTTTACTAAGCAGCAGCCCTTGTTACTTTCCCCTCAGGGAAGCCACGTAGGCTCAGTCATCGGGTGCCGGACAAGTGAGGACCAAGGAGGAAGGGACCCAGTCCTCACCTGCCTCTGAACCAGAAGAAAAGGATGGGTGCAGGGTCAGCGAGGGCCCTGGAGGGGTCACAGGTGCTGAGGGTGTGGGAGGAAGACAAAAGGCCGGATAGGAAGAGCTCCAATGAGTCGTCCCTCTCATAAGGCCCTCTCATGAGGCCTTGGTGCTTCCCATATGGGTCACTCTATTGGGCTACTTACACATCCACATGAACAGCTTAACTTTGGAGGTCCCTCTGCCATGGAAGATAGGGGGGCTGCTGTGGCCTAACACTTTAGAGCTGACTTTGAAATTAAAATTAGCCACTACCCTTCTTTAGGAAAGAGAAGAGTCTGAATGGTAGAAGGACTTGATCCAGGATTAGTAAATAGCACCACAGGATCTACAGAGTGTGAGGTCCACAATGATCAGGCTGGAGCTGGAACCCCTGATACCACTGCCCTCAGCTTCCCTCCTGTTCTAGCAAGGGTTCTAGTTCCCTCCCCTGGGCAAAAGTTCTCACTGTCCACCCTAGGGCAGGGTTACCAATCAAATGCCTTCAGACATGAATTGTGGAAAAGTCAGGTGTGAGTAATAGGGAGCAGTGGAGCCTTTGGCAAATCGAAGAGCGCCCAAGGCATTTGCTTCAAAAACAATTTTTTTAATGCCATACCATCCAAATAAACCATAGCTGCCAGATTTGGCCTCTCATCACCAGCCTGAAACTCAAACAGCCCAAAGAGGAGATGAAAGCACTCCCCAAAGTGTGGCCCCACAACTGCTCTTATTTATTTATTTATTTAATTTTTTTTTTCTCACTCTGTCACCCTGGGTAGAGTGCTGGGACATGATAGCTCATAGCAACCTCAAACTCTTGGGCTTAAGTGATTCTCTTCCCTCAGTCTCCTCTGTGTCTGGGACTACAGGCGCCAACCACAAAAACCAGCTAGTTTTTCTATTTTTAGTAGGAATGGTCTGGTTCTTGGCTCAGGCTGGTCTTGAACTTCTGAGCCAGGCAACCCACCCGCCTCCGCCTCCCAAAGTATTAGGATTACAGGTGTGAGCACTACGTCTGGCCTGCCCATCTGCTCTTCAAGCACGCACACACCTCTGCAGAGTACTTTGGGCACTTGCTCCTTGCTCATGCTGCAGAGCCAATAAAAGTGGGTCGCCATGGCTGGGCGCCCGTAGTTCAGTGGTTAGGACGCCCATAACATGCACCAGTGGGTTTGAACCCTGCCTGGGCCTGCTAAGCAAACAACAACAACAACAACAAACACAATAGCCTGGCGTTGTCGCAGATGCCTGTAGTTCCAGCTACCAGGGAGGCTTAGGCAAGAGAATCGCTTGAGCCCAAGAGTTTGAGGTTGCTGTGAGCTATGATGCCAGGGCGACAAAATGAGACTTTGTCTCAATTAAAAAAAAAAAAAAAAAAGAGTGGGTCCCCAGGACATGCGATATCAGCTTGAAGCCCCTTTCCCTCCAGTTCCTCCAGTTCCAGCCCGCCCCCACCGTCCCTCCGAAGGGAATGGAAGAGCGCGGAGCCGCTCCGCGGTCTGCCCCACACCCGCCAGGGCAGCCTTCCCCCGTGGGCCGTGCGCTTGAGCCGGGGGTCTGCAGCAGCTGAGAGGCCCCTACAGTTGCTGCGAGGCCAGAGGGTATGGGGGAGGGGGGCAGGCGTCCAGGGAAGCGGAGCGACTCGGCGCGTGCCCACCAAGAAGCAGAGCTGCCCGGGCGGTCTGCGCCACGCTGCATGGCAGGGCGACAGGGCAGGGGCTCGAGGAGCTCCTTGCTGAGATGCCTGCTAGCTACCAAGCCCAGTGCCTTCCCGCAGCGGGAGGGAGGAAGCGGCAGGAAGCGCAAGGGGCTTCTCTAGAAGGCGGGAGCCAGCAGCGAGGGAGCCTGCTCAGCCCTCCACGGCCCGGTGCGGCGCGGGCGGCACGGCTCCCTTCTGCCACCAGGAGGCAGCAGAGAGCACCGTACCGGGTGTGACTTTTCCTTCCAGACCGGGTCTCCTAACGACAGCATCTGCCTGAAGTCATTTCTCTCCATTCCTTTACCTTGGCCATTCTTCCTTCCCCACTAGCTAGTCCAAAAAGAGTGAGCACAAGTGCCCACAGCAGTCCACGGAGAGACAGGAGGGAGTGTCCAGAAGCCGGGGGTGAGGACATCTGTTGTGCCAAGTGTGCCACAGACTAGTCCTTACCAGCCCAGAGCACCTACAGATCTGAGTGGAGACTAGTGGGTGCTGTGAGAACAGCCTGGGGCTGTCGGGGGATTGAACTTAGCCTGGCCAGAGCATGCATTTTCACTCTAGACACTGGACAGTGGCTCTGAGTAACATCTATCCCCATATCATCCCCACACAAGGGTTTCCCTGCCCCAGGAAACTTGTCTTGAAATGTCCACCTGGCCCCACTCCCTCTCCTCCCCTTCTGAGCACAAGAACATTGAACCTTTCCAAGCCCTGCCTTCTTCTTTAGAGAGGCTCCCCGGCCAGGGAAGGACCTGGTAGGATTTGTCAGGGACATGGGGAGAAGAGCTGATGAGAAAGGGGGAACCATATGTGGCAGCAAAGAAGAGCACTCCTTTCAGCTCTCCTGGGCTGCATGGCTTCCCCCGGGCCAGAGGGAATGGGACGTAGCAAGAACAAACGGGTCCAGAGAAGACATATGGTCGGATGACTGTAGGCTTGTGGAGAAGATACAGAAGTGGGGTGGCAGTCTGGGTAGAGCTGCTTACCCCTTCATAGAGGGTCCTCTTTCCCTCCCACCCCCAACACATGTAACTCAACAGGAATGGGCCACCGCAAAAGAGACGAGCTCGCAGCAAGAGGCAGACCATACATGCTTATTCACTGTAGCAGGGGGCGTCTAAGGGAAGAACACTGGCCTGAGCACAAAGAGACCAGGCTTTAGTCATCTCTCTGGCCCCAAAAAGCCATGTGAACTTGAAAAAGTCACCTTGTCACTCTGATCCTGAACTTTCTCATCCATGAAGTCAGGGGTTTGGGTTAGAAGCAGGTTGACAAATGGAGCTGACTAGAGCACTGTTTGGAAGGATTATAAGCTGGGCAAGAATCTGTGATCAGTTAACGTCTGCCTTGGGCAGAGGAACAGTGCCATGTATTTGTAAAGTCTAGGAATCATCTCCTGAGTTCTTTCCGTCCCAGTGCTCCATGAGTTGATGATGACAATGCAAAAAGAATGTGGAACTAGGGCTGGAGCTAGGGACACCATGAGAGACTGCCTCCAAGAACACTCCAGATGAGGGCATGTGAAGCCTTGCCCCCTGGCTGCTTCTCTAGTTCCCTCCCCATGGAACCTTCAGCATGTTAAGCCTGCCTCTAATGGAACTCAGAATCCATCATAGTGTGTTCAGTTGTCACTTCCAATGTGGTGGGTTCCATCATGCTCTCTGAACCAGATCGCAGTGTGAATTCCATTATAGCCACTCTCCCAATGTGCAAATACATTAATTGTAAGCTCCAGAGGGAAATATCCCCACAGTGGAATTCCTTTGCAATGCAAATAATCAGATGGTGGACTCCAAAATGACCATCCTCCTTTATAAATAAGGTGTTATATTCCGACAGGGAGTTGGTGCCTAGCATGGCATGTTCCAGTGGTGCTACCCTGAGCCCACCAGGAGAAGCTGCGCCAGCTCTGGAGAGTGGCCTCCAGTTGAGGGTGCCCATGGTTCCCCCAGAGGTTCTCAGCAGGACTGTGGTAGGAGACAAAGGCAGAGGCTGTCCACGGTGTGGAAGGTGGCCCTGACTTGGGTTCCTGCATCAGGAGCCACCTGGTCTCCGGCCATATCCTACAAATGGGTCTCCTTCTCCCCAGCCATCAGTCTCTTCTTTGTAGGGGAGGGCCTGAAGTCCTGGCTAGTGCCACCATCTAGGTAGAGACGTAGCCTGGGCTGTGGCAGGCTGGAGTCAGGGGTGATGAGCTGTCGCAGGCGCTGTAGAGAGAAGATGTGGTAGGTAATTCTTATGTGAGCATCCCAGGACCCAGCACATGGCTAGGCCCACAGGGCAGCTCATACAATCTGCATAAATGAACAATAATTTGAGATGAGAGAAGAGGTAAGAACATGGTAGTTAAGAGTGTGAACTGCCTGGATTCATTTCTGGCCCTGCTACAAACTACTTGTATAGGCTTAGAGGCCTCTCATCTAACCTCTCTGTTAATTTAATCCCTTCAATTTCCTTATCTGTAATATGAAGATAATAAAATACACCTAACAGAACAGGGCCTGACACAGGGTAAGTGATCAATAAGTGTCTAGTCTTGTTACTGTCATTATTTAGAACTATCATTATATGCTCAATAAGCATAATTTTTCTTATTAGTAGTATTATTACTATTGTTATTGGCACCCTCTCCTTCCCCCTTCTTGTATCATGACAGCCTTAATAGGATGATGAAAAGACAATATGCTCAGGATGGAAGTGCAGAAATACAAGAATCTGGTCTCAAACGGCCTCTTTAAGCCACCAGATCAAATGCCAGCAGCCCCTTAAATATATTTTTTAAAATACCTATTTGCTAAAACTGTTGTAGGTTGTGTTTTCTATTCCTTGTAGGAAAGATAGATTTCTACCTTTGTGAGCCATTGGCCATAGCTCCTTCCAGGAGGTCATGTACCAAATTCTAAACAGGGAGCCTTTGGTATGTGTTCCCAGGCAGGGTTAAGATAAGAAGAGAGGCCAGGAGTCTGTGGATAGAGTGAACCATGGTAGCTGCTTCTATTTTCCAAGAGCAAGGAATCTATGTTCTGGGTACCTCCATGTTCTCATATGTGGCTTAGTTTTCCCCTTAATCCTTTGGCAGTTTGCCCCTGGTTAGCCTGCCCAGATGATGGATTCTAAGACTTTTAAGAATATTTCTGAAAAGCCACTAGTGTGGTCTTCAAAGTTCCTCTCTTTAAGATTCCATGAACCCCAAGAGCTGCCCCACACTCCAAGTATATGTTTGCTCCCTGGGCCCCACCGTGTGTCCTGCCCTAAGTCCAGCCTCTCCCAGGTCCCTTAATGGGTCACTTTCACCAACCACCTACCTTCTTGAAGGAACCCTGGGTCCTCAGGAGGGTGATGATGATGAAGAGTGGGACGCAGACCATGGAGGAGAGAGCCAGGAACCAGCCGATATAGTACCCCCAGGGAGGGTATACATAGATGTTGTTGTATTTGAGAGGGGTGTATTTGCTCAAGGAGAAGAAGAAAGTGGCCTGGGAAGAGGAGAGGCCAGCTGCAGATGAGACAGAGGGCCACCACAACTCTCTCCCCAGCCACTTACAGCCAAGGGCAGAGAACTAGTCAGAGCCCCTGTGAGATGGGAGAGTAAAAGCCACTGCACGCCACAGGCCAAGCCATCACACACTTCACAGCCTGAGACAAGAGATGTCAAGGAAGGAGGGGTGGAGGAGCCAAAGTTCAGACAGACAGCATCACTGGATGGGCAGAGGGCAAGAGGCACTGGCAGAAAGGGATGGAGCCAGAAGTAAAATAAGATTCCACTAACGGGCAGATGAGATGGCCCCAGAAGAGAAGGGCAAGGAACCGACACATGAGAGTGAGTGGACAGGGCTCCCTAGGGTGACCAGACAGGCAGGGAAAGAGCCCCAGAAATCAGACATCCTTTCCCTTATCTCTGGAGTCTTCTGGGGAAAGGAGGGAAGAGGGAGCCACATACCAGGCAAAGTCCAGGGGTCAGGAAGAGCCAGGAGATCTTCACCAGGGGCCATGGCCGGTAGCCAATCATGTCCTCGATGTTGTCGTAGAAACGGTTCGCCCCTGACCAGACACAGTGGGAGACAGTATGAAGATCAAGGGTGGGAACAGCTTAGTGGGTAATCTGGCTCTGTGCTCCTCTCCCACCCCCACCCTAGGGGAAAAGTGGAGCAGGCACTTGAATGAGGTGCACCTTGGCACCCCAGTTTCAGAGCAGGGAGTGAGGAGAGGGCAGGTGCTGCCCCCAACAAGCTGCTGGTGCAGTATCTGTCACCCTGCTTGATAATGAAGAGCCCTGCTGTCCTGAGCACCACGCAGTGGTGTGAGACTCCAATGGGGCTCAGAGGCTATACAAATACTTGTGTACCTTGCAGAGAGATGAACTTGCTGCAAGCCCAAACAACAGAACAGCAAGGGCCTCGCTGCGCAAGCCTACTGCAAGAAACTTGCATAGGGCTGGAAAGCTCCTGGGCCCAGAACCAGTGGTCTAGATTCTAGGCTCCAGAGAAACCACTTATGAGTTGCCAAAAAAGCATGGTAAGAAAATTGATTTGTGGTTAGAGAAAACACTGACTGGTTTTGTGTCATTTAATGTCCTTACGTTTCCACATTTGCTGTAGTTCTAGGCAGGGCCAGCTTCTAAGACATAAGCACCACTAACTGGTAAAGATACCTGGA
>NW_003852499.1:6489193-6489436 GCF_000181295.1 Otolemur garnettii
GCTTGAGATGAAGAGTAAGAGATATCTCCAAGGAGGAGAAAGGACACCAAACGGGAGGGCTTAGAGTAGTGTAACTGAAAACCTTCCTACTAGAGGCTTTTCCTGAGGCTCTGTGACATGGCATCCTCCTGTCCTATCTGCTTTGAGCTTTGTTGACACTGACACTCTGTTCCCCAGCCTGGTGCAGTGGAGACTGGGGGGCCTGGGGAAAGCATGACAGCTCCTCCACTACAGCTGTGTGAG
>NW_003852499.1:6490172-6496974 GCF_000181295.1 Otolemur garnettii
GAACCCGCCACCTTAGGTGTATGTGGCTGGTGCCTTAGCCACTTGAGCCACAGGCGCCGAGCCAAAACTGTGCCTTCTTAATGATCTCACTCACTATTCCAGGAACTCAGTTTTGCCATTATCCCAGCTCTACCTGCCTCATGAGGAACCCTGGGCTCCCAGCCATGGGTAAACTTCACAGCAAACGAAGCAGACAGCAAAGACATAAGGAAGCCAGAGGGCTGGAACTCGCGCCTCTCATCCTGGGGCTTAAGCTTGCCCTTAACTGGGCCAGAAGCTCTTCCCCGCCCCCAGCCACTCACCGTACACCCAGCTGATGCAGATCACTTCAAACACCGAGAGGAACAGCAGGCACATGCCACTGGACGCGTAGTAGTCAAACAGCTGGAAGATGTACATCCCGCCCTGCGGGAGGGCATGGAGTTGAGGCCCTGAGCAATGGGGACAGGACATGCCCTGCCCCTCAGCAAGACACAAAACACTCATCTGGGGCACCACCCTGTCCAGCCCATGGGCAATGGTTCCTTGCATCCACAAGGAATTTGTCCTGCCAATCCTGGCCTTCAGGCCCTGAATCAACGTTAGGGCAATAATCCTGACATCTGCAAGGACACAGGGGGGCGCTGTGGTAGATGCATTGTTTTGTCTGATGAGCATCCCTTCTGGAAATTGATACCTCCTCACTCTGTGTGCCTTTCAAGTCGGGGTGTCCCTCTTTCTCTGTTCCCAGGCATGAGTAAGAGTCATGGCCTGGACACTTGCTGTGCTCTCAGGAAAAGGGCCCTCTCGTGGGCCCCACAACCTCACTATGCGGGAGGCAAGGCAAGTGTCCGCACCCCCTGTTAGCAGAGAAGGAAAGTGTTGCTCTGGGAAGGTCAGCAGTGTCTCCCCATGGCTCCCTCATCCTGGAACCTGGCCTGCAGCCCGGTCACCCCAGCTCACCTCAGTGACCAGGAAGAGCCCCAACAGGTAGCAGGTGACCGCAATGGAAAGGATGAGGAGCTCGCGCCGCCCACGCTTGCGCAGCTGCTGGGGGAACATGTCCATGGAGGCTGTCACCAGGCACTCCACACAGACAAACTGTGGACAAGAGAGAGGTCACAGGAGAGGGTGTGGGGCAGGCTGCCAGCACCTGCCCTGCCCTCCTCTCTCCCTACTCATCCACACTGGGCACAGGGGTGCACAGAGGGCAGCAACGGGAGTCCTGGTGGCAGGCAGCCACACCCTTGGCCACAACTCCACAACAGGGAGTCCAAGCAGTGAGGCTCAGAAATGGGGAGATGTGCTGTCCCTAAGGCCAGAGTCTGGGGTCAAGGGCTAAAAGAAGGCTAGGGGAATATTTGAGAGAAGGCACAAGCCTAGGGAAAGAGCAGGTGGCCTCTTCATAGATGAGGGTCCCGAGGCCTGCGTCACCCCAACAATCCCAAGAAAAAGCCCTGGACACAGAGTGAGCCTCAGACTGATGGTCAGGGAAAGGGAGTAGGAGGGAGGTAATGCAGGAAAGACAGCAGCTGGCAAGAAGGGCCCCAGGCAAAGCAGGACAGAGCAGGCTGGGGTGACATACCTGGCTATCTAGCCCTAGGAATATCAGCATGATGAAGAAAAGGCATGACCACAGGGGGGACAGAGGCATCAGGGTAACAGCCTTAGGGAATGCGATGAAGGCCAGACCAGGACCTGCCAAGCACACAGCACAACCAGGTGGGTTCTGGAGCTCTTGCTGTGCTCCATGCCTCTAAGCACTATGTGTGTGTATGCATGCACACACACACTTCAAGAGGGCAAGTGATTACACCCATTATCCTACTCATCCCAGGTTCTGGGGAGCACACCATCCACCCATCCATCTATCCATCCACCATCAACCCTCCTACCCACCCACCGATCCATGCAACCATCTATCTACTCATCTATCCACCTGTCCATCCATGTCCCATTTACCCACCCATCCACCCATCCATTCACCCACACATCCATCCATGTAGCTGTTGATCCATTCACCCCCTCACTCCCTCTCCCTCTCCCTTCCCACAGTTATGGAAGCCCTGCTCTATGCCAAGCTCTGCCCTAGATGCTAAACTTAAATCATATTATCCATAAATATATATATTACTCAGCTTCTAGGACTTTCTGTGTTCTGATTCTCCTTCCCCTTGGGTCCCAGACAGCAAGGTGGCACCTACCTGACTCAGCCACCTCAGAAATGGGCAGCCCCTGCTCATGGGACATGAAGCCCAGGATGGAGAACACGACAAAGCCAGCCATGAAGCTGGTGGCACAGTTCAGGAAGCAGAGGGCGATGCAGTCCCTGGGGGTGGGGAGGAGGCAGATAAACCAGGAAGAGAGGAAGAGACAAATCAACCAGAGGAAGAGCGATCCGAAGACAGGAAGAGGGAAAAGAGGCAGTGGGGGGAGGTAAAGGGAGAGAGAAGGGGGCAATGGAAGGAAAAAGGAGAAAAAGACAAAGCCAGTGTCAGAGGTGGGAGAGTACCAGTGGGAGAGAAAAGGGGGAGAAAGAAATTCAATCTGGGGAATGAACCGCATGTCAGTTTGACACACAACTTGTAAGCCTTGTTACCGAAAAGGAAGGCCTGGGCCCTCCTTGGCCACCCCACCCTGGCTCGCCAGTCCTCACCTGTAGCAGTTGTTGTGGTACTTGTTATAGCTTCCCAGGGCTGTCAGGCATCCCTGGCAGATGGCGAAGGAGAAGAAGATCTGGGTGCCTGCATCCATCCACACCTATGTGAGACCCCCAAGAAAGTGGTAGAGGAAGGGCAGGAGGGAGCCCCCAGGGCCTGGAGCCAGGATGACCAGAGACCCAGACCCATCACCTACAGCACCGGCCTGGCGCCCTCAGTGCTCCCTGAGTGCTTCGCTCCTGCATCCCAACTCTCCATTCACGCGTCCTCCCTTCTCTCCATAGTGACCTTCTCACAGGCAGGGCCCATTTCCAGTTTGATTCTGCAGGCACTTAGTAAGCACCAAATACATGTTTGTTACTTGGATTCCCAAAGAGCGTCTGTAAACTGTGGCTGCAGGACACAGCTGAGGGTCCCTAGTCTATAGCTATACCTAGAGCTATGTATCTATCTAGGGAGATAGACAGTGCCTCGGGCAGCTGTGACCTGGGACAAAGAGGCCACTTCATTTATGTTTATAGAAGAGGCCACTTCATTTCTATTTTATAAAGAAAAAACTACCAAGACCTTTTTCTTGGAAGAGGCAAAAAAGGCGCTGAGATTAGTTTTAGAGGACCAGATATGAGCACAAATGCCCAATAAATATGTGGGGAAATGTCCAGTCTCGCCCATAGTAAAAATAAACCAAAAAAATAAAGCAGCAAAATGATTATTATTTGGGTCTACCAAAATATCAAAGATTAAAATAAATTATAATCAAATTTCACCAAGGTCCTACAGAAAGAGGGAAAAGAGGTAGTTTATTCTCAAACATTAGAAGAGAAAGTCTACTCTCTTATGCCAGTATATTTAAAACCATGCATTATTTAAATATCCAAGAACAGGGGGTGAGCTCTGGCCCCATCCCTGGCACTGAAATAGTACCTGACACTAACTGGGTCCTCAACACATTTCTATTGGATGGATGAATGAATAAATGAATGAATGAATGATGGATGGATGGATAGCGGAAATACTATGCAAGTGTGAAAAATGGCTCTTACAAATGAATAACATGGAAAAAATTTACTATATAATTTAACTTAGAAAAGGATGTATGTCTCTCTAAATGAAATTATCTCAACTATGTTAACACACATACACTCACCCACACACATACACATATACACCAGCTAGGGGGAAAAAAGTTGGAAGGAAATGTACTAAAACACTAACAGAGATTATATCTGAGTTGTGGGGTTTTCATTCCTTTTTCATAGTTTTCTTCCACGTTATCTAATTTTTCTCCAGGGGGCAACCATTGCTTTTAAACCAAGAGAAAAGCAATAAAAGACTTGCAAAAGTACAGGCCTGGCTTGGAGTGGGAACATCTGGAGAAAAGTCCCTAGTCCAGCACTGTACCTGGGGGTCCTTGAGACGAAACAAATCTGGCTTCAAGTAATAGACGATACCCTCATATGCTCCAGGAAGGGTGACACCTCGGATCAGTAGGATGACCAGCATCAGGTAAGGAAATGTGGCTGTGAAATAAACCACCTGGCGAGGAGGCAGCCCAAAGTCAGTCCACAGCAGGAGGAACAGGGAGCCTCCAGGGGTCTTCCTAAACCCCCCATCCCTACTGCTCCAGCAGAAGAAGCAGTGAGTCTCCAAGGAGGTCTTCCTGACCCCCTAACCCCCAGCAGGAAGAGCAGGGAGCCTCCAGGGGTCCTTCTAACACCCCCATCCCCACCCCCCAGCAGGAGGAGCAGAGAATCCGGAGGGGGTGTCCTCCTACACCCTCTCCCCCAGCACCAGTCTCACTCAGGGTGTATGACACACATCTCAGAGACAGCTGAGAGGGGCTGAGCACAGGAAACATTCCACACCTTCCTTCACGCATTCCAGCAGGTCCAGGCTCCCCAGTGTGAGATACACATCAGCAGGACCAGGGGAAGGAAGTGGAGGAGGGACAGAAAGGGCACAGGTTTCCAGCCCATAACCTTTCAAAGTCTATTTTTTTCCTTTCATCTTCAGTTAACATGCAACAATTACACATATTTCTGGGATACAGAGTGATATTTCAATACTTGCACATAATGTATAGAAATCCAGAATCTGTCTCCCTTAATCCCTTATCCTGGTCATCATTCTTCCCATGCCCTGTGGTGACCAGGGAGAAGGTGACCAGATTTGTACACTGATCTGGAGGGAAATTTAGACTGTACTTTTCCAGGCGTATGGCTGGGGGAGCAGCGGTTGCCAGAGCTCTGCCTCTGACCTGAGCTGGCAGCACCATCTGTGCTATACTTACCCCTACCACCACGTGTGTTATTACTGCACTGCTATTACTCTAGCAATTCAGGGAAGGGGGAGGCTGCCGTAGGAACTGACCAAGCACATAGCCAATCAGAGAAGTCAATACCCTGTCCATTCCTGGCTTTTAAAGAGCATGAAGCACTAGTATCCAGTTCTCTGGGTTGAAAATGATGCTCAAGCCTGCATCCTGTCTATGTAACAAGCCCACTGCTGTCCTGTCTTGGCTTGCACACCTTCAAGGATTAGAAACTCACCACCCCACAGACAGTTCCATTTGCTAGTTCATACTAAAAATAGTCTTCACATGTTGTTAAATAAAAGAAGCAGGCCACAAGCATGCATGATCCTAATTACACATATGTATTACACACACAAAATGGATACGAATACACATACATATAAAAAGAAACTTATGGGCAAGATAACAAAGGTCAACAGGGATTAGCAGCAGTTCCAACCCACCATCGTGCTGATGGCTTGGACAGTGATTAGCTCCAACAGTGGGACTTTTATGTTTCTTATTTTGCTCTGAATATGACTTAGGTAAAAAGGTCTTTTAAAGTCATATTGAAAAAGAAAGACTTTCCTTGTACTAAGCTAAACTCTGCCATCCTCTGATTTCCCTGTTCTCGTCATGTACCTCCCCTAAACTACTAAGAAAGAGTAGTTTCTTAGTAGTGGAAAGAAATGAGCTCTCCAGACAGTTCCCCTCCTGTGTCCTGTGAACTCTGGGGGCCACAGAGAGCTTAGCAGGAACAGGACACCTCACCTTGCCTGTGGACTTGATCCCCTTCCAGATGCAGAAGTAGCAGATGACCCAGGCAAGCAGGAGGCACAGTGCCAACTCCCAGCGCAGGGCCCCCAGTTCATGAATGCCAGAGGTGATGCCCAGAACCCGTCTCCTGATGGAGTGGGAAAAATAAATAACCAGGTGAAAACTCAAGGGACCATTTGCCTCCGCCATCAAATCTCCTGATTCTTAGTGCTGAGCTCAGAGATCTCAAATCCCGGCCCCGGCCGAACTGCAACTAAAAAAAATAGCCAGGCGTTGTGGTGGGCGCCTGTAGTCCCAGCTACTAGGGAGACTGAGGCAAGAGAAGAGCTTAAGCCCAAGAGTTGGAGGTTGCTGTGAGCTATGTGATGCCATGGCACTATACCAAGGGCAACAAAGTGAGACTCTGTCTCTACAAAAAAAAGAAAAGAAAAGAAAAGAAATAAGGCTCTGACACAGGCCACAACATGGACAGACCTTGAGGATACCAGGCACAGTGAGAGAAGCCATACAGTGTGATATTCCATTTATGTGAAATGTGCAGAACAGGCAGATCCTGGGAACAGACAGAGATGGGAAGTAGATTCTTGAGGGCTGGGAGGGGGTGGGAAATGACTGCTAATGGAGATGGGGCTTCTTTGGGGGGTGATGAAATTCTCTAAAATTGATTATGGTAGTGAGTTGCACAACTGCAAAATTATCAAAATGCTTTGATTATACACCTTCAATGGGTAAGTTACATGGCATGTAAAATATATTCTTTTTTTATATCCCAGGGATTTCCCTCCACTCTGCTGCCCTCATGGCCATGCATGCTCCCACCTGTGGTCCATATACCCCTGGCTGCTAGAAGACCAAATTATCATAATCCCACATTGTAGCTATCTTTGTTTTTCTAATTTATTCAGAGTTTGCTGTTGTACAGAGATAGAGAGAAGGGGTGGTGGTGAAGATGTTTGAATGTGTGTATGGAGAATAGACCCTTATAAATGCAGGTTGATGAACAAGTATATGAGTATCAAATGGATGGGCTGAGTGTGAGTGTCTAAAGCTGTATATTGGGGTGATGGAAATGTACATGTGTAAGGTCATAGGT
>NW_003852499.1:6497487-6497807 GCF_000181295.1 Otolemur garnettii
ATTTGCACCCTGAACATTCAAACTTGAATAGCTCAGACATCCAAATTTCGTCTGCTTGGGACCCCTGGCACATGGCAACCAGGCCCAGTACCTACTCCCAGAATTCCATGACAGGCGAAGTAAAGTTCTCAGATGGGGTCACCATGCTGGCTCCTGAGCGATTCAGAAAGTCCATGCAATGCTCTGTTGGGGACAAGGGAGCATGTATATCAGTTAGTGACAAGATGGCAAGTAGATGCTCTCATAGCCCAGTCACCCCTGACCCTCTGGCCTTGCAACCTAGCAGTGCCCACCATTCCCAGTCCCAAGAGCTTCCTTTG
>NW_003852499.1:6498069-6498871 GCF_000181295.1 Otolemur garnettii
GTATTCACCTGCTGGGCTCTTTCTCATCCCTCAGGCCTCAGAGGACACTTCTCCTTCCCACTGCTATTTGATCACTGCAGTGTTGCTTTCACTATCATAATCTGTAATGATTTTGTCAATTTGTCTGTTTCTATTACAGACTATAAACTCAGGGGAAGACTGGGACTATGGTGCTCTTGCACAGCCTGGATCAATCTCCAGCACTTGGCACAGTGTTTACACAGAGTAGGTGTCCACTAAATATTTGTTAAATGAATAAATGAGTGAATGATGATAACCCCTTGCAATTATATAACACAGTCCCATGGGGTTCTCACAACCACACTAGGTCTCCTGGAGGCTGGTCTAAGGTCCACAGAAGGGTTACTAGAAAAACAGGCACCAGAGCCCACGTGGCTTGGCTTCAAAGCAAGTTCTGCCATACACTCCAACATTATTGGGCCATCACCAGCCACTAAGACCCCAGGGCCTGAAATGGTGGATACCTGTGTTCCAGGAATTGGTGCAGGTCGTCCAGGGCAGCTCAGAAGTGAAGGAGCTGAACAGGTAGAAAAGGGCCCAGGCAAGGATGATGATATAGTAGATGTTCAAATAGGACTCAATAACCACAGATGCCAGACCGATGCCTGCAGCGTGGGGAGCAACAAGGAAATCCAGACATCAGTGTAGCAAAAACAGGTCACCCAGAAACTACCAATCATGGCTAGAAGGGTATCAGATGCCACACAAACAGAACCACTGGAGTTTGATTTAATGGTAATCGGTATGAGAAGACATTCACAGCACATTTTTCTTTTTCTTT
>NW_003852499.1:6499068-6518110 GCF_000181295.1 Otolemur garnettii
TTGTCATTGTTGGTTAGTTGGCCTGGGCCAGGTTCGAACCTGTGGCTGATGCCTTAAATACTGTGCTACGGGTGCTGAGCCCACAACACATTTTTCTAAGAAAAGCAGGTTTATAAAGCACTATGGTATGCGTTCTCCAATTTTTATTATATTTGAATTTGTTTCATGAAAAAAAATCTAGAAATATCTTAAGTCAAGAGTTAACGAGGAAAATAAAGAAGTAGGAAAATGTAGTAAGAATCACTCTTAGGGTAAGAGTAAAAACAAGAAACCAGAGAGGAAGAGAGAAGTGGTCCCTGTGTCAGCAACTCTGGAGGCTGGGTTGGCGTGAAATGCCATCTCAGAAGTGGCAATGAGCAAGCCTGGAAGAGGCAGGAACCTGGCGCTCCTGTTTGAACACTTAGATTAGAACCGTGGGTGAGAGGGGAGGGTAGAGGAGGGGTGGGAAGAGCAGGGATGGAGAGGAGCGTTTACACACGCTCCTCCCCACCGGTCAGCAGGGGCAGCGCGCAGCCAGGTGACTACCAGTCCGGCAGGCGTGAAAGGCACTGGGGAGGAGGATGGGGGCGGGGCTCCCCATGAGAGCTCGCCCTGCCTCTCCCTGCCCCTCCCTACCCCCCATCCCTCCCTGCTCCCATCTACGGCTTGCTCTGAGTTTCTGGAAAGCAGTCGATTTAGGACTATGGACCTTTCTGGAACAACAGGCTCAAAATCAATGCAGATGAACAAAACCACCCGCTTGCCTGGCGAGCGTACACTGCAAAGGGTGGGTCCCCTGCACGGTGATCAGCCCCTGGTCCGCAGCCTTTTGGGAGCACTGCGGGAGGCACGGGGGTCTCCAGGGAGCGGACGGGCGGCTGGCGGGATATTTGGAGCTCGCCACAGGCACCCACACAAACACACAGACAAGCGGTCCCTGTGCCGTCTGTGCTGCTGCAGAACGCGCTGTTCCCCGGCCCTCGGCCTGACCACACAGGGCGGGGGTCGCCACCGGGCAACAGGGCCGGAGGCGCCCGGCCCAGGCAAGCGAGCCAGGGAGCTGAGGGGAGGGGGTGTGACCCACCCCCTGCTCTCAGTGCAGATATGTGGTTGAGGATTTAGAAGCTTGTGGGTGTGATTTGCGGAGAGGGTTGGGCTGAGGGGGCAGTGAAGTGGGTGGAGAGCCTCAGCGAGCGCCGGGACTGACACCAACATCAGTGCTCAGAGCTGCAGTGAGCCTCTCCTGAGATCCCACACCTTGGGCCTCTCTTTACCTTAGAAAAGAAGGAAGGAGCAGCAATCTCCCCACTCCTCCCCTCCAGTGGCCTGGCTGTACACCCTGTCCCCAAACTGCTCATGTTAATGCCAACAGATCCATAGAGAGAAGCAGCAACCGTCTCTAATATAGTAAGAGGGAAAGAGCATGGCTTTCAGCTCAGCTAGCCCTGGGTTCAGATCCTTAGTAAATGACCTCATGTTCCTCACCTTAAATAAGATTAATAAAGTTACTGGAAGATTAGATGGAAAACGCACATAAATTGCTTACATGAGCCCTGACACATAGTAGGGCTCCGCAAATGTTAGCTATCACCACCGTCAGCATTACTATGATTATATACTTTGAAGGCCCACCTGGGATTATGCCATATGTGCAAAAACATATTTTCCATGAAACTGATGAAGATTAAGCTTTAGTATCTGCTACTTTCAGGGACCCCTTCCAAGTCTTTGCATCTAATTTTGTACTGTTTTTCTTGAAGACTGCCCTCCTCCCTGAGTTTTATAAACTGTGGGCTACAGGAAGCCTGAGTATGCACTTAGCACAGGCTGGGAGTGGTGAATGAATGAGGCAGTGGATGGGAAAGGCAGGGAAAGACATTGGAGAGAAGCAGCCAAGAGGGTCCTATGGATAGGAGGGAGGAGAACACTCACCCTGGAAGAGGGGGCAGATCTTCCTCCAGGCTGTGATGCTTCCTTGGCTGGTGTATTGACCTAGTGCCACCTCTAAGAAGAATACCGGGATGCCGCAGGCAAAGAAGAAGATTAAGTAAGGGATGAAGAAGGCTCCTGTGGAGGAGACAGAGACAGTGGCTGAGCCACACCCCCAACTCTTCCTCAGCCTCACTCTTTTCAGCCCTGTCCCGCAGACTTACCCTCCTCACACCTCCAAGGGCCCAGTTGCCTTCCTGCTAACTGTGCCCTGTCTGGGGTATTAAGTAGATACAGGTGGAAATTCTCTGATTTGAATCCTACCCAGGATGGAATAGTATTTTAAAGGGTGATAAATGAAAATTTAGGTGGAAATTCTAATTTATACACCATTTCTTTTCTTTTTTTTTGAGACAGAGCCTCAAGCTGTCCCCCTGGGTAGAGTGCCATGGCTTCACTGCTCACAGCAACCTCCAACTCCTGGGCTCAAGCGAGTCTCCTGCCTCAGCCTCCCAAGTAGCTGGGACTAACAGGCCACAACACCCGGCTATTTTTTGGTTGCAGCCATTATTGTTGTTTGGCAGGCTGGGCTAGATTCGAACCTGCCACCTTAGGTGTATGTGGCTGGTGCCTTAGCCACTTGAGCCACAGGCACCGAGCCTACCATTTATTTTCTTAGTGTGCTTTATAAATCAAGTGTTATTTTTGGAACAAAAACATGTGTTTTGTATAATTGGATGTGCTTATTAAATTATCAAGTTCGGTACATTGTACAGAAAAACAAAAACACCTTGGAAACATTATTTTCCCACTAATGATTTTTAGAGGGTTTTTCCCTCCATCAGGCTCTGATCTGTACTGGGCTTCCAGCAGAGAAGGCCATAATGTGATTAGATGCTGACCCACAGGCACCAAAGGGAAACCAGGCCTGAAAGGCAGCCAGCACATTTCATAAGACAGGAATCTACAGACAACCCTGAGCCCAGGGGTTCAGTAAGGATCCCCCAAGGCAAAATCCTGCCCCCAGAAGTTCATCTCTGGATGAGTCATTGTTTACTGCAGCTATAACACTGACCACTTATTTAGTGCCTTGTGTCAGGCATTCTTCTAAATCCCTCACCAACACCAAAATTCTTGCAAAACATTCCCTCCCATGGGGGCGGGGGGGTAACTGTTCTTATCCCCATTTTACAGATGAGAAAACTGAGGACAGTTTGACGATGCAAAAACTGAAGCACAAATGAGGAACTGAGGCACAAACCCAAGTGGTCTGATCTCGATCACCTTAACTACTATGCTCTTACCTACTTATTTTATAATGCTTCTGAAGTAATCCATATCATTTGTAGAAAAAAATAGAAAGTACAAAGGGAAAGGATTGTATCTCTTTCCAGAATTCTTTTTTCTTTTTTTTCTTTTTTTGAGACAGAGTCTTACTACGTCACCCTCAGTCAAGTGACGTGTCGTCACAGCTCACAGCAACATCAAACTCTTGGACTTAAGCGATTCTCTTGCCTCAGCCTCCCAAATAGCTGGGACTACAGGTGCCTGCCACAATGCCCAGCTATTTTTGTTGTTGTTATTGTAGTTGTCAGTGTTGTTTAGCAGGCCTGGGCTGGGTTTGAACTCACCAGCCTGGTATATGTGGCTGGCTATGTAACCACCGAGCTATGGGTACCAAGCCTCCTTTCAGAATTCTTATAAGCACACACATATATATTTCTTTTTAGCAAAAGTGGGAATACACTATGTAATATTTTATAACCATTTTAAAAATGTGTATTATGAACCTCTTCATATCAATAAATATGTATCTGTGTCATTTTAATCATTGCATAGCGTTACTCTATATGTATCTATCCTAGTGTATGTCATCACTACCCTATAATTGTATTTTTCAGTTGTTTCTTTAGAAACACTGGCATGGTGAAGACCATTACCCACATGCTTGTACATTTATCTAATTTGCTCCTTAGTATGAATTTTCAATAGAGGAAAGGTACATAAAGGTATGTACTTTTTTTGCTTTGTGTATGTGGTAAAATATACCTAACATAAACCATTTTAACTATTTTGAAGTATGTAGCTCAGTGGCATTGAGTATATTCACAATGTTGTGCAAACATCACTATTGTCTATCTCTAGAACTCTTTTTTATCATCCCAGACTGAAACAACGTACACATTACCCACAAACTCCCGTTCCCTTCTCTCCCCAGCCTCTGGCAATCATGCTTGTACCGGGTGGACATAAAGTTCGTGTGCAATTTAAAATGGCACACTATTTTAAATTGCACATGAACTTTATGGCCACCCTGTACTTTCTTTCTCTATGGAGTTGCCTGTTCTAGGTACCTCACGTAAGTGGAATCACACAGCATTTATCTTTTTCTGTCTAGTTTGTTTCACTTAGCATATCTTCAGTGTTCATCCAGATCATAGCATGCATCAGAATTTCCTTCTTTTTTAAGGCTGAATATTTCCTCGTATACAAACATCACATTCTGTTTATCCCTTCATCTACTCTTGGACATTTGGGTTGTTTCCACCCTTTGAGAATGCATATTTTTTAAAGGTCTTTGACATGCATTTCCAAATCGCCATCCAAAACTCTTGTACCAAGAATCTGTTCTCCCAGTAGCAATATAGGCAATCCCCAAGTCCGACATAGGTACAAGTCATTGTTATGAATGGAGGCTATTACAACAGGTGCCCAGGTTACAGAGATCTGACTGCCACAGAACTTGCACTTACAAATGGAGGCTATTACGGGTAATAGGTGAATGTACCTGTTCCAACTTACACACAAATTTAACTTAAGAACAAAACTACAGAACTTGTCTCATTCATAACCCAGGGACTGCCTATATGGGAGAGCAAAAGAGAAGAGTTTCTGTCTTCTGGCCCTCAGGGAATCACAACAAACCTCTCCACTGAGTCCTAAAGTCCTTTTGAACTCTGTGTTTGCCTTTCCAACCTAACACCACAGCATCGGTAAACACAGTGCTGGCACACCATTGACTCAGGTTTGAAATGCTTGGATAGTTCCAGGGGTGAGGCTGAGAGGCAATGTGCAGGGGAAGGGGTACCATGGCCAGAGGGCTCCCCATGCTAGCTGTGCAGAGACCCTTCCCTCTGATGAAGAAGGAGGCTTCCATTCTCTAATTGCAATGTAGACTTTGGCCCCAGAGAAGATGGGGTGACCTTGGGAGGCCTAGAGCTGGACCTCCCTCCAGCTGGGTCTACCCTAAAAGGGCAGGGGAGGAGGTTGGCTCTGAATCAAATATAGGCTTGCATCCATCCTGGGCTTCCAACACTCTGACGCTGCAAACATCCTCCCCTTAAAGTTTTCAGAGCCCTGGCTCGGGGAGGTTGCCCTGGTCTTCATCCTCTTGGTGTCTGCCCAGGCCATGAGCACAGCAGCCTGAAGATCTCTCATGGCGGTCTTTGAAAGGTACCTTGAAGCTGGTGAATTGTTTAAGATTTCCCTCCCAAGCTCTAAGTTCAGTATCTCTGTCACATGTGCTTTCCTAACTCTAACAGTCTGGATAATCAGAATTTCATAAAGCTCTCTTTTGGGTGAGTGACGATCTAGTTTAGCGGCTCCCTGTGTTTACTAATTAATAATCAATTAATTTTCCTGTATACATTAATAAAAATCATGTATAACTGCCAATCAAGGCTTATGGTCAATTATGGTTCAATTCATGCTTCAAGCAAAAAATGCCATATGGGTTAGTCTGTGTTGTCATGTCATCGCATAAATTCATCATTTAAGTTGTTGGAAAGAAGGAAACTGATTCCTGACCCTTCTTTACTACCATCCTATACCCGCCAAAGACCAGTGAACCCAGACTGGGCCTCCAAACCTCTTTTGTTCCCCTATGTTAAAGGCCATACAAGGATGGCCACATATCGTTCCCAGGAGTTAGTCTGGGACAGAGCTAATGTGAGGGCATCAGGAAGAGGGACAGAGATGCGACACCGCCTCATAGATGACCCAGCTTAGCTCACACCATCCCACAACCTCACAGGTACTTCTCTCTTTCTCCAGCTACCCCACAGCCAGGACAGAGGCCACAGCCACAGCAGAAGCCATCGGCAGGAGAGAAGACCCAGCAGCGGGACAGGGCAAGCAAGATGTGGTTGAGGTTGTGGGGTGAGTAGCAACCCAGGTTGCAGGGCCCTCCTGCTGCCGACTGCTCTGTGGCCTTAGGCAAGCCTTCCTCTACGCAATGAGGGCTCAGCCTAGGTCATCTTCCACTCTAGCTCTAACATCCTCTGTGGCCATGAAATGGTGGCCTGGCATGAAGAAATAAATCACCACCCTGTCACCTTGTCCCTCTTCCCCTGACCTCAGGCCCTGTGTCAGTCTCCCTGCCGTCTGGGGCACCACAGCCCGGATCCACCCAAGAAATCCTGTTATTACTTCTTTGGAGCCATGTGTTCAAGCACCTTGTGATGAATAAGTTTTAAAACACACCAAGATACATACATGCTCAGTAAATATTTGCCCAACTAAGTGTAAATAGTGTTTTGAAGAATTTTCTAAACAGTAGCTATCTCTAAATTGCTTCTTTTTACCTTCCTGGAATGTTTCTGATATTTACACACATAGAGTAAACACACACACCATATCTACAACAACAACAAAGGCAAAAGGCAAACGCGACCATCACAAAGGAACACATACTGAACATTCTATTTATATGAAACATCCCAAATAGGAAGATCCATAGACACAGGCAGCAGATCAGTGGTTACCAAGGGCAGGTGGAGAGAGGGGATGGAGAGCCACTGCCAGTGGGCACAGGGTTTCTTCTGGGGATGATGAAAGTGTTCTAAAATTGATTGTGATGGTTACACAACTCTAAATATACCAAAAACCACTGATGTGTACACTGAAAAGAAGGAATCTGGCCGCTCTCCACCATGACCCTACCAATTTTTACTAACAGAGCTAAAAAATAATCGAATTATATTTCTTTAATTTGAAAAAATAAATCATAGACATCATTTCTCTGATCAAAAATTGTTACTAACAGTGCTGAAAAATAATAAAATTATATTTCTTTAATTTGGAAAAACAAAGCATAGACAAGTTATCATTTCTCTGACCAAAATTCTTCAACGGCTTCCATCTCACTCAGCACAGAGCCTATAAGAGCTGACCCTGGTTACCCCTCTGATCTCACCCTGTCATTCTCTCCTCTCTTGTCCTGCCCCAGCTGTGCAGCCTCCCCACTGTGCCTCAGATGGGCCAGCTGTGCCCCCAGGATCTTTGCATTTGCTGCTCTTGGTGGGAATGTTCTCACCCCATCTCCATCCACAAGACTGTCTCCTTCTCCTCTGAGTCTGTGCTCAATGCCTCCCCACTCCCTGACCCAGACTCCCCATCCCCCTTCCCACCCCTGCACTTATCACCATTGAATGTATTTGTGTTCCACTATTAGTCTGCAATCTGCCACCCCTCCTCAGAATGCAGCACACAGATGTAACTAGGGCAGTGCCTGGCACATGTGCCTGCACCTGTGTTAGTTGAATGAATGAATGAATGAATGAATTAACGAATTCTACCAAAAACTAAAATTTATATAGAGTAATGAAGGAACTTATTAAGAACTCAGATCCCTTGGTTCTGTCCATCTCCTCTCTTTTTTTGTGGTGCTTTGAGGTGTCCAAGGCAAGGATGGGGCTGGAACTCAAGCTCAAGTCCTCCAACTCCACAAAGACCTACTTCCACTTTACCATACTGGCCAGGAAGGGCACTGCCCAGCTATCAGCTGCCAGGGCACGTCTCCCCACCCGCCTACCTCAAAGTGAACTCACCACCTCCATTTTTGTAGCAGAGATAGGGAAACCTCCAGACATTGCCCAGCCCAATGATCTCCCCGGCCACTGACAGCACAAACTCCATCTTGTTGGTCCATTGGCCCCGCTCCTTCACCTGGTCCTCGCCTTCCTGGTCCAACTTCTCTCCCTCCTCCGGGACCCAGGAGACCACAGAAGGCCCGTGCCCATGGGCTGCTTCTTTTTCATCCATAGCCATGCAGTGAGTGGGCAGGGTGGAGAGAGAAGCTCCGCCTAGGGGATGAAAAGGAGCAAGCTGTAAAGGCCCAGGTCCTGCCCTGCCATCCCTACTTGACCCATTCTAATCTCGGCTGTCAGAATACTGCTTTGCTTCTGAAACTTTTCATGGCATTTATACCTAAAGTTATACTTTGCTCATATGTCTATGAGAGCAAGTAGGGAGCAAATATTAGTTTGACGACTTTGCAGATGAGAAAATATAGGGCTTGACAGACTAAGTGACTTGCCTAAGATCATCTAGGAGTAGAACTCAGGTGAGAAGCCAGGCTTGGGACTTTCATTTCAAGTCTATTTTAATCTTTGCAATCAATCACCATCCCAGCTGGCCCATCTGCCCAGGTCCTCAGTCTCCAGAGTGACAGCAAACCAGCCTTTGTCCAGGCCAGAAGAGATCGAAGGGTGCTGGGGTAGCAGGGTTCAAAGGGCAGTTGTGGCCAAGGTGACTGTTCATCCCTGTGCCAAGGTGATTGACCAGCTTGGAGTAAACAGGAGAGCCAGAGATCTCAGGGCCTCCAATTGGAAGAAGAGGAGAAGGTGCAGCCTCTGACTAAGGCCAGATGGCACATAGGACTGGCACCAGGGCAAGTGGAGGTCTTTGAAGGAAACTTGGTCCTTTTCTCTCAGTTGCATCTCTGTCCTGAGAAAAGTTGGGCATCCTAATACCAGAAGGTATCCCCAAAGCAATCCCCACATGAGTGGTAGTCATGTCCAGATGACCCCCAAGGTGACAAACGATTGGGCCCCTCAAAGGAAGCCCAGGTGGCTGCCCATCACAGCAGGCCACTGCCCTCCTAAAGAGCCCAGAACTCCCTGGACTTCCAAAAATATGACGTGAGCCACTCTCACTTTTACCTCTGTCACTCTTGTCTGTTGGTCCCCAGGAGATAAACCATGTCAGCACCAGGTTGTACCTGGAACCCATGTTTGCCTTCTCCTCCCTCCCACACCCTGAGGCCACCTCTGCCTTTATTTCTGTGAAATTGCTGGGAGGAGGTGCCCCGGAGAGAAGCACGGGTCTGCTGCCCCTCACCTCTGAGGGGCATCGGGACAATCTAGTGACCAGGTCTACCAAGTGCTCTGTGCTCCTTGCAGGCTCTAGGGAAACACAAGGGATTCTTTTCATTAAGGAAGAGTCTGTGTTTATTTGTTGGTCCTTTTAACCCAGGCAACAGCCCAAGCCCAAGTCAGTTAGAAAGGCGTGGGCAGGAGCTATTTGAGGTTATGGAAATTTTTGAAGGTGACTTGGAGGGTGCAGGTTGTCCCAGGAATAGGAAAGCATGTCAGGGTGAAGTGTGGTATTGGGACCTACCCAGAGCCCTCCATTGCAAGCTCTGTCCGGGAGGGGAGATGAGGAGAGAGTCATTCCATGGAAATCAAAGGCCTTAAATCTCTGATAAAAGGGAGAAGGACAGGGAAGAAGGGAAGAATAGAGAGCTTCCAGGCTTAGAGTGTGCAGCCAGATTCTTAGAGGCTTTGAGAACCAGAGCCTGAGGCTGAAAGATCAGGGGAGGGGCACAGAGGAAAAGCTGGTGATCCCTGAACCCACACATGGATGTTGCTACAGAGTCAGGACTAAGGTACCCTGAGAAATAGCCCCCAAGTTCATTAAAACAAATGAATGAATTTGAAAACATCCATGATAAAAGTAGCAGACAGGTAATCCAAGTTCTAGTCTAGACCTAACTGCTCCTGCTAATAATAATAGGTTAACATTTGAGTAAACACAGTGCTGAAAACATACAAATCTTAATGTACGTTATTAAATTTCATCCTCATAAGCCATCTTTGAAGCAGGCATTACTATTAGCACCATTATATGTCTGAAAAAGCGACCTTGTGAGAGATTAAGGAACAGCACCCCCACCTAGCAGCTGCCCTTTTGAATGCTTAACTAGACTTACTGAGACAATAAATGGTAGAGGCCGATCACACATTGAGTGCTGCACCTCAGGCCGTTACACTTCCTCTCTGAGCTTTAAGTCTCCCTGGAAGAGAGAATAACCTCTACTCAATAGGGGCATGGGGAGGGGGTGTAAAAATGAAACTCATTAAAGAGAAGGAGAAATCATTGCCTTTGCTTGCCAAGTCATAGGGTAGCTTAGTTCAGGGAAAGCCCCAAGCACCAGGGACCCAAGGGAGCAGTCAGGAGACAAGCCTGACTGTCCCCAGGCCAGAGGTGGTCTCCAGAGTTGGAGGAAGGGAGACGTGGTGGGAAAAAGAGTAAACAGAAGAATGACTGAAGGAGAATGGGGTGGGGGGCAGGGACACAAATCACAGAACATAGTTTGTGCCCCCGATTTGGGTCATATCAGGGATAGGGGATGAGACAAAAAAGAACAGAAACTGATGAACTGACACTGATGCATTGTTTTTTTAATAAAAAGCTTATTGGGAGGAGCATACCTTACAGGTAAGAATGAAAATCCAGAAAGGCAGAATGAAAGTGAGAGCAAGTGAGAAGGAAAGCTGGCCCAGAGCCATGGCAAGTCAAGGGGAAACAGGCTTAAACTGCAGCAGGAGGGATTTAAGTTAGACTCAGGGAAGAAATGTCCTGGGGGACGTTAGACATCAAAGCAAGCCATACTCAGCTCTCCTTTCTGGGTTACTCTTAAAAGCCAAAAGGACAGAACACTCCACCCCCACAGCGCCTCTAGCCCACCTGCTTTACTAAGCTGGGGCAGGGGATGGACCTTGCCATACCTCAGTGCCCCCCAGAAGCAAAGATACCGATACCAACACTGGGTTCAATGCTGCCCATGGAGGAAATCTTCAAGAGCTGGGCACACAGACAGAGGCCTGGCCAGGGTCTAGCAGAGGAGCAGATAAGTCCAGAAACCCTGCTCCCCAGGGGACCAGGCTCCCCAATCTGACATAGGAAGGGCCCAGCCCCTGGACACAGGGGACAGGACGCCCCAGCCCACACCCACATACCAGCACTCGTTCCTGAACACACACTGGTGCCATTCCCCGTCACGTCCCTTTGCACACACATACCTGTGTGCACGCCACCAAAACCTGGCTCCGTCTGTAGTCCTTCACACCCCGTGGGCTTCCTGGCTCGCCTGGTGGCCACCTGTGCCTCCCCTCAGCTTCCTCACTGCCCTCCTTGGGCACAAACACCCCATGCCTTCCCACCAGCCAGACAGTCCCCTCCTTCTGGGAGACAACTGGCTCCTGGCTGGCTGTGCAGGGCAGTAGGTGGAGGGCAGGAGCCCCTCACTATGACCATTAATTGCAGACCTGTTTTCTCCCCTGTACTCCTCCTTCCCATCTCACTGGCACTGTCTGCTCCCCCTTCCCTCGGGTCAGGTTACCACCCCTCTCACCCACTGCCCATGGCCAGGTCCCCTCTGTGGACTTTCCTGCGACACAGGCTCATCTCTGAGCATCTCCCACACTGGATGGGAGAGGGAGCTCTGGCAGCACCCTTCCTCCAAGATTCTTGACATCAGCCTTTCTTCTGGCCAACTTGTTGCACACCCAGCTCCCAGCACAGATTTACTGAACTTTGCAAGTCTTGCCTACCCCCCCCCACCCACCCATGCTCTAGCCCCTCTCACAGCCAGCACCCGACTTCCTGCTCACCTTTGTCTCCAACTCCTGGCCCTGCTGTCAGCTCAGCCCCAGGCATGCGTCTTCAGGGGAGTCTCAGGGAAGTCACTTAGGAGAATGACACCAGAGACAGGGCCTGAAAGGGAAACTGTCCTCTGCCTTCCCTCCCTTCCCTACTCCTCCCAGCACAGGATCCCATCAGAGTCATCCAGGGACTCCCAGGCAGAGAGTGACCCTGTGTGTGTGTGTGAATGTGCTGGGAAGTGAGGGACAGAGAAACACCACAAGCAACAGGAGGGACTGATGCCAAAAGTTTGTGAACTGAGATTACAACACCCAACCTCAGGACATCAAGTCTCCTGTCCCCAGCCCCCCCCAGCCCCATCCCACAGTGCCCCCCTCCCTCCAGACAGGGACCTCCAGTAGGCATGGTCCCAAAGTGACCCTCAGGTAGGGGAAGGGGCTCAGAAACTCACACCCTACCCCCAACTGCTGCTCCTGTCCTGGCCCTTCTCTGTCTCAGGGAGGAGCGTGGGGGTGCACAGGCAGGGTACACCCCTCTCTTACCGGAGCAGCAGATAGGAGCCACCAACTCCCAGGCTGGAAACTCCTGGGAGGGGAGCTGGCCTCACTGACGAGGGCAGGGGAGGAGGGTGAATCACACACTGGAGTTTTCCATCAGTACCTGCCCTCTGTGGCTTCAAGGCACTAGTCTAGGCTGTCACAACCACGACACTTCTCTTTGGGATTTTCCTAGAAAAGCACTCAGAGCACCTCTCAAGAAGTATAATGTAGAAAGGACACAGGTTTACAGTCAGACAGACCCAAGTTTCAACCTCTCCTCTATTATCTGTCAGTCAGGTCAGCTAGGTAAGGGTCTGAGCCTCAGCTTCCCCATCTGTCACAGGAAGATAACAGTACAACCCCTGCTTTGTCATGAGGGTTAAAGATCATATGGTATGCTTAGGGCATCACAGGTGCTTAAGAGGAGTTTCTAGTGTTTGCCATTGGTCCTCTGCACACAGGGGAAAGGAGAGTGGAGTGTCCAGCCCGAGGCAGCACTAGTGATGCTCTCATCCCCTCTCACCACTAAGCATCTAGCCAGGGTCTATCTGGAACAGCCTGGCAGCTGTCAGGGGTGAACAGTGTCTGTTGGATAGATGCGCCCTGTGCCATGTGCCCAGTGAGCTTCTCCAGAACATGTCCCTCATCGCTGCCCCAGGTGTGCCCATGTGGGGGTAGGCACAGCACCGTCCCACTGCCCTTTGTTCAGAATAGCCACGGTCTCCTGAAAGACAGAGATGTTTCTTCAGCTGCAGGTGGTGTGCAGGGAGGGGAAGTAATGGGGAGAGAGGGAAATTTCCCTTTACATGTGCTTCCTCTTTGTGCTTTAGAATTTCCCAACAGGGGTGGGGTGTGAAGTGAGAATCATATCTGTAGTTTTCCATCAAGCAACCCCCCTCAATGTCTCTCAGGCCCCTCTCAGCATCTCCTGGGGGATTCCCCATCAGGAGCTAGCTAGAGCATGTCACAGTTCTCAGACAATTGCCTCTGTGAAGCCAGAAGTCCAGTGAAGGTCAGCTGGGATTCACATGCATTGAGGACAGGGTAGCCTGTCCCTACATGCCAGTCCACCATGGAAGGACCAGGGAGCTTACTGCAAAAGTCCATGAGATTACCCAGTTGCAGTTAGAACAAAATACCAGCCACTCCATAAAAAGAAGAAAGGGGGAAGAGGGTCAGGCCGGGCAAGAGGACGAATTTCTTTTTTTGTTCATTCATTCAAAATTTTTATTTAGGGCCTATAGGGCAACCTGCTTCCCTCCAAGACATGGGAATGCTGAGGTGAACACAAGGGCCCAGCAGTCCTGTCACCAATCCTTCACCATGTAGGAGAAGGCTACCTTGTCTGAGCTGGCCCAGGGAATGGAGTTTGGTTTTCCTGAGAAAATATCTGCCCTAATCTTCCCTGTCTTTATCCAATTACCTCAGACCTTGGTCTTCCCATCTTTACATTGAGCCCACCCTTATTCAAGTCTCCTCCAGTACCCGAAGCCCCAACACCCACTGAGTATTCAGACCAATTGGTAAACTCCTAGTGGGCAGAGACCCCCATCATTGCAAAAGATAGGAGTCCTAGAAAGTCTAGTGAAGACTGGACTCTTCCCACACAGGAGGCATCTAGAATCAAGACAAAATATGGTAAGTGAATCAGTTGTCCATTACTAAGGACTAATGGATTCCAGAAGATGTTCTCATCACCCTCATCTCCTAACCCCTGAGTGCCTTGAGAGGACCTGGCAAGGGACTTATGTACCAAGCATCAAACTCAGACTAGGAATTTCACATTTAAGAACCCTGGGGATTATTAGCCCCATTTTATAGATGAGAAAACTGGTATGAACAGAAGCTAAGTGATTTGTCCCAAGCCATGCAGGAGTAAGTGATGGAGCTGGGATCTGGGCCTGTTGGTTCTGATAATCCATACTTGTTCCAGTGTAGCATACTGTTTTCCAGACCACAAAGGTCTAAAGGGCACGGGTCTTGTTTCTTAATACTTTGTATCTACCTCTAGCATTTAATACAGTGCTGTCTCAGAGCAGACATTCAGTATTTATTGGATAGATGGATGGATGGATGAATGGATTCAGCTTGAGGGGGAAAAGAATGATCCCAGTGCTTCCTTTTCTGGAAGGGCAATGTTCTCCCAGAACTGGAGGATAGAAGAGGCTGAGGGGACTCAGGTCCTGCTTTTCTTGGACAGCATTGCTGTGCCAAGCAGGACCACAGGATGTAGGATTATTTAGGGCTCCCTCTCCCTTGGGTCCTAGCAAAAATGCTTAGCTCAGTAAATGAGTGGCTTCCTTCCTGGGGCCCTAATGTCTCCTGCTGGGGAAGCTAGGGGCCGTGGGGATCTCTAAACATGTCTTGGGCTTTTTTGTTATCCTGACAGCCCAGTCAGCTGAGGCTGGAGCTATGGGAAGTAGGATGGACTTGTTTGAAAATGTCCGCAGGGCCGTTGTGCCCATACCCTCTACTGTACTCTCACAACACTGTGATTTAAGTAGTAGTATCCCCATTTTATAGAGAAGAAAAATTAGGATCAGAAAGGTTAGCTTGGCCCAGGTCACACAGCTAATAAGTAAAAGGGCCAGCACCCCAGCCAGGACTGCAAGCCCCTATAAAAAAGTATGCTTGGCTGATTGTAGTGTCTGAGTTTGTGCACATTTACCTGAGAGTAACAAGGGACTGGGAAAGCGTGCACATATGGGTCTGAGACTTTGGTATACTTGCAGCAAGGTCTGAGGCTCCAGGGCAGCCTGGAGGGCTTAGCTTCTAATCAGCAACTTCCCTGCAGCGCCGGGCTGCGCCTCTAACTCTCCAGTTACCTGTGCTGCTCTCTCCCCATTCTGCTGGTGCTGCCCCAGGCTCTCCCTGTCTGCCTTTCTTCTCCAACAGACAAGAGAGGGCTCCCCTTCCTTTGTGTCTTCTTCCCTGAGAACTGCAGGATCCTATGAGTTTCCCTTCCAGGCAGGGAAAGCGGTGACTGGCTGCCCTCTTCCACCACCACCATCACCTCTCTACCCTCACTACTAAAGCTTCATCCCTTTCCCCAGCCTGGCCCACCATCATCAACATTTCCCACATCTCCGCCTGCTGGGGAGTGCTTTGCTGCCTTGGGCCTGCAAAGTAGCCATTGATCCATTCACATACTGCCAGTGCCAGGCGGTGGTGGGCAGCACACACAGACACAGTTTTGGAAGTGGGGGCCGGCCAGGACCCAGCAGGGAAAAGTGGGCAGGAAAGAGCAGCCACTAGGCATTCCTCTTCCTGTCATTTAGCTGAGCTCAGGTCTCCTTCAGGCCTCCTTCAGTCTCATTTAACTCCACAGCATAGAGCAGGAGGGTAGGGGTTCTGGGGAGAGGCGTGACAGCCTTCTCTGGTCCAGATCCCTCCCCCATCCTCCTCCACACCTATGCTCAGTGGGCTGCCAAGTGAACTCAGTGGAGGAGGTGGATTCTAAGAGTGGGGAGGGGTCAAGGCCACAGGTAGAGGGGCAGAAACCAGACACAGCTGCTGGCAGTCAGGTGGAAGAAGGTGGCTTTAATGGAATGCAGGGTCAGAGGGCCTGAGGTCAACAGTGCTCTCACCCCTCCAGCCCTCACCCAGCTCCCCAAGGCCTGTCTCAAAGGATGCTCTTTTTTTTTTTATTTTCCCAAAGGACGCTCTTAAAACCAGCATTTCACATTTCCTCTAAAGTAGGGAAGCTGGGGTGGGGGCCCAGCTCAGAAGCCAGACTCCAAGATATCCCCTTTTGTTTTATCCACCCCAGGTGATGACTGCTTTGGCCAGTACCTCCTGCAGCTGGCCCCACAGCCGGCCCCACAGCCAGCTCACAGTGCCATCTGGAGGCCTGCCCCTAGCAATGGGACTCTAGTTCTGTGAGTGTGAGTAGTGAGGTCTGGGGGGTGGCAGGCACAGAGGATCCTGCTTGGTTCCGTTGGGGCAGATCCTCAGCTGGGCACACGAGCTGGCGGATTCTCTGCAGGCAGAGTGGAGGTGGCTGTCACAAATGGCATGGGGGTAGAGCTGCCAGCCTCCCATCACCATGTCTGCCTCCTCCCCACACATAGGCCAACTGCTCCAGGAGCCAGCCCTATCATCACAGCCTGTGTCCTGCAGTCACCAGCCTCTTCCCGAGACCTCTCAGCACTACCCACACTGTACACTGGCCCTCCGCATACCAGCCTCTAACTGGCTGGCGATGCTTAGGCTCCCAACCCTCTGGCTGCTTCCCCTGCTAACTCCCTACCTCTCTGAAGGGGCCTTTGAGGGTGCCAAGTTTGTAGAAGCTCCAGGAGGGGATGCAGACCATAGAGGACAGAGCCAGGAGCCAGCCAAGGGCATCTCCCCACCACGGGTATGTGTACTTCTTGTTGTAGGTCAGCGGGGTGTACTTGATCAGGGAGAAGAGGAAGGTGGCCTAGGGGTGAGGGTGGAAAAGAAAGGGGCTGGGGTGGGGCCCTGTGCCATCGGCTCTCCCTGCACCACACACAGAGCAGCTAATAGAGATCACACTCCAGGCCTCCGATCTCCAACCACACTGTGCTCACAATGTACACCCCGTCACCTCAGGGCCTCTGTGTCCCTGGGCACTCTACACAGGGTTGGCTCCCAATTAGAACATGGTGATGTGCCTGCTGGGGGCTTTGAAGTATTTGCCTCTCCTGCACCATGAGTTTGGGCTGTAAGCATCTCAAAGGCAGGGATCATACCCGTTTGTCCCCCATTCCTCATTTATACCCTGCACACAGTGGCGGCCTGGGGAACTGCTAACACAAAGCTAGAGGAATCAGCACATTGTGACTTAAGACTCAGACCCTGGAGCTGTGCTGCCTGGGTTTGAAACCTAGTTCTCTACAACTGTCTGGGTTGAATAAGCTGCTTAAATTCCATAGCCTCAGTTTCATCTGTAAAATGACTAGTATAACAAGCACGCTCACATCATGGACTTTGTGAGAATGAAATGACTTAGTGCATGTAAAACACTGTGCTCAGCACAGGGAAAGTGCTCTGTGACTGTCGCTGTCATCACTGCACTGGATATTAGTATTAATATGAGCCACCCGGCACACTTGAGTATCTGTTCTGCCTGTGACATTAGATTCCTACTGCAGTGTCAGTAGAACTGCCTGACAGTGCTGGAACTCAGTTTATGCTTCTGTGAAATGGGAAGGAAAAATCTGTCTTGCTGTAATGGTCTAGAACCCAATAGGAGGCTGAACAGAAATCGAAGATGATTTTCAATTCCGAGGGAGAAGTCCATCTGAGGGCTAATGGCCTCTCTATCCTGATGCTACCACCAGCTCTCCCTCCCTTCATCTGGCGCATCCCTGGGGATTATCTTACTGTGCACACAGCTGGTGTGAAGAAGAGCCAACAGTATTTGATAAGAGGCCATGGCCTGTACCCAATCATATCTTCAATGTTGTCATAGAAGCGCTTGGCCCCTACCATGGAGAAAAGAAGGGAGGGGGAGAAAGGTCATTCTCCAGCGACCAGTGGATCAGGATGGGGCCACATGCAAACTAGGATGGGTGGGGATCGGCAGACAGAAGACATCATGGTAGTCTTTTCAAATCATCAGCAGCAGGCAGAACTTGACCCAGGTAAAGGCAATAACTTCCTGATCACCAGGGGTGTGAAAAGCTGAAAAGGTTTGGACAGGATAAGACATGGGCCCCCCTGAGGTGGTCTAGGTGCAGCTACACCCAGGGTCTTCTGGAGGGCCCTTCCAATGGTAGCAACTTAGGATTCTCAAGATGTTTGAGATTGAGTAGAGGAGTAGTCCCCACAAAAGGTAGGTGTGAGCAGTAGATGTCTCTCTTCTGTCCAAGGGCCCTGGGGTAGAGGAGAGTACTGGGGTTGAGCTCAGGGTAGTCATCACTCACCATAAACCCAAGCCACACAGAGGGACTCAAAGATGGCCACAAACAGGAGGCACATGCCACTGGCTGCATAGTAGTCAAAGAGCTGAAACACGTACATACCGCCCTATGCAGGAGGAGATTGTAAAAAAAGGGAGTTTAGGCGTGGTGCCTGTAGCTCTAGCAGCTAGGGCACCAGCCACATACACCAGGGCTGGCAGGTTCGAACCCAGCCAGCTACAATAACAACAACAAATAGCTGGGCATTGTGGTGGGCACCTGTAGTCACAGCTACTTGGGAGGCTGAGGCAAGAGAATTGCTTAAGCTCAAGATTTAGAGGTTGCTGTGAGCTGTGACGCCTCAGCACTCTACCGAGGGTGACATAGTGAGACTGTCTCAAAATAAAAGGGCGGGGGAGTTTATCCAGAGGAAACAGACAGATCCACCCCTATGCCCTTGAACCTGACACCTCTGGGGCACAGAGAGGAGTCAGTGAGGATCAGAGGAGACAGATAGTAAAAGAGAATGTGATTCGTACACTGTGAAGTGCTAGGCTTGTATGAGATGCTCATCTGTATTATAGATTTTGGATGGAAGATAGATGAGATCAGAGAACATTTAGGATTGAGCCAGAAGCCCAAGACATAGTGTGCTCTGGGATTGTCACTGGTACTATTGAGCTGAAAAGCTCTATCTCCTCCCTCCCGCACAGAATATCACCCAGCCCCAGCGCTCCCTTTCTCACTGTGAACTTTGTACATAGAACTTGGCTCCGCTCCCTGGAAATCATGGGATCTTGCTGGGAAGGCCATTTTCCCCAATCCAAGACACCCCAACCATCACCTCCACACCTCTTTTCTTACCAGGGAGCCAAATTACCCCTAACTTAGCCCCAGAGGCAGGTGCCCAGTGCGGGAGACCAGAGAGGAACTTGCCTCCTTATCTTTTCTGCAGTGGGAGAAAAGGAGTCCGAGTGCCCAGAAGGCCAGAACCCTGCCCCGTGGCCTGAAGCCAGGACATCCACCCCACCTGGCAGGGGTTGCCACTTGGCTCCTCCTCCTCAC
>NW_003852499.1:6518264-6519658 GCF_000181295.1 Otolemur garnettii
CATGTCCACCAGTGCTGTCACCAGGCTTTCTACACACACAAACTGATGACAGGGCAAAGAATTGTAGGGGAAGAGGGCTCCCCAAACAAGCCCTGTCAACTAGCTCTGGCTTCCTACTCCCAGGGCCACCAGGTCTGCTTGTCTCAAGTCCCCAGAGCTGCTGTCATCCAGTGATTAGGTCTGGACTGTTCAAGCTCCTCTGGGTCCTTGCCAGGGCATCCACTTCTGGTGTCTGCCCAGTCCCCATCTATTCTAAGGCCCCTTGGGGCACAAAGCTCAACCTCAAGCCCACTGCTGCCCCCTCAGCCCACCCCCACTCCTCTCCTAGCCCCTGAGTGGCCGCCCCTCAATACCTGGCTGTCTAGTCCCAGGAGGACGACCATGAGGAAGAAGCAGCAGGCCCAGAGAGGGGAGAAGGGCAGCATCACCACAGCCCGGGGGTAGGCAATGAAGGCCAAGCCGGGGCCTGCAGAGGGAGCAGAGGACACAGCCCAGTGCTGGGCCAACTGCAGCCCTGCTGTGACCCATCAGCTTCCCAGGGCCATGTTCATCCCCACGTTACCATCACCAGCCTCACCTGGGAGAAGCCACTCGAACTCCACCCATTTCCCAAGTCTCCCAGGGACCACCTACTGTATTCTCATTGGCAAGAATGGAACCCAGAGATCGCAGGTGTAAAGGGCTTTTGATCTATGGAGGGCTCCGGGTCTCCAGATATTGCCCCAAACCAGAGGGTTTCAAGCTTGAAATGAGCTCAGGAGCCAGCAGGCCACATAAGCCTGAGCAGAGAGGAGACTGAAGGGCCTGGTGAGGACGGTGCAATGGCGCCCCGCTGAGGGCACAGGCCTGATTGTCTTTATAAAGGCTGCAGAGGGCACCATAGAAAACACCCCTGAGGCTGGCTCACCACCTCTGCACCTGCGGCCCTTTCTGTCACCCCGTGACGAGGGAACTGGCACTAATTTCACAATGCCTTTAACCCACATCCCTCTCAGCTGACTTCAATGGCAGGAACAAATCGTCTAGAGCCCGGGTCTGTCCATAGGAAGCTTCCTCTGTTCTACTTCTGTAGAGGTTATGACTGAGACACTGGGCATCATTTACTTCAAGTCTCACTCCCCACACCGATAAGAAGAGGATGATGCTAGGACCTTCCTCCCAAGTTGACACCTTAATAAAAGTGAGGCATTGTCCTCCTTATTAAAAATCAATAATGTTGGCTTGCTCAGTGCTCGGCATTCTGTGTGACAGGTGTGTGCCACTATAGAAAGCTGCCTTGTGGGCGGCACCTATGGCTCAGTGAGTAGGGCGCCGACCCCATACACCAAGGGCGGCAGTTCAAACCCAGCCCTGGACACGCTGCAGCAAAAAAATAGCCGGGCGTTGTGGCAGGC
>NW_003852499.1:6521005-6524401 GCF_000181295.1 Otolemur garnettii
AAAAGAAAAATGAATCTAAACATTACAAACTGCAATACAGCTTGACCTCCCATATTGCTACCATGTCACAGGACACTGTCCCTCTGTCGTAATTCTATCTGGCATTCAAATATGCAGGGCATGGGGACATAGGTAATCTCAAATCCCAATGATTGCCCAAATTTGATTCTGAGGTGCACAATATGATTTTTTCAGTTATATTTCAGCTATTATTAACATCCCTTAAATTCTCTGTGTCTGAGCAGAACAGAGCCACAGGGGGACATGAAGTGAGGAGGGGTATGTAGGAGGGAGCTGAGGACATGAGGTAAAAACATGAAGAGGTCACTCTGCTGGGGGGGGGTCACCAACCAGGCAAGACCAACATTGCCAATTACAGTAAGACTGCACTTAACATCGACAGGTTCTTGGAAAATTTGACTTGAGGTGAAACGACATGTATTGAAACCAATTATTTTCCTCATCAACGTCGTAACAAACATTGTTTGAGGACCTGCTGCACTTTGCAGGCTCACTCACCTAGCGCTCCTGCACACACTAGCCTCTACGTCAGCCCTGCTGAGGTCTTCCAGCCAGTCCCACCCTTTTGGACTCACTCCCTCTGCCCATTTTGCACTTGGATCCCATCAGCTCCCGGAAGCCCCGGGGCGCTGGAAACAGAGGCCTGTCCAGGAGCTGGCACACCCTCCGACTTACCCCCAGTTTAGTGCTGCTGGAGGACAGGAGAGAGACGCAGGTATGTGGCCGGCCCCATTCCCCCAATCACCTGTAGCAGTTGTTGTGGTACTTGTTGTAGCTGCCCAGGGCCGTCAGGCACCCTAGACAGATGGCGAAGGAGAAGAAGATCTGGGTGCCCGCATCCATCCACACCTACAAAGCAAAAAGGTGAAGCTGGGCCCCAGGAAACATGGCCTGCTGGGCCTCCATGGGAGGATTCAGGCATGTGGCCGAGCCAGGCACTGGCTGAGCTGAACAGAAGTCTATACCCAGCCAGAGTGGTTCCTACTAGCCCTGCTAAATTCCACGGCCTCTACTCCCTGGCTCCTAGATGACATTTCCTGGGCACTGCCAGGAACAGCTTTAGACATTCAAAGGAAAGACGAAGGGGCCTGCGGTGGAGGAACGTGGGAGGGTGGGACAGTGCTCTAGAGCAGAGCCAGGTCTGCTGTCCAGGTTTGGATCATGGGTTCTGCCCTGCCGTCTCTTATCCTTGGCTCTCATGGGGCTGTGACCAGTGTGGAAGGACTCCAGACACAGGGTCTCTAGGAATATGGGTCCTTAATTTTTAAGTCAACATGAGCATGTAGCTCTGTCCCTCACATCTCAGAACCCTCTGTCTGAAAAACAAGGAGAGGAATCTTCAGCTCACAAACAGTCAAGAGGATGAATGGAAAAGCATCTGTAAAGGGCTTTGTACTCTGTGGGGGGGAAAATAACTCCAGCGAAACATAGGATATGGTTGTTACCAGTATTATCTCAGCTGGCCGGCCCAGCCTGTGCATGTTGTGATTTAGAGTCAACAGCTAGAAAAACATCCCCGAGAGAAAGAACATCAAGGCAATGATGAAGCGGCCATGCAGAATCTTCAGGAGGTGAGGGCCTGGGGCTGCAGACCCTCTTCCCGAACTCCAGCCTGCAGCGGATGCAAGCACCACGAGGGAGCACCAAGCTGTGGACACAGAGTGGCCGGAGCAGGTGTCCCTCACATGTCTGTGTTCCTAACAGCAAGGGTGCCTGATACCCAGCCCCATCCCAGTGGCCCCAAACAGGCTCTTGCTTTCCATAACCCTCTGTCCTTCCATCGTTTCCTTCCCCCTTGGCTACGACCTCACACACCAAAACCTTGGCCGCTCTGTCCACAGTCCTCAGCCCCTTGCCATCTGTGCCTGCCTCCCTGACCATTGCCACCACACTCAGCCCCACCTCCAGCTCTCTCTTTTTACATTCATCCCTAACAAAGTGCTCACTGGTCTCTGCACTGTTGGGGTGTGCGGGACCCCCTCAGCAAGCTGACAGCCTCAGGATCACAGAGTCCTCAGCCTGCATCCCCAGTGGAGACAGTGACTCTCTATGCCTGGAGGAGAACCCAGAAACTGAATCCTTTTCAAAACTTCCTGCATGCTCCTATTGAGCAGCCTGACAGCCCCCAGAGCTAATGACAGGGGAGACAGGGGTGACAGAGGTGCACCAGGCACGGCTCCTCATGCTGCATTTCCATTTCTGCCGATACGGGATGGACCAGAGAAAGATGATGCAGGGAAGGGGAGTGTCTCCAGCATTCTGTCCTTTGTGCCCACTGCAATTCCATTCTGGGGCATTCAGCAGGGTAGGCCTTGCCACCAGGGAAAAGGCATCAGTGGCAAGAAGCACAGAGGTCTCTGAGGGGCTGGAGCAGGAAGGAAATAGCACGGAAAAGCGAAGCGCCTGGGAAGCTTTTTTAAACATGGGGGAAAATTACAAAGAGAAAGGGAGGGGGGCTTCAGGATTTATATCGGAAATTAGAGAAGGAAAGAGTGGGAATAAAAGGGGGAGCACTTGCAAACTTCAACACGATACCACACCAAGTTCACCAAGTTCAAACAGATGCCACTTGGCCAGTCTGTTTGCTCCTATAAGAAATTCCAAATCCTTTTCTCTTCTAAAACTCTGCCATGCAGATCCTGTGAGGACAGTCGTCTTGGGAAACCTCTAGCAGGAAGGTCACCCTGCAGTGCAAGGCCCTGAGCTGGTACAGGAAAGATTCACCCAGGGTCAGGGAAGGAAGGAGGGTAGAAGTGCTATCTCCTGGGACTCGTAGGTCCCACACCCCCCAAGGTCATTGAGGATGTGGCCTAAGAGCCTGGGGCCCGAGGCTGTTTGCTCCCATGGTGGGCAAGGTGCAGAGTGGGCATCAGTTACCAAGGAAACTGCCAAGCACCTTGGAGACTCTGTGTGGCTGCCCACATGTAGGCGGGGGGTGCAATCTGTGATGACAAAGTTTTGTGAACTTAGGCTTGGGAAGAATAACAAGAGAAATCGTGACTTGGCCATTCACCTCACTCAGCAGGGGTGTCTGGTGGGAGCTGGCTCAGACTGAGCCTAGCAGGGAGGGAGGTTAATGAGAACAGAGAAGGATGCAGCAGGAGGGCTGTGAGTTCAGAGCTCAGGGTTAGATGTGGGGCCTTTGGCCAAAGCCCTTCCCTGGGTGCTTGGCAGGCCCTGCTCTCCTCACAGCTGCCACCTGACAGGCCCGCTGGGCAGAAGGTGGGGTGGGCCAAAGGAGGGCTGAAGGGACAAGCAGAGCAAGCCGTCCTGTTCCCACCACGGGCAGCCATTCCAGGATCCTGGTTTCTGGAACAAAGCTCTGATGTGTCTTTGGTTGGGGCAGAAGAACAACCAAGAAAAAAACAAGTGTGG
>NW_003852499.1:6526386-6544759 GCF_000181295.1 Otolemur garnettii
GGAGGGAGGTTAATTGGTGGGACCACAGCTATGGTGCATTTTACAAGGGTACATCTTAAATTTACTAACTGTAGAATATAAATGTCTTAACACAGTAATTAAGAAAATGCGGTGAAGGCTATGTTAACCAGTTTGATGAAAATATTTCAAATGGTATATAAAACCAGCACATTGTACCTCATGATTGCATTAATGTACACAGCTATGATTTAATTAAAAAAAACAACAACAGAGAGACAGAATCTCACTCTGTCACCTAGGCTGGAGTGCAGTGGTGCAACTATAGGTCACTGCAGCCTTGAACTCCTGGGCTCAAGCAAAGTGCCAGGGTACTAGGTATAAGCTACTGCACCTGACCTATTATTTTAAAAAGCATCTCACCTTTCAGTGATAATGGGGTGACACAGATTTCAATGATTTTATAGATCTCAACACTAAAATAAAAGTACTAGTTTTAACCAATGATTTCAACCTCTGCCATAAATAAATCTTTTGTTAGAATTGCTTAACATAGGGATTTAAAAGGCTCAACAAGGGCTCGTTGGACACCCTACTCCCATGCCCTGCCCTTATCCATCTCCCAAAGTGCAGCAGAACAGACACAGGGTCAGGAGGGGGTTAGGAAACAAGTTGCTCAAATGAAGCATACACCGCACAGTAGAGTCCCAGGTCTCCGGCGCCACTCCCCAACAGGAGAGAGACAAGCCCTGGGAACTCCAGGGAAGGTGACCCCCTGCCCTCTGCACTGCATGCCTATTAGAAGGGGGAAAAACAAGAGATGAATGCAGCATAATCTCTGCCTGGTTCTCAGCTCCCGGCCTCTGTGCTTGGCAGAGAGAGGTATCTTAGGTCTGTGTGTTGGTGAGCAGGAATTTTGCACCTTTCTCAAGTGCCAGGAAAATGCCAGTTGGAATTATCACACTTCCCTGGAGTGCCAACTAGATTCAATCAGAGCTCTAGCAGGACACCCCTACCACACAGGTGCTGCTCTGTTCACTGACAACAAAGGCCTCCTCTCAGCATGGGACTAGAACAGGCAGGTGATAAGGCTTTCAGAACATCTCTCTCCCCACAGCCTCAAAGCACCTGGAGGACACACACTCCCCACACAGCCATAGCCGGCTGGACTGAGAAAGACAGTGGCCTGCAGTGCAGACGAAAAGAGGCCTTTTTCCCTGCAGCCAGCAGACACAGGATTATGGCCTTATTAACTCTCAGAGGTGAAGGCTATCGGGTCTACCTCCTTCCTATTTGCTGGAAAGTGTCGCACACCAAACACTGCACCTAAAACAGAACCGGCACATAATAGATATTCAACAAAGGTCTGCTGATAGTGTATAAGGTATCAACAAAGATAAGCTGACAGGGACCTTGTCTTCAAGAGGAAACCATACAGTACATGAGATTTGTCATATTGCAGACAAAGATAAGCTGACAGGGACCTTGTCTTCAAGAGGAAACCATACAGTACATGAGATTTGTCATATTGCAGACCTGGCTCCAGTTTCAGGTATGAGGATGGAAAACTCTTTAAGCGTCCTAGGCCTTAATTTCCTTATCTATGAAATGCACACCTCATTGGTCTGCTGTAAGGGTTAGTTGAATAGCATGTAAACATCTTAATAAAGCCAGGGACAGAGTAAGCACATGGCATTTGCCAGCTACAAATAGCTGATTGGGATAAAGCCATAAAGTCAGTTCTGGAAATACTGAGTCCCTCTATTCTTTTTCCCTTTCATCCTTCCTGAACATGCCTCCTTCCTCATAGGCTTACACGCAAACGAAGATGAGCTTTGTAGCTTAGCCACTGGTTTACAGGTCTGCAGCTCCCAACCACAGAAGCTCTCTCAAGCACAGGAGATCCAAGCCAAACCCTACACTGGCCCACAAAGCCTCCCCTTAGCTCTGCTGCTGCCCACATCTCCTGTCTGTTACCTACACTCGATCACAGCCTTTGATTCCAGATAAGTCAAAGAATTTATGATTCACAACACAAAAATACCCCTTCCTGGCCTGGCCATTACTTGCCATGTGACGTTTGGCCACGGTTTCTTATGCATGCAACAAGGAATTGCACTCTCAGATCTCTGGCGTCCTGCTAGCTTCAATAGCTCTGGTCCTACAGTTTGGCTCAAAGCCTGTCTGTAGCCCTCGTGCCCTGCGTGGACACAAGGTGGTAGCAATGTGTGGCTCTGTGAAGTGCAGGAAATGGGAGAGGTGAAGGATAAGCTTGTATCCCATCAGAAGGTTAGGGAGGAACACTGGGGACCAAGCCACTTGACTCCTTGGGGAAGTTTCTGAACAGGAGTGGTCTGGCTGCTTCTGGAAACCATGGTGGGCCCAGTGGAATTCAGCAGGGGAGAGTCGTCTCACCCTGGTAGGGGCGCTGGAAAACATAAGAACATTCGGCCTCTGGCTCACCTGAGATTCTGCACGGGGAGGGGGAGGCGCCTGGCCTCTGTATAAACTCTGAACTGTGAGAGCCCTTGCCTCTTGCTTCTTCTCAGCAATATCAGTGACCATGGTGGTGCGTCCTTTCCAAAATGTTTGGAAAGCCATCCAAGTGTTAGTCTGTGTGTGCAGGAAGCCATCTGCCCTCAAGTTTCCCTGGGGCCCCTTCATAGCAACCCAGAGGAAGATCTCCAAATTGCACATGTGCTCTCCAGGAAGGGTGGCCTCTGTACCAAGGAGACAGAAGCCGGCACCTCAGCGTGTAACAAAATTTCAGGGGCTCTAGGGTGGAGCTTAACTGTGCACTCCTCCAGTCCTTGACACCTCCTATCTTTGCCAACTTTCAAATGGCTGCCAAAGAGGAGAAAATAAGAGAGCTGGCAGAGGCAGGGGTGTCTCACTTCAGGCCTTGCTTCACAAACCCTTCCTCTCAGCAAATAGCACCCACCTCCCCACCCGGGGCTATAAAGAAACTGGGTGGCACAGGGAGTGTAGACCGGTAAGGGACGGGCAAGAAGGCAGAAGGCGCCTCTGGACAACTGACAAGAAACTTAACACCAGCAGGACTGGTAGAGAGAGGGCTCAGGAGCTGGGGCCCAGGGCTGTCAGCCCGGCAGAGAGAGGAAACAGGGCAGCAGGTCGAGGGTAAGAAATAGATAGGATGCTCAGTGGATGAGCTCACCAAGAGAAAAATGCACGAAGGGCACGGGGGACGGTGAGCGGCAGGGCACAGCCCGTGGGTAAAGCTTTTAGTGGCATATCTGTAGCCCCTGAGAAATATTACTAGGGCTCAGGCCCCCCGTGTGCCCTGGCAGCTATGAACCAAGGAGGGGCAGCATCAGACACCTCGGACCACCAACAGCTGTCTGGAGAAGGATGAGTGTGTCCCCACCACATGGATGCCAGGAGCTGCGGGAGCCCACAGCCCCCGCCTTCCAGAGTCCTGTGCCAGTCTGTCTGCGTCTTCTTACCTGAGGATCCCACAGACGTGTGAGGTTCGGGTACAGATAAAACTGAATTCCTTGGGCTGCTCCAGGCAGTGTCACCCCTCTAATTAACAGGACCACCAGCATGAGGTAAGGGAACGTGGCCGTGAAGTATACCACCTAGACAGGGCAAATGAGAGGGAGTCAGGAGGGAGAGGCCTGGAGACCCAGCTGCAGGGGGAGGAGATGGGGGTGGGGTGCAGAGTTCCTCAGAAAGGTCAGGGCACTCCTCCATTTCCCTCCTTCTAACCCTTTGCAGCTGTCCAGTCCCATCCACCTCGGCGTTAAGCCACGGTCTACCCTTTCTTTTCCTCCCTCCAGGTCACACTAGCCTCTCCCTGACACATATTAAATAAATGTTTGTTGAGTAACTAAATGAACTTAGACATTCTTCCAACTAATGTGCTTAGAGTGATGGCAAGGGCTGTCAGATACGAAAATACCTATAACACATGTTCCCTGTCCTCACAGATCTTACCAGCTTACCACAACCAGGCACCCTGATTAGCGAGGAAGCCATCAGAGGCCTCCAGGGCACAAGTCCAGAAGAATTCAGAGTGCTCTCTAACACCTCACAACCTCCCCGGCAGAGAGTAGTCCACAGCTCTGGAGTTGGGTGAGAATCATTTGAGATAACCAGTCTTAATGGAATTCTTTTCCCAAAGAACTATCATATGAAGTAGGAAACCAAGAACAGCATTCAGTTTGCAATCTGCCCACCCATGTAGTATATTCCAAGTCCAAATTCCCCTGGGGGTGTCCTTCCTGCCTTTCCCACTCTCGTCCACTTCCCTAAATGCTAGGCATACATAGAGTTGAATCCAGGAGAGTCACAGGAACCTTTTGCTGAGTCATTCCCTGTCATCCCTGACTAGGCCTCAACTTAGGGAACTTCCCTGGTGAGGGCAAGGAGCCTGGCAGAGGACAGGCAGGGACTCTCCACACGGACCTTGCCCGTGGACTTGACCCCCTTCCAGATGCAGAAGTAGCAGATGACCCAGGCGAGCAGCAGGCACAGGGCCAGCTCCCAGCGCAAGGCCCCTAGGTGCTGGATGCCATCGGAGATCTTCAGGACCCGCCGCCTGGGAAGAGAAGAGCCGAGCCTGGCTCCACCTTTGCTGCCAGCCTCCATTTATTTGAAGGGACCCCCACATGCCTGGACAGCAGGGCCATGCCTCCCAGGCTCCTGTGCACAGGCTTGTCACCCTTTTGCTTAGACCCGCGAAGCTATCCTCTGCCCAGAGACGGAGATAGATAGAGTGACAAATGCAAGCAGTTCCCAGGCATGTTTCCTCTAAGTGCCATTTACCCTGGGGAAGGAGATGCAAACACCTATCTTCTCAGCCAGGGTTTTAGGATATTTTCATATCGGGAATCACACCCTGAGTGAATATCAATACTTGGGCAGGAGGGCGGGTAAGGCCACACACATGCCACCGAAGACAGTAGTGAGTCAAGCAAAGGCACATACACTCACTGGCTCCATGTGTATCCATGTGGCACTGTGAGGACGTGCATGTGGTGTGCACGGGGCAGGGCCACCCGAGAAGAGCTGCGGCATTCTCGTCTCTGAAACCAGTCCTGCGCTATCCACAAACACAGGCCCAACAGGGAGAAGCCGCATAGGTGACAGGGCCAGTGAAGGACGTGGGAATGCTTTCCTTGCACGGATAGCCCCCTCCCTAGGCCCCTACAGGCATGTTCCAGTGGGGAAGGAGCCCCACTTACTCCCAAAACTCGATGACAGGGGAGGTGGCATTCTCGGAGGTCACGTTCAAGGAGCTGTTGGTCTTCTGGAACTCCACACAGTGTTCTGCAAGGGCCGCAGGGGAGGGAGAAAGAGAAAGATCACTGGCACAAGTAAAGGGTGGGGTAGAATTTTAAAAGGACAGGAGGTAAGGCATTTGGAAAGACTGGGATAAAACTCTTGGTGCAGAACATCCTCACACACCACAACCTCAACAAACCGGCCTTGCCCTCTCCCGCACACTGCCACATGGGGATTCATAAATATTTGCCTGCACGTTCCATCAAGACATGATCAGATGGCCAGGAAAGATGCTCTGTGTGCCAGCTGCCTGAAGCACACTCAGACTTCTAGGTAAAGCCACAACCTCTGAGGAATAACAAGAGTGCCTACTAGGCACGTGATGCGTCAGAGTGGCCAAGAGTACAGCTCAAAAGCTTTGGCTTGAATCTGACTCTCAGGGCACTGACTGTGGTGGCTTTGGGCACATTACAACTTGGTTCTCTAAGTTTTGCTTCCTTCATCCCTAAAATGTAGATAAGAATATCCACCTTACAGGGGGATTAAAGGAAATATGAGTGTAAAGTGATACAATAGATGGTAGCTTTTATTATTTGTACATCATTTTGGAGTTTTACAGAGTGCTAACATTCTCTTTGACGTTTTATTAGCATAGCAAACCTGGGAAACATTAAACAGACACTGTTTTCCTCACGGTAACCGTGAAGAAAGTGGTTCTTGTTAGAAATGGCCTGTCACTATTCATAAATGACCAAATTTGGGCTTGAACCCAGGTCAGCAAATGGTCTAAGTTCTACCTTCAAAATATCTAGACTCTGAGCTCACTCATTATCTCTACTGCTACCAGGTCACCATCACCTCTTGGCTCCCAGCTGGTCTCCAGTTTCCACCCTTGCTCCCCTCATCAAATCTCCATACAGCAGCCAGGGTGATTTGTTGAGCTTATGTCACTTTATGTCACATCCTAACTCAAAACCCTGCCCTGGGTTTCCCATGCCACTCAGAGAAAATATTCCAACCCCCTTTCAGTCACCTTCAAGGCCCTGCCAACCTATTCCCACCTCCTACCACACCTCGTGTTCACCTCTCCAGCCACACCAGCCCCTGTGCTCTGCAGCTACAGGCATGATGCACCCCAGGGCCTCAGCACTTGGAGTTCTTTCTGTACCACTCCTGTGTCTCAGTGGCTGTTCCCCTCTTGAGACCAGTGCTCAAGGGACACCTCAGTAAGACTCTTCCTGACACTCCCACCCCCTAAAACTCCCCATCTCTGTTTTATTTTTCTCCATAGCACTTCTTCTAACATGGCACCTGTTTCACACTTATTTTGTCTGTGGTCTGTCTCCATCACTAGAATGGATGCACAGAGTGGTGGTGATGGGGGGTTGGAGTCTCCTCATTGTACATTCCTATGTCCCCAATGCTTAGAACAGAGCCTGGCATGTGGCAGAAGATCAAAGAGGTCTTCTCCACTAAATCATACCACTTTCTCTGAAGCTTTAGCACATCCAGAAAAGCGTTATTTCATCATGACAGGGCGGGTTGTCTTATACCATTCAAATGCTAGGCTTTGAGTAAAACTAGACTTACTCAGAGAAATGTCAAAAACGTAAAAATGGGGGCGGTGCCTGTGGCTCAGTGAGTAGGGTGCCGGCCCCATAGACCAAGGGTGGTGGGTTCGAACCCAGCCCCAGCCAAACTGCAACAAAAAATAGCCGGGCATTGTGGCAGCCACCTGTAGTCCTAGACACTCGGGAGGCTGGGGCAAGAGAATCACCTAAGCCCAAGAGCTGGAGGTTGCTGTGAGCTGTGATGCCACAGAACTCTATGGAGGGCGACAAACTGAGACTCTGTCTCTTAAAAAAAAAAAGAGAGAGAAAGAGAAATAAAGAAAGGAGAGAGAGAGAGGGAAGAAGGAAGGAGAAAGAAAGAAAACATATATGAAATCTCAAAATGAGAATAGAATATTTTTTAACTTTCATTCAGGAAATATTTGTGAGTGCTTTTGAGGTAGCCAGCACTGTGCTAGGTGCAAAGGATACAGAGATAAAGATACCTTTTGGGCCCTCAGGATCTTGCAGATGAAGGGGAAAACCAAGTCATGAGACAGACGTAGAGTGAGGGAAGAGCTACAGCTGGACAGGCCAGAGCAGGAACCAGCAGATACTTTTGAGAAGAACCTCAAGCAATCTTGGAGCATTGGGGGAGGCACCTCCAAGATCTAACTTTTCCCTTGAAAACTGACAGTGGAGTGGAGGCGGTGGCAGAGAGGTGCAAGGTGCACCAGAGGGGAGCTAAAGAGTGAGACTGAAGCAGAGGGCCAAGTGGGGGGCCAGGCCATGAAGGGATACAGGAAACCAAACTCCAAGCCAGAGCTGAGTAACTTATCTGAGCAAGAAAAAATTAATCCTGGCTGCCCCATTTCAAAAGTGCCTCCTTGGTGTGGTGCCTGTGGCTCAGTGGGTAGGGCATGGGCCCCATATACCCATGTGGCAGATTTGAACCCGGCCCCAGCCAAACTGCAACAAAAAAATAGCTGAGTGTTGTGGCAGGCACCTGTAGTCCCAGATACCCGGGAGGCTGAGGCAAGAGAATAACCTAGGCCCGGGAGTTGGAGGTTGCTGTGAGCTGTGACACCACGGCTCTCTACCAAGGGTGATAAAATAAGACTCTGTCTCAAAAAAAAAAAAAAAGAGTGCCTCCTTGACAGGCTCTGAAAGATGTTTGGACAAGAGAGCCAACTACAGAGCTGATGTGTCCACTATGCATTTGTGCTATCCAGAAGGGAGCCACTACTCACATGGGGCCATTTAAATTAAAATTAAATAATTTACTTCTGATAATTTAAAATTCTGCTCCTCAGATGCCCTAGCCACGTTTCAAGTGGCCGGTAACCACATAACATCATTATAAGCACTGGAGAAATTAGTCAAGTGCTGTATAACGATGTTTCAGTTAACAACAGGCCCCTTACACAACAGTGGTCCCGTAATATTCATAATATTATGTTCTCACTATAAAACTTTTTCTATGTCTTGATATGTTTATACACACAAATACTTAGCAGTATGTTACAATTGCCTACAATATTCGGTACAGTCACATGCTATACAGGTGTGTAACCTGGGAGCAATAGGCTATACCACGTAGCCCTGCTGTGTTGTAGGCTGCGCCATCCAGGTTTGTGTAAGTGCACAACCAAATCCCCTAACAATGCATTTTTCAGAACATATCCCTGTTGTTAAGTGATTTGTGACTATAATTGCTATTATGAATTACAGCTGACCCTGGAATGACAGGTTTAAACTGTAAGGGTCCACTTCACATGCAGATTTTCGTCCCCCTCCGCCGCACCTGAGACAGCAGGACCAACCCTCCTCTTCCGCCTCAGCCTCCTCAATGTGAAGACGATGAGAACGAAGACCTTTACAATGATCCACTTTCACTTAATCAATAGTAAATATATTTTCTCTTTCTTAGGATTTTCCTAATGATATTTTCTTCTCTCTAGCTTACTTTACTTTAAGAATATAGTACATATGTGTTAATCAACTGTTCATGTTATTAGTAACGCTTCCAGTCAACAGTAGGCTATTAGTAGTTAAGTTTGAGGGGAGTCTGAAGTTATACACAGATTATCCACTGGGTGGGGGTCAGCAACCCTAATTCCTACAGTGTTCAAGGGTTAACTGTATATTGATGATATACAAACAGCTCATGCCCTAGTTAAGTCCAGATGAATTGTAATTTTGAAAGACCTAAAATAGTCCCAGAAGGCATGAAGAGATAAATAAATGAACAAATACAGTAGAACCACTGTAAGTTGACTTCCCACGGGGCTGTAACAAACTGACGACACACAGAGGCAGTCAACATGAGGAATTTCCAGTGAGTACCTTTGGCGCATGTCTGTTCTATGAGAATTAAGTCAACTTAAGGAGGTGGTCAATGTAGGGAGGTGGTCAACTATTGAGGTTCCACTGTATGTATCCATACATCAAATTTACTCTTGAATTGATTTAAATGAATGGCTAAACTATATTAAAAAGGAGTCAGTTCTGTTTGCATAATATATGAATAGAATGCATCAATTTCTTTTTCTAAAAACAAGACTGTGACACTTTGCCTATGACACTGGTGAAGTCTTGCTCTTATTCTGCACCTAAAATCTCCATGACCTACTTGGCTAATTTCCAGTGTGTCCCATGTTCAGACTGGGATGAGGTTGCCCAGAATATAGGGATAATCCCACCGCTGGCTAAAGTGGCAGAGCCAGAGGAAGAAGTGGACCTCCGGCGAGGACCTTACCTGTATTCCACTCGTGGCGGCAGCTGCCCCAGGGAAGGTCAATGGTGAAGCTGCTGAAGAGGTAGAAGAGGGCCCAGGCCAGGACAATGATGTAGTAGAAGTTGAGGAGGACGACAATCATCTGGGAGGCGTAGCCAATGCCTGCGGGAGAAGCTGCAGAATGGGACTAGGGGCGGTGAGCAGATTGCCTGCTCACTGCCCAGGCCTGTTTGGGTCTGCACCCACTGTCAGCATCCCAGGGGCTCTCTCTCTCCCACCCAGCACCTCAGCCTGTGCTGCCTGGGCCCACCAGCTCCTCCCCCGTCTTCACTGGTCTGCTCCACAGCCACACGCTTTCATCATTATCAGGTTCTGAAAGCTCACTAATTCAAAGTTATTTTTAAAATATTTAAGACTGACTCCAAGATACCAGTAGTTAATGTTCCTCGGGATTAGTCTGATTAATTTTCAGAAATATTAAAACCCAAGTTAAGAGCAGGGACGGACAATTCACAAAGGAGAAAATACTGGCAGTGAATGCCCTCTTATGAGATAGCAACGAGGTACCATTCTGCATTCACAAGCTCGGTGAAAATTTTTACAAATGATATAACTGAATGGTTTCCAAACTTATCTGCATATTAGAATTACCTGGATATATTTACAAAATTCCAAAGCCCAGGTCAGACCCCAAGCCATTTAAATCACAGTCTCTGAGGATGGAGCACAAGTCACAGGATATTTTGAAGATCCTCAAAGGATTTCAACATGCAGACAAGTTGGGGAACTGCTGATACAACCAAAAGTTATTAAAGATGTGGGGAAAGATGCCTACTCATGCTTAGGGACATTTTAAGTCTGTGTAACATATCCACAGGACAATTTCATAAACCAGATCAAGAGATAACAATTGAATTACCCATTTGCTTCAATAATTCTAATCCTGGGGATTTATCCTAAAGAAATAATTCCAAAGGGTGGAGACAGCTATCTGAAAAAATATACATGATTGCAAAATTAAAAAAAAAATTTAAGACCCCAAAATTCCATATATCACTGAGCAAGAGACATGAATAGAAAATTCTCTAAAGAAGACAAATGAACAGCTAACAAACATATGAAAAAATGTTCATCATCCCTACTCATCAGAGAAACTACCCTAAGATATCACCTAACCCCCGCGAAAATGGTCCACAGCACAAAGTCTCAAAGCTGCAGATGCTGGCATGGATGTGGAGAGAAGGGAACACTTTTACACTGCTGGTGGGGCTGCAAACTATTACAACCTTTTTGGCTGCTTCTGATACCACTTGTCAGGGCCCAGGACTGGCCAGGTCTCGGGCCTGGCTTAGGCAGGTTCCAGACACGGACCGCTAAGCTACCTTGCTCAGGAACAGTTTCTCTTAGTTGCCTGAGGGCTATCTACCTTTAGCTGGAAAGAGAGAGAGAAAGAGAGTATCTTAAAGTAAAGCAGTCTTCTTAGAACAGATAGATCTTAGTCTTTAGCAGAGCTTGGTAATCTTCAGCAGAGAGATCCTGTGCTGGCGTTCTGCAGGCAGAAGAGGAGACAGAGTCAGAGTAAGCGTGTCTGTGATAGAATGCGCATGCTTCCTGACTGCCTTCTCCTCCAGCCTAATATAAGGCTGATCTCGTGCTTCTCAACACCACAGGTGTAGAGACTGCCAATTCACCACTGCTCTCATCTCGTGAGCTCTCTCATGCTAGTTAGAACCAAATCTCTCTCCATGCTCTTTTCACCAAGGTGTTCCATTACAGGTATTTCCTATAACTCTCACTCCTTCTAGCCATAGGCTATATGGGCTGCTACAAGGGAGAATCCTCAAAGAACTCAAATTGGACCTCCCATTTGATCCTGCAATCCCATTACTAGTCATCTACCCAGAAGAAAAAAAAATCATGTTATTATAAGGATATTTGCACTAGATTGTTTATTGCAGTTCTATTTACAATCACCAAAATGTGAAAACAACCTAAATGCTCATCAACCCAGGAATGGATAACAAGTTGTGGTATATGTATACCACGGAATATTATTATTATTATTATTATTTAGTGGTATCTTCAGCCACTAAAGAAGATGGAGACTTTACATGTTTTGTGTTAACCTGGATGGAAGTGGAACACATTCTTCTTAGTGAAGCATCACAAGAATGGAGAACCAAGAATCCAATGTACTCAATTCTAATATGAAGGCAGTAGATGAGTTAATATAAGGGGTGGGGTAAGGGAATGAGGTAGCAGGGAGAGGAGAGGAGGGAGGGGGATGGAGGACATGGTATATGGCACACCTCTTGGGGGGCAGGACACAAGTATAAGAGGGACTTTATCTAACAAATACAATCAGTGTAACCTAATTCTTTGTACCCGAAAAATTTAAAAAAAAAATTTAAGTAACTGAAAATAAGCAAAAGGCCAAGAAGTATCCTTAAGTAAATTATGATATATGTATGTGTGTGTGTATATATATATATATATATATGTATATATCCAGATGATGGAAGTGTATGCAATCATTAAAAAAGAGAATCATGCAAAAAAAATGTAATCATGCATTACATAGTGCATGATTCCGTTCATGTAACATTCTCAAAATGACAAAATTAGCTGAGCATGGTGGCCCATGCCTGTCATCCTAGCACTTTAAGAGGCTGAGGCAGGTGGATCCCTTGAGCTCAGGAGTTCAAGACCAGACTGAGCAACAGTGAGACCCCGTCTCTACTTAAAATAGAAAAACTAACCTGGCATTGTGGCAGGTGCCTATAGTCCCAGATACTAGGGAGGGCAAAAGGATCTCTTGAGCCCAAGAGTTTAAGGTTGCTGTGAGCTGTAACACCATAGCATTCTACCAAGGGCGACAAAGTAAAACTCTGTCTAAAAAAAAAAAAAAAAAAAGACAAAATTACAAAGCTAGAGAACAGATTAGTGGTTGCCAAAGGTTAGGGACTGGGTGGGGGAGGGTTCACCTGGGAGAAGTGATAAACCATAGCAAGGTATTTGTAGGGACAGAACAGTTCTGTGTCTTGATTGTGGTGGTGGTTATGCAAATCTACATATGATAAAATTATGCAGAATTACATAAACACACATAAATGAGTGCATGGGAAACCGCTGAAATCTAAATAATGTTTGCAGAAAGTGCCAGTGACAATTTCCAGGTTTTGATATTGTACTATAGTTATATTAGATTGGGTAAAACTGAATGAAGGGTACAGAGGACTCTGTACTATTTTTGTAACTTCCTGTAAATCTATCATTATTCCAAAATAAAAACTTAATGAAAATCCTACATGGAGAAAGAAAGAATGAAATAAAATACCCTAAATTTTAAGTACTTATTATGTCAAGATGGTAAAACTATTAATGAAATCATTTTTTCTCATTTAAAATTATCTTTTAAAATGTTTTATAATTGTAAACTAATACAGCCTCTTTGGAAAGAAGTATGGAAAATCCTCAAAGAACTCAAAATAGACCTTCCATTTGATCCCATAATCCCATTATTAGGCATCTACCCAGAAGAAAAAAAATCATTTTATCCTAAGGACATCTGTATTAGATTATTTATTACAACTCAATTCACAATTGCCAAGATGTGAAAACAACCCAAATGCCCATCAACCCAGGAATGGATTAATAAACTGTGATACATTTATTATTAATACTATGGAATAATTTATTATTAATACTATGGAATACTATTCAGCCATAAAAAGATGGAGACTTGACCTCTTTTGTATTAACCTGGATAGAGTTGGAGAACATTCTCTTTAGTAAAGTATGACAATAATGGAAAAGCAAGTATCCAATGTATTTGAGCCAGTGTATTTGGTAAATAGTAGAACTAATACATGCCCACATAAGAGAAAAACTCAATTTAATTCAAGCTCAGAGGGGGGACAGAAAGGGAACAATGTAGGGATATACGGCACACCTCCTGGGCTAGGGGCATAACTGCAACAGGGACCTTACCTAACAAATGCAAACACTGTAATCTAATGGTTTGTGCCCTCATATTAATCTGAAATTAAAAAGACAAGAAAGAAATAGGGGATAAAAAGAAAAATGTTTTATAATCAATTAAATGTCTTTAAAATATAAAAATCGTTGCTACGCATTTAATATATAGCTAAAAGAGCTTTACACTCTACTTATTTAACCTAAAGTCTTTACTCAGTCCTTACCCTCATTTTTCTCCCTCATTCTCTGATGGACCAAGTGACTAGCTCTGTATTCAGCCCACAACCCAAGAGACAGAGAGTCTTACCTTAACTTCAGAACTGCTGATAATCACTCAAGCCATTCTAGATAAGGTTTATAACCACTAATAAAGATATTAGGCACAGAACTACTCACCCTCAAAGATGGGACAGATCTTCCTCCAGGCTGTGACACCTCCCTGGCTAGTGTACTGGCCCAGTGCTGTTTCCAGAAGGAAGACAGGAATGCCACAGGTAAAGAGGAAGATGAGGTAGGGGATGAAGAAAGCACCTGTGGGTGGAAAACAGGCTGTACATTGCCTGGCACTATTTTCTTCATAGTCTATGTCTGCCTCCTCCCACTATACCCCACACTGACAGTCAGAATCCCAGGGTTGGGGACATGCAGGACCGCAGGAGACAACTGTCTGGATGTCTGAAATATACCAGGGATCCAGAGTCACCGAGTCTATACCTACCAAGGTCTGCTCCCCACCAAACGTCAATTACTGCCTCAATAACACATAGCCGTGGAATTGCAAGGAGCTTCTTAAATAACGGGCATCCAGGAGCACCAGCATGTCCACTGTCTATAACTCTCTTCAAAGAAATGATTGCTCTTAACGTCAGGTAGGGACTTTTGGCTGATACAAGATTTTGCTTCAATAGTTGCTATGGTTTGAATGTAACCCCCAAAGTTCATGTGTTGGAAACCTAATCCTCAATACAACAGTGTTAGGAAGTGGGACCTAACAAGAGGTGATTGGGTCATGAGGGGTCTACCTTCATAAATGGATTAATGTTACTGTGAAAGCTGATTTGTTAAAAAAGCAAGTTTGGCACTCTCACTCTCTGTCTTTCTCTCTCTCTTTCTTTCACACACACATACGCTCTCTTGCAAAGCTCCTCACCAGATGCTGCCCCTCAACCCCAGGCTTCCCAGCCTCTAGAACTGTAAGAAATGAATGTCTGCTCCTTATAAATTACCCAGGCTCAGGCATTCTGATATAGCAACACACAGCAAACCAAGACAATAATCTTTCTGCTTCTGTTTTCATAATCATTGGCTGAGACAAGATTATTGATGCCAGAAATGCTGGTTAATTTTTTCTATCATGGACCTTCATCTACTAGCAAAGTGGACAGAGGAGTTCACAGGATATAGAATACCAGAGAGGAGCAAACTGCTTAGATAGGGAAATCTGGATATCTGCAGAGGGTCCCCCTCAAACTTTCAACTGAGGAATGATCAGTGTATAGGTGTGAGGAAACTACTAACCCTTCCAAAAGAGTAATACTGCTCACACAGGCCTGTTCCCACAAGGCCAGGCTAAATGATCTCAAGAGTCACTGGGTGAAGGGCATTTCCTCAGTAATCAGGAATAATTATTCCTAGACTGAATGCAACCTCAGTCCTACCTAATCTTAAAAGCAAGATGCAAAAAATCAAGTAATTTCACTGGTCCCACATCAGAGCTCAAGAACATTTATTTGAATACAGGACTATCTGGCAAGCAATAACATCACCACATGTAGCTTCCAATCAAAAATTACCTGGAAAGCACAGAAGGAGGAAAATGTTACTCTTAATAAGTAGATAAATCAATCAATTAAATCTGACCAATAATTTTCACAGATGTCAGAATCAGCAGAAAAAAATATCTTAAAAAGTCTTAAAACTATATTATATATGTTGCAAAAGTTGGAGACATGAAAGATATTGAAAAAAGATCCAAATCAAACTTCTAGAAATAAAATTACCATGTGTGAGATGAAAAATACACTGGATGAGATTAATGTCAGTAGACATAGCAGAAGAAAAGAAACTGAACTATAATAGAAAAATATCCAAAACAAAACAGAGAGAAAAGAGAATGTTTTGAAAAAGAGTAAGTGTGGTTAAGCTCTGGGACAACTTTAAGTACATAAAGTGGTACAATAAATATTACTTGAAGATAAACAGTGGTAAGTTAAATATGTGTACTACAAAGCATAGAACAACCACTAAAATAACTCAACAAAGAGTTATGACAGCCCAGACACAGTGGCTCATGACTATAATTCTAGCACTTAGGGAAGCTGAGGCAGAAGGATCACCTGAGGCCAGGAGTTCGAGACCAGCCTGAGCAACATAGTCAGACCCTGACTCTATTTAAAAAATTATTTAAGCACAGTGGCACATGCCTGTAGTCCTAGCTACTTGGTTAAAGAAGGAGGATTGAATGAGCCCTGGAGTTTGAGGTTGCAGTGAGCTGTGATGACACCACTGCACTTTAGCCTGGGTGAAAGATCAAGACCTTGTCTCAAAAATTTAAAAAAAAAAAAAAAATAGCCAGGTGTGTAGCACATGCCTATAGTCCTGGCTATTTTAGAAGCTAAGACAGGAGGATCCCTCAAGCCCAGTAGTTGGAAGCCCAATGAGCTATAATGGTGTCACTGCATTCTAGCCTGGATGACAGAGTGAGGCCTCATCACTAACAAATAAAAATTCAATTACATTTCTATGTATTAGGAACAATCATACATTCAAACTTAAGAAATAATACTATTCACAATAGCATCAAAAATATGAAATATTTAGGAATAAATCTGACAAAGTACTGAAAGATATGTACACTCACAACTACATTGCTGACATCGCTGAGAGAAATTAAAAAAGATCTAAATAAATGAAGAGACATACTATGTTCATAGGCCAGAAGAGCGAACACTGAGCTGTCAAGTCTTCCCAAATTGATCTATGGATTCACCACAATCCCAATCAAAATCCCAGCAGATTGGGTTTTGTAGAAATTGACAAACTGATTCTCAAACTTATCTGGAAATTAGGATCTACAAAAGCCTAACAACTTTGAAAAAAACTAAGATTTAAAAAGCCACAGTTGGCCAGGCAAGGTGGTTCATGCCTATAATCCTAGCACTCTGGGAGGCCAAGCAGGAGAATTGCTTGAGTTCAGGAGTTTAAGACCAGCTTGAGCAAAAGCAAGACCCTGTCTCTACTAAAAATAGAAAAACTAGCCAGGTGTTGTGGCAGGCACCTGTAGTCCTAGCTACTCAGGAGGCTGAGTCAGGAGGACCACTAGAGCCCAGAAGGTTGAGCTCTAAGGTTGTCATCAGCCAGGCTGAGGCAATGGCACTCTAGCCTGAGCGACAGAGTGAGACTCTGTCTCAAAAAAATAAAAATAAAAAAATGAAAAGCCACAGCAATTAAAACAATAAGCATATGTATCACTGGAACAGATTAGAGTCCAGCAGCAGACCTATACATATAAGGACAACTGATTTTTGACAAAGGTATAAAGGCAATTCATTGGAAAGAGGATAGACTTTTCAACATATGCCACTGGAACAAGTTTGATATCTATACATCAAAAAAAAAAAATGAACTTCACTCTCTATTTTCACTGTATAAAAAAGTTAACCCCAAATGGATCAGGAACCTAAATATAAAACCTAACACTATAAAACTTCTAGAATAAAATATGAAGCCTTGAGTTAGACAAAGATTTCTTTTATGTGTTACCAAACATATGGTTCATAAAAGAACATATTGATAAACTGGATTTCATCAAAATTTAAAATGCCTGCACATCAACAGACACTGTTAAGGAAAAATACAAGATATAGAATGAAAAAAAGTATTTGCAAAATGTATATCTAATAAAAGACTTATGTCTACACTAAATGAGATCTCATTAACAAGGGATAAACTACTGACATATGAAAACCATGGATGAGGCCTGGCACACGAAGTACAGTGGTTACGGTGCCAGCCACATACACATACACGGCAGGTTCTAACCTACCCTGGGCCAGCTACACAACAATGACAACTGGAACAACAACAAAATAGCCGGGAGTTGTGGTGGGCACCTGTAGTCCCAGCTCCTTGGGAAGCTGAGGCAAGAGAATCACTTAAGCCCAAGAGTTTGAGTTTGCTGTGAGCTGTGACGCCACAGTACTCTACCCAGGACAACATAGTGAGACTCTATCTCAAAAAAAATAAAAAACAAACTATGGATGAATTTCAAAAGAATTATGCAGAGTGAAAGAAGCAAGATAATGAGAAGTACAAATGGTTTGATTCCATTTATATAAAACTGTAAGAAGTACAGACTCAAACTAATGTATGGTGATAGTGAGCAGCTCAGTGGCTTTGCTGGGATGCGGTGGCAGGGGGTGGAGCTGAGAGGAGGGGACAAGACAGGGACAGGAGGAGACTTCTGGGAGTGATGGATATGTTCATTATCTTGATTGCAGCAGTGGGTTCATGGGCATATACATGTATCAGAATATATCAAGTTTTTTTTGTGGTTTGGCTAGGGCCGGGTTTGAACCTGCCACCCTTGGTATATGGGGCCAGCGCCCTACCCACTGAGCCACAGGCACCGCCCCCAGTATCAAATTGTTTGTTGTAAGCTAATGGGGAAAAGAATTGTCCGGTTCTTCACCTTCCAAGGGTAGAGCTCATAGTCTATATATCCATAATTCAAGTACTAAGGGAGCACTCAATTACCCTAGGGCCAAAGAAATAAAGGTCATAAATAATTTGCCTAACAAGTCCAGAAATCAATCCAAGACTTGTTGAGTAAGGGGGAAAATTTAGGAAAGACAACCCAGTTAGCAGATATGAAGTCACTGCTGGGAAACACAAACATTCCAGA
>NW_003852499.1:6544856-6550110 GCF_000181295.1 Otolemur garnettii
CTGCAGTGGGTGAGGGAGGGTAAGCTCTGCTCCCCTCCTCCTCTGCCTCGTTGAGCTCATGGGCCGCCTGCCACAAGGGACAAAGTTCATACCACTAGGAGGAGCGACTCACATTGGGAGTGTGGAAGGGGGTCAAGGGATGGGAGCCCAAGGGGACCCAGGTGCAGGCCAGGCAGTCCCAAAGAGCACTCTGCCTCTCCCGGCCCCACTCTGCACCAGTCACCACCATCAAAAGATGAAGTTAGTCCTGAGGGTGATGGACGGAGTTCAAAGTTACCTGCACCCCCATATTGCCCATGCTAGTCTCCACAAAATTCTGAAATGTGCAGGCATTTTCCCTCATGAGATGGGAGAGACCATACCCCATCCCAGAAAAAACTTTCTGCTGGTCACCCTCCCCTAAAGGAGCACACTATGCAGTGTCACCTGCAATGTGCCAGCCAATTTTCTAAGACATAAACTGTGGATATTCCACATGAGCAACAAAGGATGAGCTTCTGCAGATAGTTGTATGCTGTAACCAGCATTACCCTGACCGACTGTGGGCATTGAGTAATTAACTAAAATCATAACAAATTGTCAAGTACCACAAAAATCGCTATTTTATCTGAAGAAAAGAAAAGGGCTTCTCATTTCTCTTTCTTCTTTGGTATCTACAAACATCATCAAGGCTCATGGCTTCCCTGATGCCATTGCATCCTCGCTACACCTTCCTCCACTCTCCAGCAGTCCGGAGCTGAGGGGTGCTTTGATGCCGCCTTCCCCCCACACAGCCCGTGCCCTCCAGGGCCTTCTGAGAGATCCTGCTGTGCGTTTCCCACCACAGCCTCACATGGTGACTCCAGTCCCAGGTATTCCCGGTGCTGAGCCAATGTTTCACTGCAGCGGGTCCCAAGGTCAGCTCGTTCCAACTCCAGCAGCCAGAGCCCACCCACACTCACACACTCCTGACCCCTTTGCAGCCCTCCCTGTTCTGTTTCCATAGCACTCATTAACTCCTGTCACGCTGTCTGGTTTACTTACTTACTGTGGTAATCATCTGTCTCCCTCCTCTAGAATGGGAGCCTCACAAGGACAGGGAATTGGTCTGTTTTGTTTTTACATGTATCCCAACCCCTCAGAACAGTCCTTGGCATATACTAACTGTGACATGGCACAGTCAGGCTCAAGGCATGACGGGCACATGCTGGGCAGCTGACTGAGGTTGGAGAGTGAGGCAGGTCCTGGATAGTGGGGAGAATGTTACCTTGGAGATGATGGAGGTGGCATCCCTCCCACCTATCTCCCTAAAAAGCTTACCTGTTGCTTCTGATTTCAGACAGGCTTCTTTAGACAACCTCCACAGTGGCCCTGGTTTTTAACTACAGTTTTCAGATAGAACTACTATGTTCTATCATAGTCTTGCCTCAACCCCTTCCCTGCTCTGGAACTCACTTCAAATTAGGCCTACCAAATGATGGAAGAAAAAGATATTGTTTATATTTTTAGTTTGGAACTAAAATTATGCTGTGGGGACTCTTCCAACCTTCAGCTTCCCACTCAACGAATAAGACTCCTAGTAAAGTTTCTATGTTATCCTCCCCTCCTCTCACACACAAAGTGACTGTGTGAAGCTGTGGATTTAGAGAAAGGGCCCAGAAGCAGGGTGGTAGGACACAACACCAGGGTACCCCAGCATCCTTCTCCAGGACTGACTCCTGTCACCCCGAGGAGCCCAAACACCAACCTGAGAACCATGACTTGAAATAAAATCATGAAACCAGGAGGAATAGGGTCAAGCCAATCTAAACGGTCTCCATTCTCTCTACCCTCCTTCCCACATTGGCAGCAAAGTGCCCTCTCTGGAAGAAGAATCACTTTCTGCTTTGGCAAAGAGACAGGAGGATGACAGGTGAAGTGTCAGGGCCCATTCATTCCCTGTAGGAGCTTGCTTTGCTTGGTGAGGCAAGGGGATTTGACTGATGCCAGAAAGTTAAACTGCTGGGAACACAAAAATGAATCCTGAAAAATAGTCAGGTCTAGGTACCTCTAATGACTGTCCAAATCTTTGATCTGCTGCCCTCACCTCAGCAAAGGAGCCTTTCATTAATTCAGCCAGAGGTCCTGGGGGACTCATGCCTTTCAGAGCAAACCTGGGCATCTGCCTCTGGCTGCAGAGTCCCTTAGAACACTCCCTGCCAGCTGCTGCCATCCATCAATGATCAGAGAAGAGGAGCACTCAGGCCCTGTGCTTGACCATGGGAAGAAATCATGGGAGGTGGCACAGGGATTAAATAAAGAGACTATGACTGGGTGTCCCCTGACAGTGTCTCTTCTATCCATGGAATTGCTAAACTGGAAGGTGGGTCCTTGCCAGGGGAAGGAAGCCACAGCAGACACCACACTGCACAAAAGCACCCATGTGAGAAACCAAGGCCTGTGAATACTCTTTTCTCTCTGGGCCTGTCTTCCCACAGGAGACACAGTCAGACCCCCCCAAGCAGAGCCTAGATCCTGACAGGCCAGACAAATGAAACAGGGAGACCCCACTCCTATCCCAGCACTCCTGTCACTCCCCCTAACTGCCCCTTCTTAGCCTCAGGCCTCCTCCCTCTTCATGCCATCCCTGCTAATTCCCAGGCCAACCTTTACCCAATTCCAGAGAGGCTTGGAGAAAGCTGTTCACCTCCTAATCCCTCTGCCACGTGAGGAGCTAAGCTGGTTTCCAGGTTCCAGACACAGAGTCCCAGCACCCAGCTTAGTCCCCAGACTCCTGCTTATGCCCTGGGACAGCCCCAGCTGTCCCCATAATTCTCTAAATGAAGAGAGCCCAGGCCTAAATTCCTGGACATGCACATGGAGTGTCCAGGGCTGGTAAGAAAGAGGAAGACCTCCCTTCTTCCCTCACAACACAGACTGAGCAAAGTCCTGTGATTCCAGGCCACAGGCCAGAAATTCCTAAGAAGAAAGGACATTCTCATCCCTCCAGGAAAACACAAGTTAACTTCCAGCCTCAGGGCCAATCCCTGATTGCCATAGAACAAAAGTCCATAGGCCCAGAGGACCTTCCTTATGTTCCTCCAGAGCTCCCCTCCACTCTGTGTTGGATGGTTTCTCTCCAAAATCACTGTGAGACTCAAATGTGATACATTTGAAGGCTCCTAGTCCCCTGCAATCCTCCTCTCAGCATTTTCCCCCACTGGCCTACCTCTGAGGGCCACATTCCAGTCCAGGCTACAACCTCACTATAAAACCAGATCCCAGAGCCTCAACCCTCATAAGCGTCACCCATCAACAAGACACTCCTCACCCCCAGGTTAGCTGCAGCCTCCAGCACTTGGGAAATCTCTCTGGGCTTCCAAGGAATTCCCTGAATGTGTGCAAAAGTACTGCCATGGCTGTGGGTATAGAAGAGTCACCCTGAGGGCTGGAATAGGGGGAATGAGAAGTCAATAATACACAGGAAAGAGTCAGAGTGAATGCTCCCCCCACAGCATGCACACACACACTCAGACACACGCACACATTTAAAGTGGGAAACTTTTAAAGGAAGAAGTGCTGGTGTCAAAAAAAGATAGGGTATGGGATGGCTTAGGGAACATCCTGGGGCCAGCAAACACAAGGCCAAGGCTGAGGAATCTTAAGACCACAGAACAGTTTGGTCTTAACATCATCACCACCAACATAGCTACCATTTATTACGAACTTTACACATATTCTCTCTAATCCTTACAACCTAGCAAAATAGGCAGGAACAGCCACTGAGGCTCTGAGAGACACTTAGTAGCAGAGCCAGAATCCAAACTCTGATCCAGAGCTCACCTGCTCTGAGCTCTCACGTGCCTGGCATCATGCTGTATGAGAAAGAGCCCTTGGAAAGGTGTGGGAGTCTGTCTAGGTCTGGGTCTCCTGCAGGGTGTCCTTAATGACTGTAAGGTCCTTCTAACTCCAGCATTCTGTGTGTCTCTATGGGACTCCCCGAGGTGGAGGAAGTACAAAGTACAGGAGATGAAAGCATCCAGCGGCTCTCACCTCCCCCATTTTTGTAGCAGAGATAGGGAAACCTCCAGACGTTGCCTAAGCCAATGATCTCCCCCGCCACTGACAGCACAAACTCCATCTTGTTGTTCCAGTGCCCCCGCTCCAGGGTGCCGTCTTCCTCCGCCTTTTCCACGACTGGATACATTGGTTTTGTCTCCCCATTACTGGTTGTGCCTGGGATTCTGCTATCCATTCCACCTGGAAGACAAATGGGAATCTCTGTGACTGTTGGGAACCCCAAAAGGAAAGCCCTCCTTCTCCCTTCACCAGCAAATTCCCAGGAGAATCCATGCACCGGAGAGGGTGAATTCCCACTCCCTCTCTGCAGACCCCTGTCCTCCTTAGCATCTTTTATTGGGAGACGCTGGGCAACGGTGACTGAGAGTATGTATTCCTTTCCTGTCTCAGGAACAAAGCTGCTTCCACAACACAAACTCTGTTGGGTTGTGAGCATGAACACATTCAATGGCCCTTGTGTTGTCTAAGCTCTCCCTGTCACCGTATAATCAGCCTTGTCTGTAATTCCTTGTGCTGGGGGACATCGAAAGGATGGGATTTTACACATCCTCACAGCACCAATTTCCCATGCAGGAATTTACTCCAAGGAAATAATTTTGACTGTGGGTAAAAGATTTGGCACTAAGGATGTTTATTATTTATAAAAGCAAAAAATTAGAAAGCACATAAATGTTCAAAAATAGTAGATAGGTTAATAAATTATGTCATATTCATACAATAGCCTACTATATAGTCATTGAAAACCATGCTGCAGAAAGAAAAATGCATATTGAAATAGAAGGACGCTCAAAATACTTGACGTGGGAACAGCACATATGAAATGATTGTGCCTCACAAATATTTTATAAAGTATTTGTATGCATTGAAAGATTGAGCTATCCACCAAAATATTTCTCTTTCAATGGTTGAATTATAGGAATAACTTCTACATTTTTATTAAAGAACATGATTTATCTTTGTAATATAAAACTTAAAGCCCTTTTTGTTTGTTTGTTTGTTTGGGGGCTGTTCTATACATTCCAAAAAGCCAGTTTTTAAAACATCTTGTCAGAAGAATGACAGAGGTCAGATGGGACCAGAAACTGTCACTCCAAGGAGGTTATCTGTCCAGGTGTCCACCTCTCTCTGAAATCAGCCTGAGAGAAAGATGAACTGTGGGCTCTTTTTTTCTGTTGGTGATGGCAAATGTAGGCATGCGTTCCAGTGGACAAGACAC